>NC_141092.1:6983997-7568997 GCF_041138505.1 Cibotium barometz
AGAAGCAAAACAAGAAACCAACTGTCACAGTTTTCAGATGTCTTGCTGGGCTAGATGAACAAGAAGTCAAACAAATACAATCAGAAATCAGGTCTGGAAAAATTGTTCTTTCAAAGGGTACTAAGGATGTAGATGTGATTGACATGCCAGAGCGTATCAAGCAGCTCAAGCAAGATAAAATTATGCAAGATGCATTGCTTGTAGAGTTCAACACTCTGAACAAGGACAAACAATGTCAAGATTGGTCAGAATTGACTATCACCTATAGCATCAATGAGGTTGTATACTCAGTTCTTTTGAAGTTATGTGATGTGTATATAAAGTCAAAGCTACAGGTTGGATCAAAGAAGATTGATTTTCCAGTAGAAGCAAGGCAATATGTGGAGTGGAATATCAGCCTTAGCAAAGAAAGTTCAACCTTGTCCTTGGATCTTCCTTGGTGTATTTATGCTGTGAGTCTTCCATTCGACGGGAGTTACTACTTGAAGCGCCACCTCAACAATCCAATTTCCATTGGGTTATGTGTTCTGGATAACACTGAAGATTTGGGAAGAAATATGCATTGGGATGTGGAATCATTTTGCAATCTTTTGAACGGCATTATGATTATTACAGCAGCTGGTAGATCTTTGCCATCCCAATATGTGTTGCTTACCTTTCTAAATATTACAGATTTTATTCACTTGCAAAATGCTTTAAAAAATTTGAGTGGCATAGCAAAGGAACAGTATAATGGGGCATTGCATTTTCGACGTGACAACCGATGCATTGGTGCAATAGAGTTCTTCACATCCTTAGTGTTTTTCAGCAAAGGAGATGCCTTTCAAGGACTAGCAGATGTTCCTGATCCAGGTACACAAGCGACAATATTGGATACTGGACTTCTCGATATAGATAATGAAGATGTTAAAACTATCCCAGACATTGAGTTTCTAAGAATCAAGAAGAATCTTTTGATCAAGCAATGTATTCGAAAGTATTGCAGAGAAGGCTGCAAGCTTGTTGATCTTTTCAGTAATGGCTACATCATCGAGCTAGGGCTAGCACTAAATAAAGAAGTGATTTGCCTAGTGGAGAGTATTGAAGATCAAAGAAAGATGGGAACAAGGCTTCTTGACTTTGCAAAGTCAAGAAATGAGCAACCAGTACCGCCTATTTCTAACAATCCAAGGAATACCACGGAAAGATCGAGCCATGGTGAAGTTCGTTCAGCTCGAGATTTTTTGGATTTTGAAGACAGTATGTAACTTCTTAATGGGCTTTTCTTGTATCTTCAATACTTTGATTTGGTGATGTTTTGACTTGTTATATCCTTGGTTCATTTTTTAGTAGTATTTTTGTAGCTCTCTAAATTGGGCTTTGGAATCTAGAATCACCAAGTTATGGATCCTAACATGTTCATTGACAAATTCACTTTTTACATAACCAATTGGTGAATTTGGAAAGCCTACTTAGTGGTCGCACAATGGCCAGTTGGTGAATCTGAAAATCTTGCTTATTAATCTAAGATGACAGAGCTAGAGATCCTCTCATTTACTTCAATCCTATCCTGTGGTAGATCTAGATTTCAATAGGTCTACAATTTGGTGGAGCTAGCTACCTCTTCAAAGTGGTGGACCAAGAATCCATTAAAGTCTAGCTACCTCTTCAAAGTGGTGGAGCTAGGCTAATGCACCCCCCCCCAAAGACAGTTTTTGCAGAGCATCCATTTAAGTCTAGCTCTACCATATGGTTGAGCTAGGCCAATGCATTTCTAGCTCCACCAGAGCTAGTTCAAATGCAATTCTAGCTCCTTGGTTCTTGTCACGTGCGATGAGCTAGAACCCATTGAAGTCTAGACCTAGAACCTATGGAAGTCTACTAGCTCCACCCATAAAGAAGCTATCTTGATCCCCAACTCAACCACGTGGTAAAGCAAGACTTATAAATTTCAGCTCTACCATATGGAAAATCAAAAACATCTAAAATTTTAGCTTTACCATATAGTTGAGTGGTTTTGTGTTTTTCACCTCCACCTACTCTTGGAGCTCAAGAGTGGATCAAGAGTGGATCTCAAGGGCTACTTCCAACAAGAGCTCCCTTGCAAACTGGCTCTACCAAACGGTAGAGCTAGAATAATGGGTGTATTTGGAAATCCATTTTAAACCCTCCAATTCTAGAGTGAGCAACTAGAATTTATAATTGGTATCCAAACATGATTTTCTTTTAGATTACAACAATAAACATGTGTTAAGAGTGAGTGTTACAATTGTAAATTCTTTTAGTTTGAAAGATTGTTGAGTCAATGTTACTTTTTTTTCTTTTAGATCCCGAAATTGAGATAGTAGCACCAAGTGAAGTAGCTACGGCGGCGGAATGCCACAATCAAACTGTGGATGAGAGCTTCTCCCACACATTCAGTGATGTCCATCCAGAAGGTTTAAAGACAAATGCTGACAATGAGATTGGGGTACCTAAATCTCCAACAAATGAAGCAATGGGTGAGAGTTTCCAGCCTGAAGAAGAAGTACCAAGAAGTGCCGACACTGCTATCTCCAAGAAATCTGTGTTGACAATTGTGTTGGACCTGAATGGTCTACTACTGAAACGTTGTCAACAACAACCATCTTCAATACATGAAACTATTCAAATGGATTCAAAACGATATATTGTACTAAGGCCAGGATGTATCCAATTCTTGAAGATTTTATTAAAAAATATTAATGTTGGGATCTGGTCAACAGCGACAGAGAGTAATGTTCTTCAAATATTGAGAACATTACAAGACAGAGCAGGAGAGATATTGCCTTTTTTTGTAGTTTGGGCTCAAGAGGCTTGCGAGAAGGATAAAAGTGGTAAAATAGCTAGACCTGATAATCCAACAGTTCAGGCAATGTTCAAGCCATTGTCAAAAATTGCTTCATGTTTTGATTGTGATGCTCGTAGAACGGTTCTTATTGATGACTCTCCATACAAGGGATGTGCTTCTCCTGATAATAATTGTATATATCCTGCAAAGTTTGATGAAGAAAGGATGGTCGACAATATTCTCATTGATGAGCTGCTCCCTTACTTATTGCAGCTTGATGAGAGTGAAGATGTGCGTGAGATCATTGGCTCTAATCGCTACGGACAACCTCCAGTATCCAATGAAAATGAATACAGAGGTGTGGTAGATTTTTGGAGAAAGCGCAATTTAAATTGGTCACAGAAGACAATCTACACTGATAGGCTACCACTATCAGAGATTATACAAAAGTATGTCAACAATCAAGAGGTATTAGCGAGACAATATGAAAACAAAAGAGAAGAGATAATAGAAATTATGGCAAAAGAACGAGTCAGTATTGCTAGCATGAGGGGACCACAAGTGATTTCTCTAGCTAGAAAATTGGGTTCTACCACAACACAGTTGAAGGCAGCCAATGCAAGGGCTTTCATAAACAAGGTGTTAAATGAGTACAATCTTCTCCAACGTGATAGAAATAACTAAGGTACTATCCAACATAAATGATAATTATAACTAAATACATGATTTTATACAACAATTGTGTATTCACAATGAAGAAACTTAATTTATGATGGTTTCTTGCAGATTTATTTCAAGGATATTGTTCCAAGGAGTATTCACTTAAAGAAGCCATTTGTCACCAAGGATTGTATTTTTTTTGGAGGAATTTTATCTTTTTGCAATCATGAATTGACAAGAAATTTTGTCTTGTTTTTAAAGTAGTGGCAAATGTATTACTCTTCAAATAATTTTATAAATGTTGGAGTGCACTCTATTATAAGGGGCCTCCTAATTTGAAAATGTATGGAAGCTTGATCTTTGTCTTATGATTTTAATTCCTACATATATGGACTATGGTAGAGCTAGATCAATGCCTTCTAGCTCCACCTCATGGTAGAGCTAGACTTCAAAGCATTCTACCTCCACGACATGGTAGAGCTAGACTTGAAAGCGTTCTAGCTCTACCATATGGTAGAGCTAGATCAAAGCATTCTACCTCCACGACATGGTAGAGCTAGACTTGAAAGCGTTCTAGCTCTACCATATGGTAGAGCTAGATCAATGCATTCTAGCTCTTCCACGTCACCACACATGGTTGAGTTGGACTTCCAACCATTCTAGTTCTACCATGGGGTCTATCTAAAATATTTTGATACAGCTCTACCACGTGCTAGAGCTGGACTTCAAATATTATTTCTAATTTTGCCATGGGATCGAGCTAGAATACTTTGATATAGCTCTATCACATGGTAGAACTAGATTTAAAAATATTCTAGCCCTACCACATGGTTGAGCTAGAACAGTGCATTCTAGCTCTACCACGTGGTTGATCTAGATCAATGCATTCTAATTTCATCACATTTTGATACCTTCTAGCACATTTTGTCGCGTCTTTTTAGAATCAAATGGAAAGAGTCTTTGCATCTTGAGTCATTTTGTAATGCAACTAAAGTCAACATTTTAGAACAGTATATAGTTTAATGTTAGCGTGCATAGTCACATTTGTTTTGTAATTGTTTAAAATCTATCTTTGCATAAAAGTAGTTGTAACATGCCTTCCCCCACATGCACACCTTTATCATTAAGCATGCTCATTTTTTTCCAGGTCATGTGATTGATTCTAATTGGCAGAGGCGACTTCTTCGTCACAGAGCATTAGTACGTCACATGTCCAAGAAAATCCAGAGTGTACGAAGACAGTTGGTTCAGCGCCGTCTTGACCGTCTACGGGAAATTGATGCAAGGTTGCGCTTTGTGCATCCCTCCGAGGGGGTTATCATACTGACATGGTATTCGTCAGACCCAATATGCGTACCCCTACGCAAAGAGGATGATAGGAGGGCTATTATTCTAAACCTTAATGGTTTGTTGTGCCATGTTGTCGAAACCCAATATGATGAGAAGGATCCTCCTTATAGCAACGAGTTGGTAAAATATCCAATTAACCAATATCGTTATGTCCTATGTCACAAGGATGCACATGAGTTCTTAGATTGGTGTATTCAATTCTTTTATGTTTTTATTTGGAGCGCATGTAGGAGAACTAAGCTCTCTGGAATAATTGACACAGTATTTCCACAACAAAAGCCCAAGTTTGCAGGTGTTCTCTCACAAGAGCATTGTTCAAAATCCACATGGGTTGTGCAGAATAGACAAGTTTTCTTTAAAAAGCTTGAGACCTTTTGGGGTCTCCATCCTTTGTACAACAAGAAAAATACATTGATAATTGATGATAGCTACTATAAGGTGTTTAAGAATGAACGAGGAACCTGGTTAATAGTCCGAGAATTATACCATCAACCTTCCAAGGAAAGGTATAGTTTTTTGACAGAAGATTTAAGAAATTGGTTGTTTTTATGGCTACAGAATGAAGATCGGCAAGAGTATACATGGGATAATGCCTTTGAAGAAAAACCTAACCAATTCTCAGATGATGTGATGAAGAAATGGCTTGAAGAAGAGAAATTGGAAGTAGAGAATAGGAAAAAGGCAGAGGTGTGGAAGCAACAGCAGGAGGCTGATGCTGAGGCAGAGAGACAGGAACAACTTGAAATTCAAAGAAAGCAAAGAGAGGAGGCTGAAGCTGAGGCAGAGAGGCAAGCAGAGAGTACAAATCAAGCAAAGCAACAAGAGGAGGCATCATGAAAGTAATACACCACCATGAAGCTCATTTTGTTTGTCCCTAATATAATCAAATGTAGAGGATGCAAGTATTTTGGCCTTTTTTTAATGTAATAAAAAGCCATGTATTGAAATATGATATTGTAATCAGGCCTCTTATGGAGCATACTGTTCAAATGTTTGCCTTTGCAAAGCATTGAACAAATTCTAGCACAAGCAATAAATTCATGTTCATTTACAATGTCTTATTATAATTGAGTCATAAATGGAGTGCATCCTTCTCTAAGGGGACTCCTTTTATCCTTTTATCTTTTGGTCAAAGCTTGCAAATTATTATTATTTTAGTTAGAGTAGGTGAAGACTTTTAACTATCATTTTGACAAAGGTCATCCTACTGCAAGGAGACTCTTTCTATCTTTAGTAATGTTAATTTGTAGTAGTTGTGTATATAAGGAAACTTTCACCATGTCAAATTATAAATTCTTGTTTCAAATTATTTAGTCTTTGTTCATTACAATGCAGTCATAAAATTGGAGAGTGCATCCTACTCTAAGGGGACTCTCAATATACAATCTCTTGTATCAATGTTTTTACTTGGGAGTCTAGATTGAACAAATGGTAGATCTTGGTTCTTTCAATGCGTTCTTGCTCCACGTTGGTAGAGCTAGCATTCTATGTCTATATCTACCATGTGGTGGAGCTACCAACCATTGAAGTCTAGCTGTATAATTTCATGGAGCTAGCTAGCTCCACCATGTGGTATCTTATTGAGCTCTAGCTCCACCATGTGGTGGAGGTAGCAGCCATGGTCTCTTCATGGAATTTTGGCCTTACCACATGGTGGAGCTAGTATCCATGTGTGGTAGACCTAAACCTTTGGAAGTCATAAAATACGACTAGAATTTTGAGTCTAGATCTACCGTTTGGTGGAGCTTGCATCCACTGAAGTCTAGCTCTATAATGTCCAAGTGGTGGAACAGGATCTAGAATGGATAAGTCATGGATCAAGAAATCCTTTTCAGCTCTATAACAGACAAGTGCTAGATCTAAAGTGAAGAGATAAAGTGATTGACGTTGGACTGCTAGCCCATGCTAGCTAGACACCTCAATATGAGCAACAAGTCAAATATCTCGCTACATTGTCCATTTCAGATAAATAACTACACGAGTTTTCTTCAAAAAAGTTCATTTCTTTTGGGGTCTCCATGTTTTGTACAACAACAAGAATACATTGAAACTCGATGATAGCTACTACAATGTGTTCAACAATCAAGATGATAATCAAGATAATAATTGAGAGAATAATCTAAGTGTGTAATCTTGTGAGTACACAAAATGAACATGCTTAAAAAGAAGCTCAATACCTCATTCAACCAGTACACCCCCATGACACTAGTACATTTTGTTACTCCCTTTTGTAATTGAATGTAAATGGTCTTTGTAAATGGTCTCTATTATAATAAAATATAAAGGGTCTTTGTAATCTGGCCATCTTCGCGAGTGTGCTGTTCAATTGTGTGCCTTTTGCAAGGCATTGAACATATTTTAACACAAAAAAATAAATTCAGTTTTATTTACAATGTTTTATTATAATGGAGTCGTAGATGGAGTGCATCCTACTTTAAGGAGACTCCTTTTATCTATTGACAAAGTGCATCATACTTTAAGGGGACTCTTTAGTAGAATAAGCTTCATCAAAATGAAATCTTTTAACCGTAATTTTGACAAAGTGCATCCTACTCAAGGAGACTCTTTCTATCTTTAATAATGTTAATCTGTAACGATTGTATATATAAGTATAATACCTTCACCACCTCAATTTATAAAATCTTGTTCATTTTGTCTTGTTCATTACAATGAAGCTTTAAAATTGGAGAGTGCATCCTACTCTAAGGGGACTCTCAAAATGCAATCTCTTGTATCAATGTTTGTAATTGGGGGTCTAGATCAATCAAATGTTATATCTTGGTTTCTTATGGACTGTAGAATGGCCAAGTGGTGGATCTAAAAATCTTTAAATGCTCCTCAATGTGTTGTAGCTCCACATGGTAGAGCTAGCTCAAAATTCTAGCTCTACCATGTGGTGGAGCTAGAATCCCTTAAAATCAAAATTACACCCCCATGATACTAGCACATTTTGTTACTTCATTTTATAATTGAATGTAAATGGTCTTTGAATATGGTCTCTAGTATAATAAAATATAGAGGATCTTTGTAATTTGGCCAACTTTGGGAGCAGACTGTTCAATTGTGTATCTTTGCAATGCATTGAACAAATTTTAACACAATAAATAAATTCATAGATGGAGTGCATCCTAGTCTAAGGAGGCTCCTCTTATGCATCCACAGTGCATCCTACTTTAAGGGGACTCCTTTTATCCAGCTATCTTTTGGTTGTTAATGCAAAAGTTTTATTATTTCTTTAGTAGAATTAGCTTCATCAAAATGAAAATTTATAATCGTAATTTTCACAAAGTGCATCCTACTCCAAGGAGACTCTTTCTATCCTTAATAATGATAATTTATAGTGGTTGTGTATATAAGGATACCTTCAAGTGGTGGATCTGAAAAATCTTGAAACCTAAGTTTCTATTTCTAAGATCAAGCTAGGTTCGATCTAGCAGCACTTCATAAAGCAAACCATTTTTAAATTTTTTATACTAGGTTGAAGAAGGTAGATTCTAGATTAAATGCATACAATTTTTCAATGTGGGAATGGGATTTTTCCCACTTTACCTAATACGGTCTTACTCCCAGCTCCTACTATCTGCCCTCCAAAATGGCTCCTTATCAGTCTTTGCACTTCACAAAAACTCACACATTTCTCCACTGTTTGCCTGGCCTTCAAGCATGCATCTGCACAGCAAAAGACTGCCCTTTTCCTCCACTAAAAACATCACACTATCCAAGTGTTAAAACACCTACTACACCCGTTATGTACACAGGCTTTGAGACCTGACTCAGTCTCAGCTCGTCTTATTGAACCTCATTTACAATATGAACATATGTACTTAGGCATCATATAATGACTCAAGTCATGGCACTTAATCCCATGCATCTGGATTTGCATTCAATGGCCTCATATGCATGGTTTCACACCATAGACGTGCCATGGCACGACATCCACCCCCTCTAAACCTGCACATCCTCTGGTATGTGCCAAATCATTATCAAGATCCACATATATCTGGATGTCGTCTTCATCTTCTACATTACCAGGAAGATCATCTTCTTCCTCTTCAACCATATCCATGCTATCACTGTCAAGCCTCTCATCCTGAGTCTCCTGTGAATCAAAAGGATCACTGTCATGCCTTCTTTTAAACATCTTGATCCTTTTGCCTGCTACAAGATTCTTTATCTTTGTTCCATCAAGCTCACACAGGGTATACGTGGTATTTCCATGCACATGCTTGACAATGTATGGGCCAAACCATCTTTTTGCAAACTTCCTTTGCACAGTAAACTGGTTTTCAAGACTACTATCGTACATTAGAACCCAATCACCTTCTTCAATAGGTTTTGGCCGGAGTCTGTGTCTTCTATCAAATCTTTCTTTATTTTTCAACCTTGCATCTTTCAAACAAGCTTTAGCAAGCTCTACATCTTCAGGCCTCCTCTCCAGCTGTCTTATTCGCAATGCAAGGAGGTCTTCTCTATTCAATTCTTCCACCCAAGGTAATACATTCCAAGTTGGAACTACTTCTTCAACTGGCATTACTGGCTTCTGACCATACATTAATTCTGGAGGCATGTATCCTGTCACACTGAGCTATGAGTTGTACGGTCAGCCCACCAGGCGTATGGTAGCAGCCTTGGCCACTCTCACATTCTTCCTCTGCATGCCTTAGCCAAAGCTTTAATGATTGGAGGATGTCCTCGCTCACTTTTACCATTGCCCTCAAGGTTGTAAGCACATGTTAGGGCCAATTTGTTGATGCCAATTCTAGAGAAGAATTCCCTTGCTTCTTCAACATCTAGCTCACGTCTGTCAGCTATTATTTTCCCAACACAACCATACCGGCAAATCACATCTTCCAAGAGAAATTTGCATATTGTTTCCGTACTCTTTGTTCTAAGAGCACGCCCTTCCACCTGATTTGTCAAATCTTCTCTTGCAAGTGCTATATACCGCATCTGCCAAATTCCCAAAGGCATTGTAACTAGATCCACTACCCATTTGTAGTGCATGGCAGGTGGGTAGGTTGGTTGCAAGCCATCACGATGTCACACATTTGAGTACATTTGACATACCATGCATGTTTCCACATATTGGGAAACATCCTTGTACATTCCTTTCCACCAATATCTTTCCTTTATTTTGGTAAAGGTGGCCCACACACTTCGATGTCCAGCCCAGAGACTCTCATGGAATTCTTTCATGAGCTTCCCTTGAGTCTCTTTATCACATATGTCTCTCTGTGGCATAGCATTCCTCTGTTTAGGATGCTTCCACAGGTATCCATTCTTTAGAAAATACCCATATGCTTTTCTACGGATCCTCTTAAATTCTGAGTCAGACCAATTTTCCTGTCTTGTCAAAGTACTCAAGTATTGACCAATAAGCAACCAATCTCCTTCATACATTTCCTCACTAAAAGACTCAAGTGCATTTGATAAGCAAGTATGGTCCCCTTTTGCATATGCAGTAGTATAGAATCTTGTACCTACATCATCAATGTCACTAATCATCACTTCTTCATCTTCATACCTGGCTCTTGATAGCATATCTGCAACTGGGTTATCTTTTCCTGCAATATGCTCAAACTTAGGATTTAGTGACTTGATATAGGCAATCCACCTAAGCATAGCTATATCTGGAGTGGTGCAGCTTGCAATCATCCCAAGGAGTGGCAAGCAATCAGTTTCCACAAGTACAGATGCCCCAATAAGATATTCTTTTTCACATTTTAGAGCAGTGACTATTCCCCATAACTCCCTCTTGATCTGCGGATAATTTCGCTGACGAATGCTTAATATCTTTGCTCCAAATCTGATTACATACCTGTGATCATCCTCATCATCTTGCCCTACTGCCCATCCTATCCCAGCAGGACTAGTATCAACTGTAACAATCACAGGCCTGCCACACTCATAATCTGCCTTCCTTAGAGTAGGTGATGATTGGAGCAGATATTTCAGCTTCCGCATAGCTTTAATATGTATTGGACTCCACAAAAATTTTTGATTTTTTCTCAAAAGTTGATAAAGAGGATCTGCTACATGTGCATAATGTGGGATCCAAATAACATAAAAGACACATGCACCAAGAAATCTCCTCAGCTCTGTAACATTAATGCATATCTCTTTCATTCTTTGTATTGCATCTATCTTGGCTGGACAAGGTCGGCGTCCACTAGTACTACAAAGATGCCCCACTATTAGCACTTCACCAACCCCAAACACTGATTTTAGTCCAGATAAAGTAAGATTCACCTCTTCAAGCCTGGATAGAATCATATCACAATCTTTTATATGATTCGCCACAAACTTGCGGCACCCCTTCGAATCCAAATCCCCATCTTTGTCTTTCTCATCATCACAGCCTTTTATTGGCACATCATCCAGAAAAGGCATAGTTATTTGTGGTATGAAGTCTCGCAAGACTTTATTCATTCCATTCATCATATGCGCCACTGAGTTGGTGGCTCCCTGTGGTAAGGTACACATCCTTACCAATCCCAAAGGAGTTTTCATTGTGGTCAAGACCCTGCTTTGCATATCCAACTGGAACTGATCATATCCCGAATACAGATCACCCATAGAGTATATAGCTTTCCCTGCAAATGCTTCTGCAAACTCGTCCACAATCGGACCTGCTCCCACATTCCTGATTGTGACCTTGTTTACAGGCTGCATGTCTTGAATGAAGCGCAATGTTCCATTTTTCTTTGGCACGGTAAACCATCTGTTGGAGTATGGAGCACATGATGGCTCCAAAATTCCCATCCTGATCTTTTCTTTTAGTAATTCCATCAGCTTTGGCAAGAGAGCCTTTGGTACTGGAATCGGCCGCCGTAGGTTCCAGGGCACATGTGGAACAGTGAAGATCACCATTGACGCTGTTACACTTGGATCAACACAGCCTATCTCATGTGGCTGAAAAGCAAAGGCTTTCCCATGTTTTACAAGCATCTCCTCAAAGCATTCCCTTTCAACTAGCAACAGAAAATCCTTTTCACCAATCTTCAGCTCTTTTAGGGTTTCCTGTGTAAACTTATGCCCAATTTTCTTCGGATCTCTGAGATTCGGTTGCATAGAGGCTTCATCTATTTTCTCCTTGCTTCCTGGTGGCAAGGGCAAGGCAACTGGTTTCACCTTCTTTGCAACTGTTTTGTACTTTGTATCAACATAAGCATCCATCTCACAATTCATGTTTTTACATTCCATCCCCTCAAATTCCCAGATTATATCATACATCCTCACAGATGACACCTCTATCATCTCATTTCCACCCTGTAAGCATGCTCTTTCCATAGCAAAAAGTACACCCATAGTATCCACAAATGACACCTCATCAAGCACCCCTGAAATAAACTCATTCTTTTCCAAAAGACCACACTGCTCAAAACTTTTTTGTTCATTTTGTACATGTCGACGCATGCCACGCTTCAAATCCTTGCTTTTTACAAAGACCAGTGACCCATAGCTAGAAAATCCCTAAAAATTTGCTAAAAAGTTATTTACATTGATTGAGTCCTGCGAGAACTCATTTTCCCTTGTACCATTGGAATCCTGCTTTACAATGGCACCTGGCCAAAATCCCTCATCTCCCTGTAGTTCATGAATTCTCTGTTTATCTTTGGGAGTGACTGTGCTCGAAGAGACTCACGGTTCCTTTCATGGTTAATGCAAACTATCAAAAACTGAACAGCTTTCTTGCCATCTTTACTCCTTATTCTTGCATATGCTGAGCCATCATCCAAAACCTTTGTTTCCATCCTCACAGCTGTAATGTAGGGTTGCCCAAGGATGAGGGGATACGATGACATCTCCTGAACAAAGAAGTTCTGATCATCTTTCACATCCCCTATAGTTACCCTTACATTTGGACAGGCTGCATAGAGCTCTCCAGATGAGTTATTAGCTGCTTTAATCATCCACCCATGATCTACATCCATTGGCCACTTACATTTGTTGTAGAGATTTTTAGCCATAAGATTTATTTCAGACCCATGATCGATTAGAGCGACATACGGCTCTTCCAAGTCACCTATCTTGACAAGGGTTTCAGTGGTGGCCCTTGCCCAATGGCTCCTGGAGTAATGACTCTTTGTAAGAACTTCTTTTTCATCATCCTCATCCACAAAGCGCACTTGTCGTGCCCCTTCAGTAGAGTGATTACATTCCACCACATTCTCTCTCTCTTCCTTTTGCTGTACCTGTACTCCATGAGTCTTGGAAGTGCTTGTCTCCCCTTGTGATGGAATAGATTCAATTATGGACTGTCTTTTCCTCCGTATAATATCAATTATCTCATCATGGAATTCTTTCTTTGCAATTCCCAAGACTTCCCCTAGTGTAAATTCCACCCTACTGTTTAGAATCCTCTCTTCAAGCACCTTTTTGAGATCTATTGCGGCTTCAATATCAGATTGAAGCTTGTAGAGTGGACTTTTCCCTTTACCCTTCTCCTTCTCATGCTTCATTTTTGCTGACACTTCTTCCATTGATACTTCCTGTGGAGGTCTGCTATGTGGTGGAGGCATATGTGATGGCCCAGGATCCTTCTTTTCACTACCACGGGTAACCCTTTTTGATGGCCCTCCTTCCTCATTTTCCCTCTTACACTTTTCCTCTACCTGTGCCTCATTATTCTGGCATTTTGCAATGTAGGCATGAACAGATAAAGAATCCATAGGCTCTTCCCAGCCAGTCTCAAGACGTATACAGTCACCTGCCTCATGCAAAGCCTGTTTAGACACCTTCTTTGACGCAATTAGCTCCATTGTTGATGGCCAAAAATCTTCATTCTCATAATCTTCATCATTCTCAGATTCCTGCTTTGATTGACCAACCTTTAACCCATAGGTTGCTGCCTCAACCATAGAGATGGCATGTCCAGCAACCATGTCTTCAACCAGCTTTTTCATCCCTCCTTTTCCAAAGTTTGTGCTTAATGGAAGACCAGTCTCTGTAAGGTGGATTTTCCCATCTTTGAAAAACACAAGTTGATTTCTGAGGGCTTCTTTATAGCTAGCACATTCTTTCTTTGCATGTTCTGGGTCATCACACCATATACATCTGAATGTAAACCCTTCTTTGCTTTGAGGCCTTTGCATAGAAGCCTGCCCTAATGGTAGCCCTTTTTCCTCAATCCTGGACATCTTCAGCTTTAGGTCTCGCATGCCCTTAATAAGCTCATCCATCGGCCCTTCTACCTTTGGGATTGCAGCAGCTAGTTTTGGTAGATTCTCAGGGGTAACAACAGTTATAGGAGTTGCCGAGCTCATCACCATTTCATCCCTCCTTCGTTGCCACTTTGCTAGCATGGTGACCGCATCCTCGACATCATTCCAATCATTCTTTAGCCCCTGCTCTGTATCCTTATCCTCAAGGAGAATTTCCAGTTTTTCTTGGAGATCTTTCCCAGCCGCTTGTAAGAAAAGCTCTGTTTTTTCCCTGTCCAAGGTTGTTCGCTCTATCCTTGACAGCTGGGCATAGCGCTTCTCAAACTCTCTTAGCAACTCTGTGGTGGCAGAAATTCCCATTTTGGGTTTTGTGACCCATTCCAAGAAAGTTCGTTTGGTCACCCGCTCGGAATCCTCCATGAAATAATCGTCCTTCAAAGCAAGCTTGAACTCCTCCCAATTTCTGCCACCATGTGCTGCCTGTAATCCTCTTATGCGCTCTTTTATTTCAGGAACACATACCAGCTCAAAGCTTCTAACCATATCCTCCTCAGTCACCCTTTTTAGCTCCATTTCCTTTGTGTAATTGCGCAGATACTTTGTGATGTCCTTACCATCAAATTGATCCACCTTTTTCACAATTGACTACAGTGCTTTAGTCGTGGAAATTTGCCCCCTGTCAGCAGCTTGTTACTGTTGCATATACATAGTAAACATCTGAAACATTTGCATAACCCCGGGGTCAAAATGAACCCCCTGACCCTCAGGATTCTGAGCCATAGCTTCCCTGTATATTTCACCACACTCTCACCCCAGCAGTTTCACGTCGGGTTCACCAGAGCTGTCGTGACGTGGGCGATGTCGCTGGGAAAGTGCGAGACTTCTGGCTGTGAGAGTAGCTTTCAAATCCCAGCAAGGAAACAAAACATATAACTCTTCAAGGGGCACCACCAGTAGAAGCTGGAACCATAATATTTACATACCAAATCTTAGCAAGACATATGAGTTGTACCAAAAACCATCACAGGCATCATGGCTCAAACCAAAATCCAAGGTTATAACTTTCTCATCTGTCTGCAGAACCCAGGGCTTCACTCTCTCTCGCCTCTGTAGATTTACGGACCTTCCTTTATCCAAACTAAAGTAACCACTCACCATGTACACAAAAAAAAGAGCACCTCCCCTTGTAAGGCAAGGGACCTAATACAACCCATAAGAGCATCAATGGAGCAACTGCCAAACTGTCGATACATATGTTTATTGGGTAGCATCATGCCTGATTAACAACTTTAATCCATCAATGCATCATAGATCCTACTCATTAAGTCCCAACAAGTGATATCCTCAAGGATTGTCAATCTTCTCCTTTATACATTGATGTTATAGGTTATGTACATCCGAAGATAGAACAAATTTACTTTGTATTCGTATTCATGGATAAGGACGGTCTCCCAGCTAGCATGCATCAGCCTCCACAATATCCATAGCACCAGCACTTCTAAAGTAAATCTCCAAAACCATTCTAGAATTTTCTGATGTGCCTCTTATGGGCTATTTCTGCCGCCAAAATTGCTAAAGGAGTCTTTACCTCTTTGATATCACCAATAGCAACAAAATAAGGATGGCGAAAAACTGCAGCTTTTTGATAATCATCCTTTGCCAACTTCACGACCATCTTAGCTCCTCTAGTTGATGCAAGCGACCTCAGCTTCAGTCTCGTCGACGCCAGCAACTTATTATCATAAACGGCAGCCTCAGCTTCTACACAATTACCCACGCATCTCTCATGAATTTGGCAGCGGTTCCCTTCATTTTTTGAAAATTTCAGGAAGCGTATCACCAGATGCAGCTTGATTTCCTCTGTAATTCAAACTCCTACAAGACTTGAACAGAAGTTGTCTTCACAAAACAAGATACTCTGCAAAAATCCAAACTCTAGTTTTTCCTCTCCCCGTTTCTGCATAATAATTTCTCTCCTCTGCGTTTCTGGTTTTTTCCCCAATTCTTTCCCGCAAGAGAATCAGGCTCCTTCGCCTTTTGCAGCCCAAAAATTGCATTTTCCCAAATTAAAAATACGCTTGCGCCTCCTTATTATTTGGTCATTCCCCTTTTTAAAAAAATCCATCGTGTTTTTTGCCACGCAAGCCACCACCTTGCGTATACGTCTGCTATTGTCATTTGGATTCTCACGCAAGGGGTATGGCTCACAACATAGTTGCTCACACTACCAAGAAGTGCTCTTTTCAGTGTTCCAAGCCCTCTACTCCGATCACAATGCAATCCAAGGGCAGATCAACTACGGCATCACATATCTTCTCCCTTGCATCACCCCAATAGATCTTAAAGACCACCAGTAGGCTGCTTTTATCGCGCCTCCTCCTGCAGCAAACAGAGAAGCTCACCATCCTGCAGAACCCCATACTTGCTTGCAATGCTAGGTGATGCGAAGTCCACGAGCGAAATCAAAGGAGATTCGGTGTCTTCCCACAGATGCATCTCGCCCATCTCATTCAGTTTCTTGTTGACAACCACAAACATGAGGTGATCCCCTTCCTTCACTATGTTCTTGAGAGCCCACTCCAAAACATACCTACTCCCAAGCGAGAAGTCCATGGCAACGCCCACCTGCCTTGCTGTCTGCCAGTTGCCCTCTGCTCAAGGCTCCAGTTGCCAAGCTAATTAGATCACCCTCTTGTCCACATACCCGGGTACCAGCCATAGCCTCTGTGCACAAAAACTCCATCAAGAAGCCATTCGTCCAAGGCGTGCAAAAGTTCTAGTTGCCATCCCCGTACTCAACACTTACAAAAAATCTAGTTCTTTCCTGCACATCATGAAAGGTGCCCCAGTTGGTGTGTCCATATCTCACCGCTCATGCACCCGATCACCAATCCAACTTCATGGCCTTGAATTCCATATGACCACCTATGTCGAGACACCTGGGTCTCACCACAGCATGCTCATCATGTGCACACAAAAGCCGCTTCAAACTAGCCATCTATCATCTGTAGCTATTTCGGATGAAAAGTACCCACCTTGGGTGCTAAAAAGATCTCAAACTGTAGCTCCTCTGCAAAAATTTCCTTCTAGGAAGTTGTTCGTATCATGTCTGACCACAACTCTTCAGTTCATCACATACCCATCAGGCACTCCCAGCTCCTGCTATCTGCCCTCCAAAATGGCTCCTTATCAGCCTTTGCACTTCACAAAAACTCACACATTTTTCCACTGTTTGCCTGGCCTTCAAGCATGCATCTGCACAGCAAAAGACTGCCCTTTTCCTCCACTAAAAACATCACACTATCCAAGTGTTAAAACACCTACTACACCCCTTATGTACACAGGCTTTGAGACCTGACTCAGTCTCAGCTCGTCTTATTGAACCTCATTTACAATATGAACATATGTACTTAGGCGTCATATAATGACTCAAGTCATGGCACTTAATCCCATGCATCTGGATTTGCATTTAATGGCCTCATATGCATGGTTTCACACCATAGACGTGCCATGGCATGACAACGTCCCACTGATTATCTTCCTCGTGGCCGTGCTTGCAGGAGACGCTTAGTGGATCTTCTCATCCGGAGCCCACCTTTCTCACTAACGTGCAAAGAAATTTTATGGGAATACAAGAAAGAATGTCAGATGTAGTTGTTTGCCCTAGAGACCTTGTAGGAAGTCATTGAAGCATATCTCATTAATTTATTGGAGGACACAAACTTGTATGCCATCCATGCAAAGCGGGTCACCATAATGGTAAAGGATATGCAGTTGGCCCATCGTATTCGCGGCGGAGAAAACGGGAACAAAAAATGATGTATCTCAATTTTTAATGTATCTCAACTTTTCATATTAATGAATTTTTATGTGTTTTATATCTTCCTTTTGCATATTTAATTTTCTATTTGATTGTCTATTCCATTGTCTAATCGATTTAGCTGTGTAATATATCTTTCATCACGTTTCAATAAAGGGCAGAAGGGTGCGAAAAAGGCCCCTCTGGGCTGCATGCAATGGACATTTTCGTGCCCTTCTGGCACACATGGTTTTTAACTGTCACCCTCTAGCACTCCTGAAATTTTTTGTAACTTTTTTCCTAAAATTTGAAGCTTTTTATGAATATTAAAACTTAAATCCCTTAAAATTGGCTATTGAAAAAAATTTCCATTAGGATGGAAATACCATGGAATTAGGTGGTTGCAAGATGAGGTTATCTAGTTTCATGTAGTGGGCGCCCTTGGCTTTAGCTAGAAAACAGGCATTTTTTGAAGAAGAATAGCTAATCTCTCATAGTTAGCCAAGGAGTTTCACTTCAAGGTCTTCTAATGAAACATCATATGCAAAGTTGGGCACCTAAAACTATAATCTGATCGAATATCCAATAATTGCAAATCCCCTTTTCTTTGGGAACCAAGTTTGTATACAAGCCCTCTCGTAGGTTTAGACAGGTACAGTGAATGTGAGTAAATTGTGATGGCCAGAGGGGTGTGAAAATGCTATGTACGGGGGCCTCATAACTTCTTTAGCCCCTAATTAATCATATAAAATGGTGTGTCTTCAAATTTTAGGAGAAAAACTAAAAAAACATTTAGAAGGGTCGGAGGGGTGCGAAAAAGCATGTACGAGGCCAGAGGGGTGCAAAAATGCTGTACGAGAGCCTTGTACATGCCATTTTTGCACCCCTCTGGCTCTTCTAGAATATTTTGTAGTTTTTTTTCTAAAATTTAAAGACACCGTTTTATATGTTTAATTAGGGGCTAAAGAATTTATTCTCATTCTAGTGGAGGGTGTAAAGCTTTCAAAATTGTGATGGCCAGAGGGGTGCAAAAAAGCTATGTACGGGGGGCCTCGTGCAAGCCATTTTCACACCCCTCTCACTACAAGAGGCGGGGCCATTATCCACGCTTTAGAACTAAGCTTAAAATCCCTGAAACATCGAAATACGCATCGAAATAGAAATGTCAAAATAAGCACCGATATATACGTTGAAATAAGGGTCAAAATAATTATGTTTTCCATGCTTAATTCGACGTGCTTTTTGTTGAACCAAAGTGAGAGAGAGAGAGAGACACGTCATATGCATCCCCAAAGGTGTGTGGAATACACACAATAGATGAGTATATATAGAGGAGATCCTAGGGCTATATATATAGAGACATTCTATATATAGCCAACACCCCCGCTCAAAGAAGGGTCTCTAACTGTGGATGAAAAAACCCTTGGGGGCTCAAGGGAAAAACCCACAGCTCTATATACACCTATCGCTATATTAAATTATTTTATAGTTACAAAGTATTATTCAAAGGAGCTACATCACTCCCATATATACAATAGCCATGAAGGCTGCGAAGGAGCTACATCACTCCCATATATACAATATCCATGAAGGAGCTACATCACTCCCATATATACAATAGCCATGAAGGAGCTACATCACTCCCATATATACTTCATCACTCTTATGTGTACAATAGCCAAACGAAGGCTTTGAAGGTCATCCATTTTCATGTTTTCTTGATCCATTCATGTAGGTTGGGTGCGAGTCTATCTTCGTGGGGTGACGATGCCAAATAATATTTTTGTAGTCTCTTCTCTATATTGAAGCTCAGCAATATCCGAATACAATCCTGATCCATAAACCTTGGAGAAGTTGACTTGGAAGATTGACCTGTCACTAAAATAGAAAATGACACTCATTCTAGTTAGTAAGGATATCATGGAAAGCTAGAATCATATCTTTGCCATGGGAAAATTCTATGACATAAGATCAAACCTCCAATATTATGAGTCAAGATAATGAGACAACTATAACTTGGATCAAACCTCCAAGATGACATGATATGAAAGTAAACCTCATAAGATGATAGGACGAGAAATCAAACCTCTTACGTCCATAGGTAGGATAACCACCAGACATGATGAAAAAGCGAACCTCTGACATGAAACAATAATTAGGATGTAGACACCTCTGACAGGATGAAAAAGCAAACCTCTGACATGATGTACTTGAAAGTAAACCTCATAAGATGATAGGCTGAGAAATCAATCATGTGACATTCACAATCAGGATAGTAAACCTCATAAGATGATGGAACAAGAAATCAAACCTTTGACATCCACAAGCAGCATGTAGCCAAGATGACATGATGTGAACATAAAGCTCATAAGCTGATAGGACGAGAAATCAAACCTCTGACATGTAGTCAGGATGACATGACGTGAACGTAAACCAACCTCGTTAGATGACGGGACAAGAAATCAAACCTCTATCATGTAGTCAAGATGACATGACGTGAACATAAACCTCATAAGCTGACGGGACGAGAAATCAAACCTCTCGGGAAATATGCTCGACGTAATTTCTTGTTAGTTGCCATAGATTGAATTCTAAGACTTGACCACCATTATAGCCATTTAGACCTGCATGGTTGCATTGTTGACCACAAAAGACATTGATAGACTTAAATAAACCTAGTCAATCTGATGAGCCAAAGCCAAGGCACAGTGCATCCAAACACCATGGCGTCATGGATACAATCCATGGAAACGTAGTCAACCATCATTCACGAAACATGTAACCATCATCATGGAACAACACCATGGCATCATGGATAAAATCCATGGAAACACAATCAACCAATATAGATTAGCCAAGTGAACCAACATCAACGAAACATGTAGCTTGGAATGACCAACATCAACAAAACATATAGCTTGGAATGACCAACATTCACGAAACATATAACCATCATCATGGAACAACACCATGGCATCATGGATACAATCCATGGAAACGTAATCAATCATCATCTACGAAACATGTAACCATCATCATGGAACAACACCATGGCATCATGGATGCAATCCATGGAAACGTAGTCAACCTTGGAATGACCAACATCAACGAAACATATAACCATCATCATGGAACAACACCATGGCATCGTGGATACAATCCATGGAAACGTAATCAATCATCATCTACGAAACATGTAACCATCATCATGGAACAACACCATGGCATCATGGATGCAATCCATGGAAACGTAGTCAACCATCATTGACGAAACATGTAACCATCATCATGGAACAACACCATGGCATCATGGATTGTAGTGAGTGAATTACATCAATGCAATGAACACATATACATATATCAATAAAATGTGTAACCATCACCACCATGGCATCATACCAAGGCACCAAAATTACAAACTCACCAAACCTGTCAGAATCACCGAGGCTTGCATGCTTAAAATAATAATTGTCAAGTCTGTGAGGCTGGTTGTAATGTAACAAGCAAAGGCAGAACACATGGCACCTTTAACTATTTCTTGCAAAGGCTCCCGAGAAATAGTTGCATGCTTACAAAGCCTCTCGAGTAGTAACAGCATGCTAAGCATCAATAAAGTCCTCTTTACGCACAAGACAAACTTCCTCGAAGCCATAGAAAGAACAATTACACAACTTCCTTGTGAGAACAATCAAACGAGAGATCAACATCACCGCCGAGATAAAAGGATAATGAGATCATCACCAAGATGACCATGACCAAGTAATTGTAACGATTCTGAAGTCATGAGATAAAACAATCAGATCATCATCGCGATGACCACGAGCAAGTAACTATAACGATTCCTAAATCATGAGTTAAAACTATCAGATCATCACCGAGATGACCATGAGCAAGTAACTGTAACGATTTCAAAGTCAGGATCATTGAATTTATCACAAGCATTTCATGGGCACAAATTAGAACCAATCTATTTCAAACAAACTAATGCACACCTTTGGTTTGGTATGCGAGATTTTTGCTCACACGCACAGGGCTACGAATTGATATTTAGAGAAGAAGTAACCATTCAAAAAGTAAGATCCAACATCAGATATGTAAGTAATATCAAGCCGACGTACACCAAAAGGATAGCAAGCCAAAACCATGACATCATGGATAAAGTCCATGGAAACGTCATCAACGAATATAAAGAAATCATCATAATGAGCATCACAAAATAAAACCATGGCAGGATGAACAAAATCCATATACATAACATCGATCGATCGAAAAGAAAGGCATAATTACCATCATGTGATAATACCTTGGATTGTCAATAAATACATTATGAACGTCCAAGCTTAATCATGTGATTCCTGTAGCTAGCACTGAAACAAGATCACAACATATTAGCTCATGAAGCAATCAAAACGATCAAGATTATTGTAGAAGTACATCATGGTAGCATAAGAGTTATACCAGACCATGGCATAAGTCATGATCAATGTGAGTTGCATAAGATACGAAAGATCTTCTTCTACTTACATCATGAAAGAAAGAATCAAATATGTTGATTATCATGGACAAACAACTCTGAGGAATATGCATCTCATCAATATCAAATACCATCATGATGATGGCTAAACTCTATGCATGATGCGAGAGATCTTTTAACGCTAAATATGAATTTTCTCTTAGTTTTGATAAAATTGCCATGAGCCGTCGTAGGAAGTAAACCACTGTAGAAGCCGTCGTATCAACCTATAAACTATCTTCAATGTTGAAATGATTCAAGGAAATTCACCTAAAACTTCTTGAGGGGATCTTGCAACCATGAAAAAACATACAATATATTCTCTTTCACAAGTATGAAGAAATATATACATGCAAACATATACTCATGAAAGATCTTCTTTCTCCTAGAAACCTTTATTTTCTATGAGAAACAAACGATATTTTCTTTTTCACAAGTATGATGCAATCTATACATGAAAATCAATGCTCATGAAATATTTTATTAGTTTCACAAATCTCTATCTAATACGAACATCATACATATAAGGGATAACGAGATCTTCTCTAAAAAATTTCTCATGCATAACATACACATAATCAAGCAATAAATCATTGTAAAGATTGAGAAAACTAAATCACTTATCTTCTTTTGTCCAGACAGAAGTTTTGATAGCCAACGGTCAAAAGATTGCTATCAGTCTGCTGCTGCAGATTACAATCGGTGTAGAATTTGATAAATCTGATATGCTAGATAGCTCAGAAACGCACCATATACCCCCAAAACGACTTCAAAAACACTGAATTCCGAGTCCGGAGCAACAAAATATGGCGATTTTACGTTTCGCAGAATTGCAGATTTTTCTGCGCGCGCGCTGCGCGGAGCCGCGCGAAGCCGAAAACGAATGCTTTTCATAGCGAAAAAGCAACCACGCTCTGATACCATGTTGAACCAACGTGAGAGAGAGAGAGAGACACGTCATATGCATCCCCAAAGGTGTGTGGAATACACACAATAGATGAGTATATATAGAGGAGATCCTAGGGCTATATATATAGAGACATTCTATATATAGCCAACACTTTTTGACGTTTATTTCGACTGATATTTTGACTCTGATTTTGACTAACGTTTCGACTCTCATTTTGACTGACATTTTGACACCAATTTTGACTAACATTTTGATGCTTATTTCGATGGATGCAAAAAACTTTCAATGCTTTTTTTGAATGGTTGTTTCGATGCCTACAGGTATTAATTTTTTTTGGCATAATGGTGCATCCAGCTGCCTGCAATCTTGTAGCTGGATGCACAATTATGCCAAACTTTTAGAGTATCAAAGGCAACTGTACTCTGATGTGAAGAACGAAGCGAATTTATTGAAAACATTAGAGTGTCATAACATTTTTCAACATTACAAAGTAGGTACACAATTCACACAAGTGCAAACAATGGCCAAATTATATTACAAGATGTGAAATTTACATATCAAGCTCTGACGAGATAAGCCAAAATTGCATAAAGTAGTTGCATAGAATTGCATACAAGGTCTACAAGCTATACTCAAGACTAAAATTACATAAAGTAGTTGCATACAAGCTATACAAGCTCAAACAAAGATGTGAGCTGACCAAAATATGTATGTACAAGAAGAAAGATATAGGCAAGGCCACTCTATGCGGAGCCCTCACTCAGGGTCAAGCATTAATCCCTGTGAAAACCATACCAGATGCTTTTTTTGGTATACAAAACAACGATCTAACATGACATGGTAAAGCAAGTATAGAAATCATGAGGTTAAGGATTTCCGCACTTACCATATCTGTAATGCACCCCCAATTGAGGTTGGTGCCTTCTAACTCAAGCTTCTCCAAAAGAAAGTACGTGTTATGGTGGCGAGCAATGTCCTCCTATTCTCCCGTTGCCGGCCGACCAACCACTTAATTCTAAAAGTACCAAAACAACAAGATAAGCGTTGATACTTACAAAGTAGACATAACATCAAATGAAACATACGAGATAAGCGTTGATACTTACAAAGTAGACATGAAATGCATCCCAACCGCCGCTTCCAAGGTGAGAGCTTCCTACGCTCTCCATTCGGGCTTTGGCCACATCCTCTTGTTGCTTGTAGCGTTGGGGATTTCTTGCATGCTTTTGCTTCTCTCCTCATTCCAATCCTCGGTGCTCATGTACCAAGGCTTCTCACCCCCTGCCTTCACTCTCCTAGTCACATCTCCCCACCAATGTTTCATGACGTCCACCATGTGGTTCTTTATCCACCTTATCAGGACGACATCACTACCGATGGCCGGCTTGTACTCATCCTTGATTTGATTTATGATTCTTTCTTATCTTTATCCAACTTTGGCCATAAAGTCATAAAGTAATTTGCAAATACATAATAAAAAACCACATTGCCTTTTACAATTGTGTAATATTTTTTTCCATCGGTAGGTGTGGGCTATGTGCTGAAACGTCACGCGATGATCGCGAGCATGGAGTGCTTCTGGTGCTAGATGGAGAAGGACACTCACGTGGGGGCATAGACCCATCTATGCCCCCACTTGGAAAACAACCACCTCCACCTCCACTACTCAAGCGGTGCCCTCTGCGAGAGTGGACGAGCATCCTTGAGGAAGGGGTTCTAGCGACTCTTTGTGGGTTTTGTATAGGTGAACTAGGGTTAGCGATGGTGGTGCCCGATGGTGCGGCCGAAGCGCCCGCCCTTCTCCAATATTGTTGTGCCATCACTCTTTGCTCGGGTGTGGCTTGTGCTAAAAAACCCATAAACTGGTTAGGTAACATGGCATATGGAGATAAGGATGGAGAGTAAGCCAATGTCTCATCTGGAGTGCGAGACATGTTTCTACACACCCATAACAAAGCCTACATGGACACTTTAATAAGAGCATACACTTGAATTATCCTTCAACATTCATTCATTTATGCATGAGGCCTTATGCATAAAGCTATGTATGAGTCCTTATCCATAAAGCTACTCATGAGGCTTATACATAAAGCATTATGTATAAAGCATGCATGAGAATTATGCATAAAGCTTATGCGCAAACCTACAAAGCTATGCATAAGGCCTTATGCATAAAGCATTAGGCATAAGGCTTATTCATAAAGCACTATGCATAAGGCCTTAAGCATAAAACTATGCATGAGACCTTATGCATAAAGCATGCATGAGGCCTTATGCATAAAGCTATGCATAAGGCTTATGCATAAAGCATGAATGAGCATTATGCATAAAGCATTATGCATAATGCTTATGCACAAACTTACAAAAAAAATCCCTAGCACCCAAGGGTGCAATAATAATAGAGGAAAGAGAGGATGGATACAAAAGCACTTACCTCTTTTTTGTGATGTTAAAAGAGAGGATTAGAGGACCTACAAAACCAACAAAAAGGTGAGGATTGGATTAGTAATGCATACATACAAAAGCTTATGCAAGCTATGCTAATGCTTATGCAAGCCTTATACAAACTATGCCGCTATGCAAGCCTTATGAAAGCTATGCTAAAGCTTATACATAAAGCATGCATGAGGCCTTATGCATAAAGCTATGCATGAGGCATTATGCATGAGGCTTATGCATAAGGAACTATGCAAGCCACGCCCTCTACTGTGGCGAGATGATGGTAGCAATGGGGTAGGATCTCTACCCACAATGTCACGCTACATCACAAGACAAGCATTATAACACAACTCAAATAGAGAGAATACAAAGAAAAGACATGAAGTTGCACTATACATATAAACTCGGCCTCCCATGATGCACGACTTCCCGATCCGAAGTGCGACGATCCATATCGCTCCATTTGTATTTGTCACGCTTCTCTTTGTTGCTGGTTCACTACTCCTTCTAGGACCTCCTTCTTGGCTTTCTTCCACTCGCCCTTATGAGAGCAGTAGATGGCTTTCCGTGTCCATTTTGACTTGTATCTATTCGGGATTTCGACTCCTTTGCATGTCTCCTTACTAGAGACCTCTTATTCTTAAGTATGTCTTTGATTTTGTGTTGCGCCCATCTACTGTTAAGGCTTTGGTTGTGAGGATTAGGATACTTTTTGTGGACAGCTTTAATGCAATCATCCACTAGGCTCTTCCTTTGCTACTAAAAATGTATAAAGCAGTCTTTAGAGTGTGCAAAAACTACTTGGCACAAGTAGTTTACCACCTCCTTCCCACGAGAGTCATCAACTATGCCACCCACATCTGTGATATCATAATATGATATATCATCATGATGTGGTGGTGACTCTGAAGAACTATCCTCACCCCCAAAGCACTACCTTAAGAATCCTCTATCTCCTCTACCTTCACTCTAAGTGCTATGGGACGTGAGGTACGACCGCCACTATCTCCACGACTACCCTCCCTACGACGATGGTGGCTACCACTCTCATAAGAGCCATGATGACTGTGAGGTGTCACATCTCCTGAAGGTGTAGGTGTAGGAGATGTTGTAGCACTAACTGGGGCTGACGGACAAGGGGTGAATGTAAAGTCAGTTGAAGTGCCTCGCAAGGATAAAGTGCCTGGCAAGGGACTCTGATGGGCTGTGGGTGGGACCTGATGGAAAAGGGGTGCTTGCTGCGTAGGCTGCCAACTGCTCGGGGGTGGGATTATATGCAAAGATTCCCTCTACCTCCCTAGCATAAAGCTTATGCATAAGGCATAAAGCTTAAATCATAAGGCATTAAGCTTAAGCATAAAGCCTTAAGCATAAAGCTTATGCATGGCCATCGGATTTTGGTCACTGCGCGGGCGTCGGATTTTGGTGTGTGCTGATGGTCATCCGCCCATAGTTTCATTTATCTAAATTGCTACAATTTGAATGTAAATAGGCAAGCTTGGGGACCAAGTTACTTTTTGATATTAATGGCCCAAAGTGGAATGTATCAAGCTATTTTTGAGCACTTTCTTTTTGGCTAATAAATAAATACATGCATGAGGAAGCGTGCTCACTCATGCATGGGGAGAGATTGGACCCAATCTCTTTGTTGTGCATATCTTGCTATATTTATCTCCTTCTTATTTATTTTGTAGCTTTAAGCTATGGCTTTGAAGGTTTATTAATAGCAATTTTGACATCTCTTTTCACATAAACAGTATTTATTCTTTGCATATTTTATGCCCCCTTTATGCATTTTGTTTTGTAAGTCAATTCATGCATTTTGATATGTAAGCCAACAAACCATCACGCCAATCTACCCATATTGGTAATCTAATCCATATGTCTTGTCTTCTCGAGGGGGGACGATCCAATCCATTGATAGGTGTAGTTCCAAGTGGTAGTTGCCCATTATGCTATGGTTGTGAGATGAGCCTACACCACCAACATTGACTAGACCCACCCCCCCTCCCTCAAGTCCCCAGCTTCACCACATGACATCCTAGGGGAGTTTGGGGGGTTTTCTAGACATAGTAGTGGAGGGGAGCATGGTTCTTTTACTTTGGAAAAAGAAGCACTAAGTTTCCCGAGACATCTCCCCAGTGGGAGGGTTCATCATTTGCTCATTTTGAGCCACCGTCAAGGAGATCCATCCCACATTTTGATCCACAAACCGTACCATATAACATGGATCCCACAGTTTGATCCACATACCGTATCCTCCATTAGTTTATACTTACTCGACTCTTGTTTGCATGTATACAAGATGAAGAGGAAGAAGAAGATTTAGACTGAACGTGAAGTGGGCAAAGGAAGTAAAGATGAAGATGAAGACAAGTTGGAGGAATCTAATGAAGATTTTCATTAGATACTAGACCCTCATTATGTTTGTAGTGTGTCACGCCCTTCACTGCCTTTGTGTAACTCTTGTTAAGGGTATGCACTATAGTGTTAACTCCCTTGCCCCAAAAAGAATTATGAACTCCTTTGCCTTTAAGCATACTCCACTATATATCCATAATTTTGCACTCTTGAGCACTATAGGATGAGAAATTGTCGAATCTCTGTTAATCATGTGCTGCTTTTAGTAGGCATTAAACTCACTTGTTATGTGAATTCTCCTCCTTGATATATTCAAAACTTCTTTCCTTTCTCATTCTCTACCAAGCTATTCCATATTTTAAATTCTCTAAAATCTTCAACCTTATCTGAAAGAAAATACACCCACTTCTTTTTACTAAAGTCATCGATAATTAATATGAAGTAGAAAGGACCACCCAATGTAGTGGAAATGCATGCAGATAGAATCCTATAAAACCTTTTGCATGATTCTTACTTTCTTGTGGAAATGCATGCAGATGTTGCTTGCCCATCATAAAAGATTCACACACATCTAAAATCTCTAAAAATGCTAGTAGATGTGTCACAATCCCAGTCCTTTGTATCTCTTTTAAGACTAGAAAGCCCATGTTTCTTTTTATCTCAAGCCATAGTCTGCTTGTCCAAACATCAACTCAGGCTATAAAATATGACATAAAAGCAGACAACTTATACAAGTTGTTGAACTTGATTACTCTCCCAATTTTCACTAGCATCTAATGATTACACCAACCTTATCGAAGAGAAGCTTCAAGTCATGATGATCAGCTAAGCCCATGTGTCTTATTATCTCAAGCCATAGTCTGCTTGTCCAAACATCAACTCAGGCTATAAAATATGACATAAAAGCAGACAACTTATACAAGTTGTTGAACTTGATTACTCTCCCAATTTTCACTAGCATCTAATGATTACACCAACCTTATCGAAGAGAAGCTTCAAGTCATGATGATCAGCTATGGCCATAGATAATATATCCCTCTTGATGTTGGCATATAGATTCATCTTGATGTCTTGCATAAGACAGCTTCTTAGCATATAGGTTTATCTTGATGTCTAGCATATAAAGGACATAAGAAAACTTCTTATCATAGACAATATATTCCTCTTGATGTTGGCATTAGATAACTTCTTAGCGTATAGGTTTGTCTCGATGTCTAGCATATAAAGGACATAAGACAACTTCTTAGTATCACCATTGCTAGAAATGAAAGAAATGGTACCTGAACCCAGGGCTAGTATTTGGCATCATTCTTGATGCTGACAAGGTCCCCCACCATAGGCTTGAGCGATATATACAAACCCTTTTTATTGGTCGTGTGTTGGGATACTCCACTATTTATGATCCATGAACCATGAGATGATGAGGAATTTTCTAGCTTTACATAGATTTCTTCTATTGCCACCAAAAATAGCTCCAATTTTTCTTATGCACTATACCCAAACTCCTTCTTCAAAGGCTTCAAAGTGCCATTCTTCTCATCTTCTTTCTTCAATCTACGTGATTTGACTACATGACCAAGCTTTTGTAGTAAAAATATTTTCCCTTTGATTTTTTGTTCTCATAAGCATTGGGGTTATTGGATCCCTTCTCCTTGACTTTCTTTATATTAGCAAAGAATACAATAACACTATCTCTCTAGGTTTAAAGAGAATCTTCTCTTCCACCTCAAAAGTATTGGCACACATTGTGCACCTGTGTGTTTAGTGAGGTCACTAAATTGCCATACTTTGGGGATAACACTCTAATTTATCTTTGGCTATTTATTCACTAGTCTTAGTGATCCCCACTGCCATTTAATCTTACAAATTCTTTATTTGCAGAATGTCTTTCTATTACAATCTTACTCTCAAGGTTTTAAATCCTTGTATGATTCCTCGTCTCATATTGGTTTTTAAGGACTTGCCATGCTTCAAAAGTTGTGGTAGTATGTTGAATTAGGATCATCATCGAACCAAATCAAAACAATGAGACGATGGTGACAATGACACATAGCATCTCTACATTCTTTTTCCCCCACACTAAAGCAAGAGTAGGATCTAGCAAATGTTCTATAGTGGATCTGTTGGATCTGGAGTAGGACTCTACTTTGCAAGAGTAGGATCTAGCAAATGTTCTATAGTGGATCTATTGGATCTGGAGTAGGACTCTACTTTGCATCAATCACTATTTGAGATTTCTCACAAATCATATGAATCAAGAATGACCTAATCTTGAACTTCCAAAAAGTGTAATTTATCTTATCCAACTTTTCATCGCCTAATAGTGGAGGATAAACACGAACAGGTTATGTTATTTGCAGGTTGGGTCATCTCTCCGAAAGTGAGATCCCTATCCCCACCCTGCGACAGATTTGGGGTACTAGCAGCGGAAGTAGCACGGATATCCGGACAAGAGACTAATCCGTCGATTTTTCCAAAACCGAACCCGGAAAAACTTCCTTCACCTGGAAGGCACGGGCGATTCCTCTAGGATAACTCTTTACTCTAACGTAGTCAAGACCATTACTGATCAGACTGATCCACCGACTGCACCTATAAAGATACTCGGTCAGATCAAGGAAGAAACTTGCACTTGGATCATTGGGATCAACGCTTTTTTCCCCATTAAGAGGCACAGCCGTTGATTCCTATCCATAGAACAATTACTATCCAGGATTTACTTTATCTATCGTAAACAGATTGAGTCTCGATTTACGGATCCATCAGTCCAACCTAACCCCATCTAATCCCATGGGTTAGCCAACCGCCCAACCACTGTAGTGATGGGATCCAATTTGGAATTTGGTTAGGTTTTTTCCCGGGTACCAAGGAAAAGAGTTCCAAGGCCCCCTAGTCGGAAGTTCATGCAAACATAAAACTAGTCACACCACTTACACACCCAATATGAAATTGCCTTTTTCTTAGCATCAGCTAACTTTAAAACAATCCTTTAATAAAACCATTATGTCACTGATGACAATCCTCAAAGTCTCTGGTTGAATCCTTATTTTCAGTCATTCTTTCATCGGTGTACTTATGGCATCATTGGCAACCAGATCGCTCACCACCTGTTCTCTCAGGGGACTTTTCCATAGTTCCTAGCTCATAGTAACTGGCAATATATTCATATAATAGAATGGAATCTCTGTGGAAGATCAGCAACCCTAAACCCACAGATCCATATAAAAGAGCCATGAACTCATCCGTTGAAGACCAGCAAGGTCAATCAACCAGATCCATGCACCGTACCGGAGCTCACTATTTAAATCGAACCGAGGCTGGTCAAGACCTCGGTCGACCTTGCTACGCGAGACGTCCTCCATTGACTCTCCGTCAGCAGTTGCAACTTTAATAGTTAGGTCTTCATGACCTTAATCCACAAGACGGTCAAAATGCTTCCCCAGCATTCTTGACATAAAACAGTCATTTACAAACAGTCACAAAATACAGTTTCTAAATCGAACTCTCGTGTTTCCACATTATCCCTCCTTAGTCCACATTACTTATTCCACATTCCATTCAATGTGTACTCATTCTCATCCATTTCCTCATATCGACGACACATTAATTTACATACACATTCACATTCACATCCATATATCCACATCTACATGCATACATCCATTTTCATATCCTCATTTATACACCCACATCCCATATCCACATTCATACATACACATTCATATCCACATCCATACATCCACATCCACATCCACATCCACATTCATACATCCACATCCACATTCCCATTCACATCTATACGTCCACATCTACATCCACATACATACATGCATCCACATCCGTATCTACATCCATACATCCACATTCACATCCACATCCACATTCATACATCCATTTCCACATTCCCATTCATATAACCCCATATGCCTTCACATCTAATCTTTTACATCACATCCATTCTTGCCCTATCACAACCCATATACATCTTATCCTATCACATACACTTCTTACCTCATCTCATACACATCTTATCACATCTTAATTCATCTTATCACCTGCTAACTTATTTCATAAGCATCTTATCACCTCTTATCACATCTTATACACCTCTTATCACATCCTATCACATCTCATATCTATTTATAGAATACAAGAGAATTCTTATATTTGATATAAGATTTCTTTACACATTTATTTATGCATAAATTCCATTTAAGGAGATTAATACTTTCGAAGTAAAATCAATCTTTTATGCAATGCCATCTTCCTATGCATAAATTTATTTTAAATAAAAATGGCACTTTTGAATTAAAATTCAATCTTTTCTGCATCTTCCTATGCATAAATTCAATTTAGATGAGAATCACACTTTTGAATCAATCTTTTATGCATCTTCCTATGCATAAATTCAATTTGATAGGAATTACACTTTTAGAATAAAAGAATTTCTCTTATGCATCTAAGTTATGCATAAAATCCATTTATGATGAAAATCACACTTTTAGTATAAAAAGAATATCTTTTTTTTTGCATACTTCTATGCATGAAATCCAATTATGATAAAAGTAACACTTTTATAATAAAATAATCAACTCTTATGCATACTTCTATGCATGAAATTCAATTGTGATAAAAGTAACACTTTTATAATAAAATATTCAACTTTTATGCATACCTCTATGCATGATATCCAAATATGATAAAAGTAACACTTTTATAGTAAAATAATCAACTCTTATGCATACTTCTATGCATGAAATTCAATTGCAATAAAAGTAACACTTTAATAATAAAATAATCAACTTTTATGCATACCTCTATGCATGAAATCCAATTATGATAAAAGTAACACTTTTATAATAAAATAATCAACTCTTATGCATACTTCTATGCATGAAATTCAATTGTGATAAAAGTAACACTTTTATAATAAAATATTCAACTTTTATGCATACCTCTATGCATGATATCCAAATATGATAAAAGTAACACTTTTATAGTAAAATAATCAACTCTTATGCATACTTCTATGCATGAAATTCAATTATGCTAAAAGTAACACTTTTACATTAAAATAATAATCTTTTATGCATACCTCTATGCATGAAATCTAATTATGATAATAATCAACTTTTATGCATACCTCTATGCGTGAAATCCAAATATGATAAAAATAACACTTTTATAATAAAATAATCATCTTTTATGCATACATCTATGCATGAAATTCAATTATGCTAAAAGTAACAGTTTTACATTAAAATAATAATCTTTTATGCATACCTCTATGCATGAAATCTAATTATGATAAAAGTAACACTTTTATGTTAAAATAATAATCTATTATGCATACCTCTATGCATGAAAATCAATTATGCATAATATAAAAATCAATTTCTCTATGATTACAATGAATATCTTCAATTAATCTAGGATGATAATTCCTAGAGTATGGTAGGAAGTCCTCTTTTCATGCTTTGAATGAAATTATTTTATGCGTAATTTTTATAAAAATTTTACCATAGCTCCGCTGCTATGACTGATAAATCTCAATTTTTCCAAGGGGTAAAGCTTATCATTAAGAAATAATTAGAATGATCCCTAATTGGATCAATAATCCATAATGGATTGAATCATCAATATTCATGAAATACATAAACTAAAAGCATAGAAAAAAGCCATTAATTTTACCTCAAGTATAGATTAATCTTGGATTAAGGAAAAGCTTTATGAAAAGCTTCATTTGGATTGAGAATGGGTCATGAGTATGACCATTTCTTGAGTGAGAGAGAGAAATTACATAAAAACCATTTGAATTAAGCATAAATGGAAATTTATGTAATTCTTAACTATCATTAATCAATTAACTTCAATAGCATTCATCAAATTATGTAACTCTTCACTACCATTCATCAATTAACTTCAATAGCATTCAAAAATCATTCCAATTAAGCTTCTCAAGCTTGAGAGGGGTTGAGAAGAAAGAAACATTGAGAAATTATAGAAAAGATCAAAATTTACCATTTACCTTACAAATTGCTTGATTATTTGTTCACGGTAGAGGCCCCCAACCAATCAATTGGTTAAGTATGTTGATGGAGCCACCAATGGGGATTGAAGAAAGAGGGAAGCTCCAATTTCTTCAATTTGGAGAGAATTTTAGAGAATAGTAGAAATTAGCATTATTTCAGCATAACTCTAGTAGAGTAAAATTCTTCTATTTTTTTCCAAAGGACTCATGTTCTATTTATAGGAGAGGGAAGCTCTAACCAAAGCTAACTGAATTCTAGAATTTTCCAGATTCAGTTTGGTTGAATTTGGACTAGATTTGGATCTAGTTTGGTTCCTTTTTGATTCGGTTTAGTTCCATTTTGATTTGGTTTGATTCAAGAGAGAGGAGAGATAAAAATATCACATTATTTTTTAGTTTAAAACTCATTCAAGCATGTGAAATATGCACCTCCTTTAATGGACTCCCCTTCCTTACATATGTGTCAAAATGGAATCATTATACCCAAAATATCTCATATTTTTAATATTGCTCATAGTTTTTTACTAATAAACCTTGTACATTTTCAACTCTTCATCTTATGTGAGCATTTACTCATTTTTGGATACCCAAAATATCTCATATTTTTGATATTATTCATAGTTTCTTACTAATAAACCTTGTACATAGTCAACTCTTCATCTTATGTGAGCATTTACTCATTTTTGGGTATCTTCTTTTACAATTTGGATTTATCTCCTCCCTACACATGGATTGATGCTATTGGCCCATAGGAACCTTAATTGGACCATAATCCAAAAATTTCTGAAAATCTAGACCCTTAGGCTAAGGTCCTTTATACCCATTTTCAATAAATTCCAATTGCACATTGGAAAGTTCTTTTTGAATTTCTGTTTCAGGGGAATTCATTTTAATAATATGAGAAATTTTTCTATCTAAAAATATTCAAAATCTGAATATTCTCTCTCTAGAATATTCTCTCTCTCTAAGTCAAAACAGTTAGAAACAAGGTCTTTTATATTTCTGAAGAGGGGATTGATTACAGAGGAAGATGCTAGACATTTTGAGAGGCTGGGGAGGAATCTTACATTCTCTCCCACTTGAAAAACGCGAGATGCCCTCATCTTGCAAACTGGGGTAATTTCGCAAGATACACAAATATGAGACTGAGAGAATTTTTTTTAATTAAGATTAACCACCAAGAAAAGTCTCAAAGAGAGTAAGGGTCAAGACAAGAACAAGATTTAATCTTTATTCATTCTTGGAACATATACAGTAAGGATAGAAGAACTCTTTACACTTCCATAAGCCCGTCCATCATATGATCACAAAAGCAGCACTCACAAGCTGCGCACGTATAAAACACTATATTGGTGAGTTTGGGAATTTTCCAACTCCCATTTTTTGAATACTAAAAAGGTGGGACCTGGATAACATGCCTATAAGTTTTTCAAAACCATATCATGTGACCTATTGTTGGAAAGCACTTGGAAAATGGAATCTAGTGAGCTATAGAGCGCTCAATTTGGAGTAACAGTGTTCAAGTTATGATTAATCCAAAGATTTGACCACATGTTCAAAACTTATGAAAAATTCCCATATTTCCCAATATGGTGTTATAAGGTAACGCATCTATGGGAATAATTCTATTGGTTATTGCCGCACCTATCTCAGTGGTATGAGGTGATCTAACAAAAGGACCTCTGAGAGGTAAGCCAAAAACGGGGTAAAGGCATGTCTTCTGATGAGGAAGAAAACACGCCAGTAAGAAGACCCGCTCAGAAAACCCAAGATGTCTTGATCTCATGACGTAGTAGTATCGGGGACCCAAACCCAAGGCTTCAATAACCATGGCCAAGCGGACATTGTTACGAAAGTGCTGCTGACCCCAGGGTGTTACCCTAGTTATGTCTTGATAGGTCCGCCATTTGGTCTGAGCTACAGAAGTTCCCAAGTGAGGAAAAAGTGAGCGCTCATACTGTTCTATAAAATCCTTCTTCACAGACTCGCTTGCGTCTTGAAGGTGAGAAATTATCATGGATAAAACTAATTCCTATTTTGCCAAGCCATGAAGGAGATTAAGAAGAAGGGGGATCAATGGAAGTAAGATTACTGTGAGCGACAAGTAAAAGTTACGACTTATATAAAGGAAGGAGCTAGCGTAACCTAGAAGCCAACGGTATCTTGCCACTGAAGTTTTACCATCTTTCCATGATTTGGGTTTGGCACATTTTTCTATAGAAGGCATTAAGAACTTTGAGATGAAGAGATAAAAGAAGCTCGTAGGCTAAGTCACCTACTTTCTTTGGTCTACAATATCTGGGGGATAACTACTTATACTCCCCTAGAGATAAAGAAATTCTTTTGGTCCGTATTCAATTGAAGACCCTAACTGCTTCTTTGAATTCTCTTACTATCCTCTTCTTATCTGTATATTGTTTCTGTCGATCTTGGGCAGCGTTTATATCTTTATGAATTGCCTGCATCTGCTGCTCTAAGTCGCCAAGCATTTGATTGGTCATCTCGACCCTAATCAATGGGTTGGACCTAGTTTAAGCAATCTTGTCCGAGACGGACCCTGATTAGATTGGTATGAAGGAATTGGTCTCTGAATTTGGGTTCTAGACTTCCCTGTGCCCTTTTCATGGTAGGAGTCGGGCAGTCTTTTAACTGATGACCAAAACCTTGGCATCCAAAACACCGGTTCTCACTTCTGAACTCATTGCTGTGAATTCTTAAAACAGGGGGCTCCTGATAAGGTATTCTGGGGAAAGTGTCTTCCCTTTTTAAACAGAATCTTTCTTTTATTTTAGAGAGGGAATAATTTTAAGATCAGAAAGGGAGATTCTTACTCCTGTATACCTCGAAGGCTGGGGGAGGAATCTTACATTCTACCCCACTTAAAAAGTGCGAGATGTCCTTATCTCGCAAAGTAGAGGACAACTCTTTTTCTTAAGATCCAATTTATTCTGGGGTTACTTATAATCTGGTCAACCCAACAGAATACGAGGATAATTATCCCTTAAATAGAACTCATCATTAAATAACAATTCATTTAGATCATATCATTCATATCTTTAACACGATAATGGTCCATTAGACCAAAAAATTTCCTTCTGAACATTCCTCTACGGGAATTTCAGTTAAGTAAGTTCTCAATTTGACATCCCTTAATTTGATCATCCGTGTCAAGTATTAACAGTAGCAATTTGAGAGCACAATCCACTAATCTCATAGTGATTTGCTGAAATCATTATCATCATTTATCATCAGGGACTCGTCCCATTCATCCTCATTGTGGTTTCGCTCAGGTTATATTATATTTCAACGAAATTTCAGAAATCATCATTTTTCAATCAGAATCCAAATCAATTCATCAATTCTCAAACAGAATTAAAAATCATATCAACCACATTCGAAATCATCATCTGGATAGCATTAACGCTTATAATTTCAAGTCTTAGATTTACTCGTATATACTGTCAGTAAAGAGCTGCAGTTATACTCTCGGTATATACGGGTAGTCATGATACTTGGAACTATAAGATAGATACCATCATGTCTAGGCCTCAAGCAAGTCAGGGTTCCATACAATTGCGGTACTTCCATCTGAAAACCCAATTACTAAATTACGAATTTTTCAGTTTAAATATCAAATTGTATGAATTATATCACACAATTACAACCTTTTTGTGTTTCTTGATAAATTTTGACATATTTGGCTTCTCAGTTGATCTTCATTAGCCAATTGCTCTGATGATTGTATCCTGTGACATTAAAATACTCTTCCAAGGCTTCCACCCATTTCTCTATAGCCTCGCCCAGGTTCTCCCCTTCTCCTTTGAAGGGTCCTGGCTGAGTCCTATGAAGAGCCTTGCGAACATCAAGTTCAAGCTCGTCATCTTCAGAGACAGGGTCTGGCTGATGACCACGGTTTCCTCGTCTCATGATTCTGCCAAAATTTATATATTATTAAATTTTTATTTTGATATTATTCACGAGATCCTAAGACTTAAGAGTTCGGAAAACAATTTCTTATACAAGACAAGATCTTAATGGAGATCTATGACATATGTTCGATAACAGATTTTTTTTCTTTATCAACAGATCATCCGCCATAAACAATCATTTATCCAACATGAATTTTTTCACCGGAAAAGGTTTCTTTATTTATATAAAAGTTGCAATATGTACATAGAGCAACTTGGCTCTGAGTTCAAAATCTCCTCAGAAGACATATAAGAGGACCGTACTGGGCCATAGTCATGCCCTGTTACATAAGTTCTCTAACTGCGAAGGGAGCTATTATTTTCTCCTTAGGGATAAATCGACTAAGGAGTCTATAAATTCGACATGAAAGTTTGAAATTTCGAGGCGTTGAATGATATAGAATGACACCACGCACCATTTTCAGCTTTAACAGGATCATAGTCAATGAGAGATTCTGCCACCCACAGCATTGTACGACGGTCGCAAGGGGCGTGGACATATTGCCCTGCAAACCACTTATGCTGTATTCTCTCCACTGGGGTAGGAAAATATAAATCCGCAAAATGGCGTGTGAGTCTTGCTCGGCTTGTTTGAGTTGAAGCGGAAGAGATGAGATGTTCGAAGGCGAACGCAGTCATATCTTGAGACTGGGTGAGGTCGGGAATACCAGATAAGTAGGAAACTTCCATCTATAAAAAAAATCTTTTATTAAAAATTCTTCATTAAAGAGGCTTACGGAATGAAAATACATTATGAAAAATGCTTTTTCTGAATTTTTATTATCAATTTATAATAAGAATTTGCTTATCCATATTAGTTTTAAACCTGCTCTGATACCAATTGTGATATCCCTATCCCCACCATGCGACGGATTCGCGGTACTAGCAGCGGAAGTAGCACTTCATGCATGGGCAGGGACCCACACTCGGGGCCTCGCCCCACGGATATCCGGACAAGAGACTAATCCGTCGATTTTTCCAAAACCGAACCCGGAAAAACTTCCTTCACCTGGAAGGCACGGGCGATTCCTCCAGGATAACTCTTTACTCTAACGTAGTCAAGACCATTACTGATCAAACTGATCCGTCGACTGCACCTATAAAGATACTCGGTCAGATCAAGGAAGAAACTTGCACTTTGATCATTGGAATCAACGCTGTTTTCCCCATTAAGAGGCATAGCCGTTGATTCCTATCCATAGAACAATTACTATCCAGGATTTACTTTATCTATCGTAAACAGAAAATGAGTCTCGATTCACGGATCCATCAGTCGAGCCTAACCCCATCTGATCCCATGGGTTAGCCAACTGCCCAACCACTGTAGTGATGGGATCCAATTTGGAATCTGGTTAGGTTTTGTCCTGGGTACCAAGGAAAAGAGGTTCAAGGCCCCCTAGCCGGAAGTTCATGCAAACATAAAACTAGTCACACCACTTACACACCCACTATGAAATTGCCTTTTTCTTAGCATCAGCTAACTTTAAAACAATCCTTTAATAAAACCATTATGTCACTGATGACAATCCTCAAAGTCTCTGGTTGAATCCTTATTTTCAGTCATTCTTTCATTGGTGTACTTATGGCATCATTGGCAACCAGAACGCTCACCACCTGTTCTCTCAGGGGCCTTTTCCATAGTTCCTAGCTCATAGTAACCGGCAATATATTCATATAATAGAATGGAATCTCCGTGGAAGATCAGCAAGATCAACCCACAGATCCATATAAAAGAGCCATGGACTCATCCGTTGAAGACCAGCAAGGTCAATCAACCAGATCCATGCCCGGTTTCAGAAAACAACTCTTACTCCTTGTTCCAATATCTTCCACGACGCACGTGTGGGTATCTTCGGCGACCCAGAGCCCGAGCACCGTATGGTCAGCACCCTCTAGGATCCTTCGCAGGTAACCTAGCGCTTCACTCATAGGCCGCTTCCTTGGTCCCTCATCCACTGTACCGGAAGCTTACCATTTTAATCGAACCGAGGCTGGTCAAGTCGGTCGACCTTGCTACGTGAGACGTCCTCCATTGACTCTCCGTCTCACAGCAGTTGAACCTTTAATAGTTAGGTCTTCATGACCTTAATCCACAAGACGGTCAAAATGCTTTCGGTCGGCCTTGCTACGTGAGACGTCCTCCATTGACTCTCTGTCACAGCAGTTGAACCTTTAATAGTTAGGTCTTCATGACCTTAATCCACAAGACGGTCAAAATGCTTCCCCAGCATTCTTGACATAAAACAGTCATTTACAAACAGTCACAAAATACAGTTTCTAAATCGATCTCTCATCTTTCCACATTATCACTCCTTAGTCCACATTACTTATTCCACATTCCATTCACAGTGTGTACTCATTCTCATCCATTTCCTCATATCGACGACATATTAATTTACATACACATTCACATTCACATCCATATATCCACATCTATATGCATACATCCATTTTCACATCCTCATTTATACACCCACATCCCATATCCACATTCATACATACACATCCATATCCACATCCATACATCCACATCCACATTCATACATCCACATCCACATTCCCATTCACATCTATACATCCACATCTACATCCACATACATACATGCATCCACATCCGTATCTACATCCATACATCCACATCCACATTCATACATCTATTTCCACATTCCCATTCATATAATCCCATATGCCTTCACATCTAATCTTTTACATCACATCCATTCTTGCCCTATCACAACCCATATACATCTTATCCTATCACATACACTTCTTACCTCATCTCATACACATCTTATCACATCTTAATTCATCTTATCACCTGCTAACTTATTTCATAAGCATCTTATCATCTCTTATCACATCTTATACACCTCTTATCACATCTTATACACCTCTTATCACATCCTATCACATATCTATTTATAGAATACAAGAGAATTCTTATATTTGATATAAGATTTCTTTACACATTTATTTATGCATAAATTCCATTTAAGGAGATTAATACTTTCGAAGTAAAATCAATCTTTTATGCATCTTCCTATGCATAAATTCAATTTAAATGAAAATGGCACTTTTGAATTAAAATTCAATCTTTTATGCATCTTCCTATGCATAAATTCAATTTAGATAAGAATGACACTTTTGAATCAATGTTTTATGCATCTTCCTATGCATAAATTCAATTTGGTAGGAATTACACTTTTAGAATAAAAGAATTTCTCTTATGCATCTAAGTTATGCATAAAATCCATTTATGATGAAAATCACACTTTTAGTATAAAAAGAATATCTTTTTTTTGCATACTTCTATGCATGAAATCTAATTATGATAAAAGTAACACTTTTATAATAAAATAACCAACTCTTATGTATACTTCTATGCATGAAATTCAATTGTGATAAAAGTAACACTTTTATAATAAAATAATCAACTTTTATGCATACCTCTATGCATGAAATCCAAATATGATAAAAGTAACACTTTTATAGTAAAATAATTAACTCTTATGCATACTTCTATGCATGAAATTCAATTGTGATAAAAGTAACACTTTTATAATAAAATAATCAACTTTTATGCATACCTCTATGCATGAAATTCAATTATGATAAAAGTAACACTTTTATAATAAAATAATCAACTCTTATGCATACTTCTATGCATGAAATTCAATTGTGATAAAAGTAACACTTTTATAATAAAATAATCAACTTTTATGCATACCTCTATGCATGAAATCCAAATATGATAAAAATAACACTTTTATAATAAAATAATCATCTTTTATGCATACATCTATGCATGAAATTCAATTATGCTAAAAGTAACACTTTTACATTAAAATAATAATCTTTTATGCATACCTCTATGCATGAAATCTAATGATGATAAAAGTAACACTTTTATAATAAAATAATCAACTCTTATGCATACTTCTATGCATGAAATTCAATTGTGATAAAAGTAACACTTTTATAATAAAATAATCAACTTTTATGCATACCTCTATGCGTGAAATTCAAATATGATAAAAATAACACTTTTATAATAAAATAATCATCTTTTATGTATATATCTATGCATGAAATTCAATTATGCTAAAAGTAATACTTTTACATTAAAATAATAATCTTTTATGCATACCTCTATGCATGAAATCTAATTATGATAAAAGTAACACTTTTATGTTAAAATAATAATCTATTATGCATACCTCTATGCATGAAAATCAATTATGCATAATATAAAAATCAATTTCTCTATGATTACAATGAATATCTTCAATTAATCTAGGATGATAATTCCTAGAGTATGGTAGGAAGTCCTCTTTTCATGCTTTGAATGAAATTATTTTATGCGTAATTTTTATAAAAATTTTGCCATAGCTCCGCTGCTATGACTGATAAATCTCAATTTTTCTAAGGGATAAAGCTTATCATTAAGAAATAATTAGAATGATCCCTAATATTAGATCAATAATCCATAATGGATTGAATCATCAATATTCATGAAATACATAAACTAAAAGCATAGAAAAAAGCCATTAATTTGGCCTCAAGTATAGATTAATCTTGGATTAAGGAAAAGCTTTATGAAAAGCTTCATTTGGATTGAGAATGGGTCATGAGTATGACCATTTCTTGAGTGAGAGAGAGAAATTACATAAAAACCATTTGAATTAAGCATAAATGGAAATTTATGTAATTCTTAACTATCATTAATCAATTAACTTCAATAGCATTCATCAAATTATGTAACTCTTCACTACCATTCATCAATTAACTTCAATAGCATTCAAAAATCATTCCAATTAAGCTTCTCAAGCTTTAGAGGGGTTGAGAAGAAAGAAACATTGATAAATTATAGAAAAGATCAAAATTCACCATTTACCTTACAAATTGCTTGATTCTTTGTTCACGGTAGAGGCCCCCAACCAATCAATTGGTTAAGTATGTTGATGGAGCCACCAATGAGGATTAAAGAAAGAGGGAAGCTCCAATTTCTTCAATTTGGAGAGAATTTTAGAGAATAGTAGGAATTAGCATTATTTCAGCATAACTCTAGTATAGTAAAATTCTTCTATTTTTTTCCAAAGGACTCATGTTCTATTTATAGGAGAGGGAAGCTCTAACCAAAGCTAACTGAATTCTAGAATTTTCCAGATTCAGTTTGGTTGAATTTGGACTAGATTTGGATCTAGTTTGGTTCCTTTTTGATTCGGTTTAGTTCCATTATGATTTGGTTTGATTCAAGAGAGAGGAGAGATAAAAATATCACATTATTTTTGAGTTTAAAACTCATTCAAGCATGTGAAATATGCACCTCCTTTAATGGACTCCCCTTCCTTACATATGTGTCAAAATGGAATCATTATACCCAAAATATCTCATATTTTTAATATTGCTCATAGTTTTTTACTAATAAACCTTGTACATTTTCAACTCTTCATCTTATGTGAGCATTTACTCATTTTTGGATACCCAAAATATCTCATATTTTTGATATTATTCATAGTTTCTTACTAATAAACCTTGTACATAGTCAACTCTTCATCTTATGTGAGCATTTACTCATTTTTGGGTATCTTCTTTTACAATTTGGATTTATCTCCTCCCTACACATGGATTGATGCTATTGGCCCATAGGAACCTTAATTGGACCATAATCCAAAAATTTCTGAAAATCTAGACCCTTAGGCTAAGGTCCTTTATACCCATTTCCAATAAATTCCAATTGCACATTGGAAAGTTCTTTTTGAATTTCTGTTTCAGGGGAATTCATTTTAATAATATGAGAAATTTTTCTATCTAAAAATATTCAAAATCTGAATATTCTCTCTCTAGAATATTCTCTCTCTCTAAGTCAAAACAGTTAGAAACAAGGTCTTTTATATTTCTGAAGAGGGGATTGATTACAGAGGAAGATGCTAGACATTTTGAGAGGCTGGGGAGGAATCTTACATTCTCTCCCACTTGAAAAACGCGAGATGCCCTCATCTTGCAAACTGGGGTAATTTCGCAAGATACACAAATATGAGACTGAGAGAAATTTTTTTAATTAAGATTAACCACCAAGAAAAGTCTCAAAGAGAGTAAGGGTCAAGACAAGAACAAGATTTAATCTTTATTCATTCTTGGAACATATACAGTAAGGATAGAAGAACTCTTTACACTTCCATAAGCCCGTCCATCATATGATCACAAAAGCAGCACTCACAAGCTGCGCACGTATAAAACACTATATTGGTGAGTTTGGGAATTTCCCAACTCCCATTTTTTGAATACTAAAAAGGTGGGACCTGGATAACATGCCTATAAGTTTTTCAAAACCATATCATGTGACCTATTGTTGGAAAGCGCTTGGAAAATGGAATCTAGTGAGCTATAGAGCGCTCAATTTGGAGTAACAGTGTTCAAGTTATGATTAATCCAAAAATTTGACCACATCTTCCAAACTTATGGAAAATTTCCATATTCCCCAATATGGTGTTATAAGGTAACGCATCTATGGGAATAATTCTATTGGTTATTGCCGCACCTATCTCAATGGTATGAGGTGATCTAACAAAAGGACCTCTGAGAGGTAAGCCAAAAACGGCGTAAAGGCATGTCTTCTGATGAGGAAGAAAACACGCCAGTAAGAAGACCCGCTCAGAAAACCCAAGATGTCTTGATCTCATGACGCAGTAGTATCGGGGACCCAAACCCAAGGCTTCAATAACCATGGCCAAGCGGACATTGTTACGAAAGTGCTGCTGACCCTAGGGTGTTACCCTAGTTATGTCTTGATAGGTCCGCCATTTGGTCTGAGCTACAGAAGTTCCCAAGTGAGGAAAAAGTGAGCGCTTATACTGTTCTATAAAATCCTTCTTCACAGACTCGCTTGCGTCTTGAAGGTGAGAAATTATCATGGATAAAACTAATTCCTGTTTTGCCAAGCCATGAAGGAGATTAAGAAGAAGGGGGATCAATGGAAGTAAGATTACTGTGAGCGACAAGTAAAAGTTACGACTTATATAAAGGAAGGAGCTAGCGTAACCTAGAAGCCAACGGTATCTTGCCACTGAAGTTTTACCATCTTTCCATGATTTGGGTTTGGCACATTTTTCTATAGAAGGCATTAAGAACTTTGAGATGAAGAGATAAAAGAAGCTCGTAGGCTAAGTCACCTACTTTCTTTGGTCTACAATATCTGGGGGATAACTACTTATACTCCCCTAGAGATAAAGAAATTCTTTTGGTCCGTATTCAATTGAAGACCCTAACTGCTTCTTTGAATTCTCTGACTATCCTCTTCTTATCTGTATATTGTTTCTGTCGATCTTGGGCAGCGTTTATATCTTTATGAATTGCCTGCATCTGCTGCTCTAAGTCGCCAAGCATTTGATTGGTCATCTCGACCCTAATCAATGGGTTGGACCTAGTTTAAGCAATCTTGTCCGAGACGGACCCTGATTAGATTGGTATGAAGGAATTGGTCTCTGAATTTGGGTTCTAGACTTCCCTGTGTCCTTTTCATGGTAGGAGTCGGGCAGTCTTTTAACTGATGACCAAAACCTTGGCATCCAAAACACCGGTTCTCACTTCTGAACTCATTGCTGTGAATCCTTAAAACAGGGGGCTCCTGATAAGGTATTCTGGGGAAAGTGTTTTCCCTTTTTAAACAGAATCTTTCTTTTATTTTAGAGAGGGAATAATTTTAAAATCAGAAAGGGAGATTCTTACTCCTGTATACCTCGAAGGCTGGGGGAGGAATCTTACATTCTACCCCACTTAAAAAGTGCGAGATGTCCTTATCTCGCAAAGTAGAGGACAACTCTTTTTCTTAAGATCCAATTTATTCTGGGGTTACTTATAATCTGGTCAACCCAATAGAATATGGGGATAATTATCCCTTAAATAGAACTCATCATTAAATAACAATTCATTTAGATCATATCATTCATATCTTTAACACGATAATGGTCCATTAGACCAAAAAATTTCCTTCTGAACATTCCTCTAACATTCCTCTATGGGAATTTCAGTTAAGTAAGTTCTCAATTTGACATCCCTTAATTTGATCATCCGCGTCAAGTATTAACAGTAGCAATTTGATAGCACAATCCACTAATCTCATAGTGATTTGCTGAAATCATTATCATCATTTATCATCAGGGACTCGTCCCATTCATCCTCATTGTGGTTTCGCTCAGGTTATATTATATTTCAACGAAATTTCAGAAATCATCATTTTTCAATCAGAATCCAAATCAATTCATCAATTCTCAAACAGAATTAAAAATCATATCAACCAGATTCGAAATCATCATCTGGATAGCATTAACGCTTATAATTTCAAGTCTTAGATTTACTCGTATATACTGTCAGTAAAGAGCTGCAGTTATACTCTCGGTATATACGGGTAGTCATGATACTTGGAACTATAAGATAGATACCATCATGTCTAGGCCTCAAGCAAGTCAGGGTTCCATACAATTGCGGTACTTCCATCTGAAAACCCAATTACTAAATTACGAATTTTTCAGTTTAAATATCAAATTGTATGAATTATATCACACAATTACAACCTTTTTGTGTTTCTTGATAAATTTTGACATATTTGGCTTCTCAGTTGATCTTCATTAGCCAATTGCTCTGATGATTGTATCCTGTGACATTAAAATACTCTTCCAAGGCTTCCACCCATTTCTCTATAGCCTCGCCCAGGTTCTCCCCTTCTCCTTTGAAGGGTCCTGGCTGAGTCCTATGAAGAGCCTTGCGAACATCAAGTTCAAGCTCGTCATCTTCAGAGACAGGGTCTGGCTGATGACCACGGTTTCCTCGTCTCATGATTCTGCCAAAATTTATATATTATTAAATTTTTATTTTGATATTATTCACGAGATCCTAAGACTTAAGAGTTCGGAAAACAATTTCTTATACAAGACAAGATCTTAATGGAGATCTATGACATATGTTCGATAACAGATTTTTTTTCTTTATCAACAGATCATCCGCCATAAACAATCATTTATCCAACATGAATTTTTTCACCGGAAAAGGTTTCTTTATTTATATAAAAGTTGCAATATGTACATAGAGCAACTTGGCTCTGAGTTCAAAATCTCCTCAGAAGACATATAAGAGGACCGTACTGGGCCATAGTCATGCCCTGTTACATAAGTTCTCTAACTGCGAAGGGAGCTATTATTTTCTCCTTAGGGATAAATCGACTAAGGAGTCTATAAATTCGACATGAAAGTTTGAAATTTCGAGGCGTTGAATGATATAGAATGACACCACGCACCATTTTCAGCTTTAACAGGATCATAGTCAATGAGAGATTCTGCCACCCACAGCATTGTACGACGGTCACAAGGGGCGTGGACATATTGCCCTGCAAACCACTTATGCTGTATTCTCTCCACTGGGGTAGGAAAATATAAATCCGCAAAATGGCGTGTGAGTCTTGCTCGGCTTGTTTGAGTTGAAGCGGAAGAGATGAGATGTTCGAAGGCGAACGCAGTCATATCTTGAGACTGGGTGAGGTCGGGAATACCAGATAAGTAGGGAACTTCCATCTATAAAAAAAAATCTTTTATTAAAAATTCTTCATTAAAGAGGCTTACGGAATGAAAATACATTATGAAAAATGCTTTTTTTGAATTTTTATTATCAATTTATAATAAGAATTTGCTTATCCATATTAGTTTTAAACCTGCTCTGATACCAATTGTGATATCCCTATCCCCACCATGCGACGGATTCGCGGTACTAGCAGCGGAAGTAGCACTTCATGCATGGGCAGGGACCCACACTCGGGGCCTCGCCCCACGGATATCCGGACAAGAGACTAATCCGTCGATTTTTCCAAAACCGAACCCGGAAAAACTTCCTTCACCCGGAAGGCACGGGCGATTCCTCCAGGATAACTCTTTACTCTAACGTAGTCAAGACCATTACTGATCAAACTGATCCGCCGACTGCACCTATAAAGATACTCGGTCAGATCAAGGAAGAAACTTGCACTTTGATCATTGGAATCAACGCTGTTTTCCCCATTAAGAGGCACAGCCGTTGATTCCTATCCATAGAACAATTACTATCCAGGATTTACTTTATCTATCGTAAACAGAAAATGAGTCTCGATTCACGGATCCATCAGTCGAGCCTAACCCCATCTGATCCCATGGGTTAGCCAACTGCCCAACCACTGTAGTGATGGGATCCAATTTGGAATCTGGTTAGGTTTTGTCCTGGGTACCAAGGAAAAGAGGTTCAAGGCCCCCTAGCCGGAAGTTCATGCAAACATAAAACTAGTCACACCACTTACACACCCACTATGAAATTGCCTTTTTCTTAGCATCAGCTAACTTTAAAACAATCCTTTAATAAAACCATTATGTCACTGATGACAATCCTCAAAGTCTCTGGTTGAATCCTTATTTTCAGTCATTCTTTCATTGGTGTACTTATGGCATCATTGGCAACCAGAACGCTCACCACCTGTTCTCTCAGGGGCCTTTTCCATAGTTCCTAGCTCATAGTAACCGACAATATATTCATATAATAGAATGGAATCTCCGTGGAAGATCAGCAAGATCAACCCACAGATCCATATAAAAGAGCCATGGACTCATCCGTTGAAGACCAGCAAGGTCAATCAACCAGATCCATGCCCGGTTTCAGAAAACAACTCTTACTCCTTGTTCCAATATCTTCCACGACGCACGTGTGGGTATCTTCGGCGACCCAGAGCCCGAGCACCGTATGGTCAGCACCCTCTAGGATCCTTCGCAGGTAACCTAGCGCTTCACTCATAGGCCGCTTCCTTGGTCCCTCATCCACTGTACCGGAAGCTTACCATTTTAATCGAACCGAGGCTGGTCAAGTCGGTCGACCTTGCTACGTGAGACGTCCTCCATTGACTCTCCGTCTCACAGCAGTTGAACCTTTAATAGTTAGGTCTTCATGACCTTAATCCACAAGACGGTCAAAATGCTTTCGGTCGGCCTTGCTACGTGAGACGTCCTCCATTGACTCTCTGTCACAGCAGTTGAACCTTTAATAGTTAGGTCTTCATGACCTTAATCCACAAGACGGTCAAAATGCTTCCCCAGCATTCTTGACATAAAACAGTCATTTACAAACAGTCACAAAATACAGTTTCTAAATCGATCTCTCATCTTTCCACATTATCACTCCTTAGTCCACATTACTTATTCCACATTCCATTCACAGTGTGTACTCATTCTCATCCATTTCCTCATATCGACGACATATTAATTTACATACACATTCACATTCACATCCATATATCCACATCTACATGCATACATCCATTTTCACATCCTCATTTATACACCCACATCCCATATCCACATTCATACATACACATCCATATCCACATCCATACATCCACATCCACATTCATACATCCACATCCACATTCCCATTCACATCTATACATCCACATCTACATCCACATACATACATGCATCCACATCCGTATCTACATCCATACATCCACATCCACATTCATACATCTATTTCCACATTCCCATTCATATAATCCCATATGCCTTCACATCTAATCTTTTACATCACATCCATTCTTGCCCTATCACAACCCATATACATCTTATCCTATCACATACACTTCTTACCTCATCTCATATACATCTTATCACATCTTAATTCATCTTATCACCTGCTAACTTATTTCATAAGCATCTTATCATCTCTTATCACATCTTATACACCTCTTATCACATCTTATACACCTCTTATCACATCCTATCACATATCTATTTATAGAATACAAGAGAATTCTTATATTTGATATAAGATTTCTTTACACATTTATTTATGCATAAATTCCATTTAAGGAGATTAATACTTTCGAAGTAAAATCAATCTTTTATGCATCTTCCTATGCATAAATTCAATTTAAATGAAAATGGCACTTTTGAATTAAAATTCAATCTTTTATGCATCTTCCTATGCATAAATTCAATTTAGATAAGAATGACACTTTTGAATCAATCTTTTATGCATCTTCCTATGCATAAATTCAATTTGGTAGGAATTACACTTTTAGAATAAAAGAATTTCTCTTATGCATCTAAGTTATGCATAAAATCCATTTATGATGAAAATCACACTTTTAGTATAAAAAGAATATCTTTTTTTTGCATACTTCTATGCATGAAATCTAATTATGATAAAAGTAACACTTTTATAATAAAATAACCAACTCTTATGTATACTTCTATGCATGAAATTCAATTGTGATAAAAGTAACACTTTTATAATAAAATAATCAACTTTTATGCATACCTCTATGCATGAAATCCAAATATGATAAAAGTAACACTTTTATAGTAAAATAATTAACTCTTATGCATACTTCTATGCATGAAATTCAATTGTGATAAAAGTAACACTTTTATAATAAAATAATCAACTTTTATGCATACCTCTATGCATGAAATCCAATTATGATAAAAGTAACACTTTTATAATAAAATAATCAACTCTTATGCATACTTCTATGCATGAAATTCAATTGTGATAAAAGTAACACTTTTATAATAAAATAATCAACTTTTATGCATACCTCTATGCATGAAATCCAAATATGATAAAAATAACACTTTTATAATAAAATAATCATCTTTTATGCATACATCTATGCATGAAATTCAATTATGCTAAAAGTAACACTTTTACATTAAAATAATAATCTTTTATGCATACCTCTATGCATGAAATCTAATGATGATAAAAGTAACACTTTTATAATAAAATAATCAACTCTTATGCATACTTCTATGCATGAAATTCAATTGTGATAAAAGTAACACTTTTATAATAAAATAATCAACTTTTATGCATACCTCTATGCGTGAAATTCAAATATGATAAAAATAACACTTTTATAATAAAATAATCATCTTTTATGTATATATCTATGCATGAAATTCAATTATGCTAAAAGTAATACTTTTACATTAAAATAATAATCTTTTATGCATACCTCTATGCATGAAATCTAATTATGATAAAAGTAACACTTTTATGTTAAAATAATAATCTATTATGCATACCTCTATGCATGAAAATCAATTATGCATAATATAAAAATCAATTTCTCTATGATTACAATGAATATCTTCAATTAATCTAGGATGATAATTCCTAGAGTATGGTAGGAAGTCCTCTTTTCATGCTTTGAATGAAATTATTTTATGCGTAATTTTTATAAAAATTTTGCCATAGCTCCGCTGCTATGACTGATAAATCTCAATTTTTCTAAGGGATAAAGCTTATCATTAAGAAATAATTAGAATGATCCCTAATATTGGATCAATAATCCATAATGGATTGAATCATCAATATTCATGAAATACATAAACTAAAAGCATAGAAAAAAGCCATTAATTTGGCCTCAAGTTTAGATTAATCTTGGATTAAGGAAAAGCTTTATGAAAAGCTTCATTTGGATTGAGAATGGGTCATGAGTATGACCATTTCTTGAGTGAGAGAGAGAAATTACATAAAAACCATTTGAATTAAGCATAAATGGAAATTTATGTAATTCTTAACTATCATTAATCAATTAACTTCAATAGCATTCATCAAATTATGTAACTCTTCACTACCATTCATCAATTAACTTCAATAGCATTCAAAAATCATTCCAATTAAGCTTCTCAAGCTTTAGAGGGGTTGAGAAGAAAGAAACATTGATAAATTATAGAAAAGATCAAAATTCACCATTTACCTTACAAATTGCTTGATTCTTTGTTCACGGTAGAGGCCCCCAACCAATCAATTGGTTAAGTATGTTGATGGAGCCACCAATGAGGATTAAAGAAAGAGGGAAGCTCCAATTTCTTCAATTTGGAGAGAATTTTAGAGAATAGTAGGAATTAGCATTATTTCAGCATAACTCTAGTATAGTAAAATTCTTCTATTTTTTTCCAAAGGACTCATGTTCTATTTATAGGAGAGGGAAGCTCTAACCAAAGCTAACTGAATTCTAGAATTTTCCAGATTCAGTTTGGTTGAATTTGGACTAGATTTGGATCTAGTTTGGTTCCTTTTTGATTCGGTTTAGTTCCATTATGATTTGGTTTGATTCAAGAGAGAGGAGAGATAAAAATATCACATTATTTTTGAGTTTAAAACTCATTCAAGCATGTGAAATATGCACCTCCTTTAATGGACTCCCCTTCCTTACATATGTGTCAAAATGGAATCATTATACCCAAAATATCTCATATTTTTAATATTTCTCATAGTTTTTTACTAATAAACCTTGTACATTTTCAACTCTTCATCTTATGTGAGCATTTACTCATTTTTGGATACCCAAAATATCTCATATTTTTGATATTATTCATAGTTTCTTACTAATAAACCTTGTACATAGTCAACTCTTCATCTTATGTGAGCATTTACTCATTTTTGGGTATCTTCTTTTACAATTTGGATTTATCTCCTCCCTACACATGGATTGATGCTATTGGCCCATAGGAACCTTAATTGGACCATAATCCAAAAATTTCTGAAAATCTAGACCCTTAGGCTAAGGTCCTTTATACCCATTTCCAATAAATTCCAATTGCACATTGGAAAGTTCTTTTTGAATTTCTGTTTCAGGGGAATTCATTTTAATAATATGAGAAATTTTTCTATCTAAAAATATTCAAAATCTGAATATTCTCTCTCTAGAATATTCTCTCTCTCTAAGTCAAAACAGTTAGAAACAAGGTCTTTTATATTTCTGAAGAGGGGATTGATTACAGAGGAAGATGCTAGACATTTTGAGAGGCTGGGGAGGAATCTTACATTCTCTCCCACTTGAAAAACGCGAGATGCCCTCATCTTGCAAACTGGGGTAATTTCGCAAGATACACAAATATGAGACTGAGAGAAATTTTTTTAATTAAGATTAACCACCAAGAAAAGTCTCAAAGAGAGTAAGGGTCAAGACAAGAACAAGATTTAATCTTTATTCATTCTTGGAACATATACAGTAAGGATAGAAGAACTCTTTACACTTCCATAAGCCCGTCCATCATATGATCACAAAAGCAGCACTCACAAGCTGCGCACGTATAAAACACTATATTGGTGAGTTTGGGAATTTCCCAACTCCCATTTTTTGAATACTAAAAAGGTGGGACCTGGATAACATGCCTATAAGTTTTTCAAAACCATATCATGTGACCTATTGTTGGAAAGCGCTTGGAAAATGGAATCTAGTGAGCTATAGAGCGCTCAATTTGGAGTAACAGTGTTCAAGTTATGATTAATCCAAAAATTTGACCACATCTTCCAAACTTATGGAAAATTTCCATATTCCCCAATATGGTGTTATAAGGTAACGCATCTATGGGAATAATTCTATTGGTTATTGCCGCACCTATCTCAGTGGTATGAGGTGATCTAACAAAAGGACCTCTGAGAGGTAAGCCAAAAACGGGGTAAAGGCATGTCTTCTGATGAGGAAGAAAACACGCCAGTAAGAAGACCCGCTCAGAAAACCCAAGATGTCTTGATCTCATGACGCAGTAGTATCGGGGACCCAAACCCAAGGCTTCAATAACCATGGCCAAGCGGACATTGTTACGAAAGTGCTGCTGACCCCAGGGTGTTACCCTAGTTATGTCTTGATAGGTCCGCCATTTGGTCTGAGCTACAGAAGTTCCCAAGTGAGGAAAAAGTGAGCGCTCATACTGTTCTATAAAATCCTTCTTCACAGACTCGCTTGCGTCTTGAAGGTGAGAAATTATCATGGATAAAACTAATTCCTGTTTTGCCAAGCCATGAAGGAGATTAAGAAGAAGGGGGATCAATGGAAGTAAGATTACTGTGAGCGACAAGTAAAAGTTACGACTTATATAAAGGAAGGAGCTAGCGTAACCTAGAAGCCAACGGTATCTTGCCACTGAAGTTTTACCATCTTTCCATGATTTGGGTTTGGCACATTTTTCTATAGAAGGCATTAAGAACTTTGAGATGAAGAGATAAAAGAAGCTCGTAGGCTAAGTCACCTACTTTCTTTGGTCTACAATATCTGGGGGATAACTACTTATACTCCCCTAGAGATAAAGAAATTCTTTTGGTCCGTATTCAATTGAAGACCCTAACTGCTTCTTTGAATTCTCTGACTATCCTCTTCTTATCTGTATATTGTTTCTGTAGATCTTGGGCAGCGTTTATATCTTTATGAATTGCCTGCATCTGCTGCTCTAAGTCGCCAAGCATTTGATTGGTCATCTCGACCCTAATCAATGGGTTGGACCTAGTTTAAGCAATCTTGTCCGAGACGGACCCTGATTAGATTGGTATGAAGGAATTGGTCTCTGAATTTGGGTTCTAGACTTCCCTGTGTCCTTTTCATGGTAGGAGTCGGGCAGTCTTTTAACTGATGACCAAAACCTTGGCATCCAAAACACCGGTTCTCACTTCTGAACTCATTGCTGTGAATCCTTAAAACAGGGGGCTCCTGATAAGGTATTCTGGGGAAAGTGTTTTCCCTTTTTAAACAGAATCTTTCTTTTATTTTAGAGAGGGAATAATTTTAAAATCAGAAAGGGAGATTCTTACTCCTGTATACCTCGAAGGCTGGGGGAGGAATCTTACATTCTACCCCACTTAAAAAGTGCGAGATGTCCTTATCTCGCAAAGTAGAGGACAACTCTTTTTCTTAAGATCCAATTTATTCTGGGGTTACTTATAATCTGGTCAACCCAATAGAATATGGGGATAATTATCCCTTAAATAGAACTCATCATTAAATAACAATTCATTTAGATCATATCATTCATATCTTTAACACGATAATGGTCCATTAGACCAAAAAATTTCCTTCTGAACATTCCTCTAACATTCCTCTATGGGAATTTCAGTTAAGTAAGTTCTCAATTTGACATCCCTTAATTTGATCATCCGTGTCAAGTATTAACAGTAGCAATTTGACAGCACAATCCACTAATCTCATAGTGATTTGCTGAAATCATTATCATCATTTATCATCAGGGACTCGTCCCATTCATCCTCATTGTGGTTTCGCTCAAGTTATATTATATTTCAACGAAATTTCAAAAATCATCATTTTTCAATCAGAATCCAAATCAATTCATCAATTCTCAAACAGAATTAAAAATCATATCAACCACATTCGAAATCATCATCTGGATAGCATTAACGCTTATAATTTCAAGTCTTAGATTTACTCGTATATACTGTCAGTAAAGAGCTACAGTTATACTCTCGGTATATACGGGTAGTCATGATACTTGGAACTATAAGATAGATACCATCATGTCTAGGCCTCAAGCAAGTCAGGGTTCCATACAATTGCGGTACTTCTATCTGAAAGCCCAATTACTAAATTACGAATTTTTCAGTTTAAATATCAAATTGTATGAATTATATCACACAATTACAACCTTTTTGTGTTTCTTGATAAATTTTGACATATTTGGCTTCTCAGTTGATCTTCATTAGCCAATTGCTCTGATGATTGTATCCTGTGACATTAAAATACTCTTCCAAGGCTTCCACCCATTTCTCCATAGCCTCGCCCAGGTTCTCCCCTTCTCCTTTGAAGGGTCCTGGCTGAGTCCTATGAAGAGCCTTGCGAACATCAAGTTCAAGCTCGTCATCTTCAGAGACAGGGTCTGGCTGATGACCACGGTTTCCTCGTCTCATGATTCTGCCAAAATTTATATATTATTAAATTTTTATTTTGATATTATTCACGAGATCCTAAGACTTAAGAGTTCGGAAAACAATTTCTTATACAAGACAAGATCTTAATGGAGATCTATGACATATGTTCGATAACAGATTTTTTTTCTTTATCAACAGATCATCCGCCATAAACAATCATTTATCCAACATGAATTTTTTCACCGGAAAACGTTTCTTTATTTATATAAAAGTTGCAATATGTACATAGAGCAACTTGGCTCTGAGTTCAAAATCTCCTCAGAAGACATATAAGAGGACCGTACTGGGCCATAGTCATGCCCTGTTACATAAGTTCTCTAACTGCGAAGGGAGCTATTATTTTCTCCTTAGGGATAAATCGACTAAGGAGTCTATAAATTCGACATGAAAGTTTGAAATTTCGAGGCGTTGAATGATATAGAATGACACCACGCACCATTTTCAGCTTTAACAGGATCATAGTCAATGAGAGATTCTGCCACCCACAGCATTGTACGACGGTCGCAAGGGGCGTGGACATATTGCCCTGCAAACCACTTATGCTGTATTCTCTCCACTGGGGTAGGAAAATATAAATCCGCAAAATGGCGTGCGAGTCTTGCTCGGCTTGTTTGAGTTGAAGCGGAAGAGATGAGATGTTCGAAGGTGAACGCAGTCATATCTTGAGACTGGGTGAGGTCTGGAATACCAGATAAGTAGGGAACTTCCATCTATAAAAAAAAATCTTTTATTAAAAATTCTTCATTAAAGAGGCTTACGGAATGAAAATACATTATGAAAAATGCTTTTTCTGAATTTTTATTATCAATTTATAATAAGAATTTGCTTATCCGTATTAGTTTTAAACCTGCTCTGATACCAATTGTGATATCCCTATCCCCACCATGCGACGGATTTGCGGTACTAGCAGCGGAAGTAGCACTTCATGCATGGGCAGGGACCCACACTCGGGGCCTCGCCCCACGGATATCCGGACAAGAGACTAATCCATCGATTTTTCCAAAACCGAACCCGGAAAAACTTCCTTCACCCGGAAGGCACGGGCGATTCCTCCAGGATAACTCTTTACTCTGACGTAGTCAAGACCATTACTGATCAGACTGATCCGCCGACTGCACCTATAAAGATACTCGGTCAGATCAAGGAAGAAACTTGCACTTGGATCATTGGAATCAACGCTTTTTTCCCCATTAAGAGGCACAGCCGTTGATTCCTATCCATAGAACAATTACTATCCAGGATTTACTTTATCTATCGTAAACAGAAAATGAGTCTCGATTCACGGATCCATCAGTCGAGCCTAACCCCATCTGATCCCATGGGTTAGCCAACTGCCCAACCACTGTAGTGATGGGATCCAATTTGGAATCTGGTTAGGTTTTGTCCTGGGTACCAAGGAAAAGAGTTCCAAGGCCCCCTAGCCGGAAGTTCATGCAAACATAAAACTAGTCACACCACTTACACACCCACTATGAAATTGCCTTTTTCTTAGCATCAGCTAACTTTAAAACAATCCTTTAATAAAACCATTATGTCACTGATGACAATCCTCAAAGTCTCTGGTTGAATCCTTATTTTCAGTCATTCTTTCATTGGTGTACTTATGGCATCATTGGCAACCAGAACGCTCACCACCTGTTCTCTCAGGGGCCTTTTCCATAGTTCCTAGCTCATAGTAACCGGCAATATATTCATATAATAGAATGGAATCTCCGTGGAAGATCAGCAAGATCAACCCACAGATCCATATAAAAGAGCCATGGACTCATTCGTTGAAGACCAGCAAGGTCAATCAACCAGATCCATGCCCGGTTTCAGAAAACAACTCTTACTCCTTGTTCCAATATCTTCCACGACGCACGTGTGGGTATCTTCGGCGACCCAGAGCCCGAGCACCGTATGGTCAGCACCCTCTAGGATCCTTCGCAGGTAACCTAGCGCTTCACTCATAGGCCGCTTCCTTGGTCCCTCATCCACTGTACCGGAAGCTTACCATTTTAATCGAACCGAGGCTGGTCAAGTCGGTCGACCTTGCTACGTGAGACGTCCTCCATTGACTCTCCATCTCACAGCAGTTGAACCTTTAATAGTTAGGTCTTCATGACCTTAATCCACAAGACGGTCAAAATGCTTTCGGTCGACCTTGCTACGTGAGACGTCCTCCATTGACTCTCTGTCACACAGCAGTTGAACCTTTAATAGTTAGGTCTTCATGACCTTAATCCACAAGACGGTCAAAATGCTTCCCCAGCATTCTTGACATAAAACAGTCATTTACAAACAGTCACAAAATACAGTTTCTAAATCGAACTCTCATCTTTCCACATTATCCCTCCTTAGTCCACATTACTTATTCCACATTCCATTCAGTGTGTACTCATTCTCATCCATTTCCTCATATCGACGACATATTAATTTACATACACATTCACATTCACATCCATATATCCACATCTACATGCATACATCCATTTTCACATCCTCATTTATACACCCACATCCCATATCCACATTCATACATACACATCCATATCCACATCCATACATCCACATTCATACATCCACATCCACATTCCCATTCACATCTATACATCCACATCTACATCCACATACATACATGCATCCACATCCGTATCTACATCCATACATCCACATCCACATTCATACATCTATTTCCACATTCCCATTCATATAACCCCATATGCCTTCACATCTAATCTTTGACATCACATCCATTCTTGCCCTATCACAACCCATATACATCTTATCCTATCACATACACTTCTTACCTCATCTCATACACATCTTAATTCATCTTATCACCTGCTAACTTATTTCATAAGCATCTTATCACCCCTTATCACATCTTATACACCTCTTATCACATCTTATACACCTCTTATCACATCCTATCACATCTCATATCTATTTATAGAATACAAGAGAATTCTTATATTTGATATAAGATTTCTTTACACATTTATTTATGCATAAATTCCATTTAAGGAGATTAATACTTTCGAAGTAAAATCAATCTTTTATGCATCTTCCTATGCATAAATTCAATTTAAATGAAAATGGCACTTTTGAATTAAAATTCAATCTTTTATGCATCTTCCTATGCATAAATTCAATTTAGATAAGAATGACACTTTTGAATCAATCTTTTATGCATCTTCCTATGCATAAATTCAATTTGGTAGGAATTACACTTTTAGAATAAAAGAATTTCTCTTATGCATCTAAGTTATGCATAAAATCCATTTATGATGAAAATCACACTTTTAGTATAAAAAGAATATCTTTTTTTTGCATACTTCTATGCATGAAATCTAATTATGATAAAAGTAATACTTTTATAATAAAATAACCAACTCTTATGTATACTTCTATGCATGAAATTCAATTGTGATAAAAGTAACACTTTTATAATAAAATAATCAACTTTTATGCATACCTCTATGCATGAAATCCAAATATGATAAAAGTAACACTTTTATAGTAAAATAATTAACTCTTATGCATACTTCTATGCATGAAATTCAATTGTGATAAAAGTAACACTTTTATAATAAAATAATCAACTTTTATGCATACCTCTATGCATGAAATCCAATTATGATAAAAGTAACACTTTTATAATAAAATAATCAACTCTTATGCATACTTCTATGCATGAAATTTAATTGTGATAAAAGTAACACTTTTATAATAAAATAATCAACTTTTATGCATACCTCTATGCATGAAATCCAAATATGATAAAAATAACACTTTTATAATAAAATAATCATCTTTTATGCATACATCTATGCATGAAATTCAATTATGCTAAAAGTAACACTTTTACATTAAAATAATAATCTTTTATGCATACCTCTATGCATGAAATCTAATTATGATAAAAGTAACACTTTTATAATAAAATAATCAACTCTTATGCATACTTCTATGCATGAAATTCAATTGTGATAAAAGTAACACTTTTATAATAAAATAATCAACTTTTATGCATACCTCTATGCGTGAAATTCAAATATGATAAAAATAACACTTTTATAATAAAATAATCATCTTTTATGTATACATCTATGCATGAAATTCAATTATGCTAAAAGTAATACTTTTACATTAAAATAATAATCTTTTATGCATACCTCTATGCATGAAATCTAATTATGATAAAAGTAACACTTTTATGTTAAAATAATAATCTATTATGCATACCTCTATGCATGAAAATCAATTATGCATAATATAAAAATCAATTTCTCTATGATTACAATGAATATCTTCAATTAATCTAGGATGATAATTCCTAGAGTATGGTAGGAAGTCCTCTTTTCATGCTTTGAATGAAATTATTTTATTCGTAATTTTTATAAAAAATTTGCCATAGCTCCGCTGCTATGACTGATAAATCTCAATTTTTCTAAGGGATAAAGCTTATCATTAAGAAATAATTAGAATGATCCCTAATTGGATCAATAATCCATAATGGATTGAATCATCAATATTCATGAAATACATAAACTAAAAGCATAGAAAAAAGCCATTAATTTGGCCTCAAGTATAGATTAATCTTGGATTAAGGAAAAGATTTATGAAAAGCTTCATTTGGATTGAGAATGGGTCATGAGTATGACCATTTCTTGAGTGAGAGAGAGAAATTACATAAAAACCATTTGAATTAAGCATAAATGAAAATTTATGTAATTCTTAACTATCATTAATCAATTAACTTCAATAGCATTCATCAAATTATGTAACTCTTCACTACCATTCATCAATTAACTTCAATAGCATTCAAAAATCATTCCAATTAAGCTTCTCAAGCTTTAGAGGGGTTAAGAAGAAAGAAACATTGAGAAATTATAGAAAAGATCAAAATTCACCATTTACCTTACAAATTGCTTGATTCTTTGTTCACGGTAGAGGCCCCCAACCAATCAATTGGTTAAGTATGTTGATGGAGCCACCAATGAGGATTAAAGAAAGAGGGAAGCTCCAATTTCTTCAATTTGGAGAGAATTTTAGAGAATAGTAGGAATTAGCATTATTTCAGCATAACTCTAGTATAGTAAAATTCTTCTATTTTTTTCCAAAGGACTCATGTTCTATTTTTTTCCAAAGGACTCATGTTCTATTTATAGGAGAGGGAAGCTCTAACCAAAGCTAACTGAATTCTAGAATTTTCCAGATTCAGTTTGGTTGAATTTGGACTAGATTTGGATCTAGTTTGGTTCCTTTTTTATTCGGTTTAGTTCCATTATGATTTGGTTTGATTCAAGAGAGAGGAGAGATAAAAATATCACATTATTTTTGAGTTTAAAACTCATTCAAGCATGTGAAATATGCACCTCCTTTAATGGACTCCCCTTCCTTACATATGTGTCAAAATGGAATCATTATACCCAAAATATCTCATATTTTTAATATTGCTCATAGTTTTTTACTAATAAACCTTGTACATTTTCAACTCTTCATCTTATGTGAGCATTTACTCATTTTTGGATACCCAAAATATCTCATATTTTTTATATTATTCATAGTTTCTTACTAATAAACCTTGTACATAGTCAACTCTTCATCTTATGTGAGCATTTACTCATTTTTGGGTATCTTCTTTTACAATTTGGATTTATCTCCTCCCTACACATGGATTGATGCTATTGGCCCATAGGAACCTTAATTGGACCATAATCCAAAAATTTCTGAAAATCTAGACCCTTAGGCTAAGGTCCTTTATACCCATTTCCAATAAATTCCAATTACACATTGGAAAGTTCTTTTTGAATTTCTGTTTCAGGGGAATTCATTTTAATAATATGAGAAATTTTTCTATCTAAAAATATTCAAAATCTGAATATTCTCTCTCTAGAATATTCTCTCTCTCTAAGTCAAAACAGTTAGAAACAAGGTCTTTTATATTTCTGAAGAGGGGATTGATTACAGAGGAAGATGCTAGACATTTTGAGAGGCTGGGGAGGAATCTTACATTCTCTCCCACTTGAAAAACGCGAGATGCCCTCATCTTGCAAACTGGGGTAATTTCGCAAGATACACAAATATGAGACTGAGAGAAATTTTTTTAATTAAGATTAACCACCAAGAAAAGTCTCAAAGAGAGTAAGGGTCAAGACAAGAACAAGATTTAATCTTTATTCATTCTTGGAACATATACAGTAAGGATAGAAGAACTCTTTACACTTCCATAAGCCCGTCCATCATATGATCACAAAAGCAGCACTCACAAGCTGCGCACGTATAAAACACTATATTGGTGAGTTTGGGAATTTCCCAACTCCCATTTTTTGAATACTAAAAAGGTGGGACCTGGATAACATGCCTATAAGTTTTTCAAAACCATATCATGTGACCTATTGTTGGAAAGCGCTTGGAAAATGGAATCTAGTGAGCTATAGAGCGCTCAATTTGGAGTAACAGTGTTCAAGTTATGATTAATCCAAAGATTTGACCACATCTTCCAAACTTATGGAAAATTCCCATATTCCCCAATATGGTGTTATAAGGTAACGCATCTATGGGAATAATTCTATTGGTTATTGCCGCACCTATCTCAGTGGTATGAGGTGATCTAACAAAAGGACCTCTGAGAGGTAAGCCAAAAACGGGGTAAAGGCATGTCTTCTGATGAGGAAGAAAACACGCCAGTAAGAAGACCCGCTCAGAAAACCCAAGATGTTTTGATCTCATGACGCAGTAGTATCGGGGACCCAAACCCAAGGCTTCAATAACCATGGCCAAGCGGACATTGTTACGAAAGTGCTGCTGACCCCAGGGTGTTACCCTAGTTATGTCTTGATAGGTCCGCCATTTGGTCTGAGCTACAGAAGTTCCCAAGTGAGGAAAAAGTGAGCGCTCATACTGTTCTATAAAATCCTTCTTCACAGACTCGCTTGCGTCTTGAAGGTGAGAAATTATCATGGATAAAACTAATTCCTGTTTTGCCAAGCCATGAAGGAGATTAAGAAGAAGGGGGATCGATGGAAGTAAGATTACTGTGAGCGACAAGTAAAAGTTACGACTTATATAAAGGAAGGAGCTAGCGTAACCTAGAAGCCAACGGTATCTTGCCACTGAAGTTTTACCATCTTTCCATGATTTGGGTTTGGCACATTTTTCTATAGAAGGCATTAAGAACTTTGAGATGAAGAGATAAAAGAAGCTCATAGGCTAAGTCACCTACTTTCTTTGGTCTACAATATCTGGGAGATAACTACTTATACTCCCCTAGAGATAAAGAAATTCTTTTGGTCCGTATTCAATTGAAGACCCTAACTGCTTCTTTGAATTCTCTGACTATCCTCTTCTTATCTGTATATTGTTTCTGTCGATCTTGGGCAGCGTTTATATCTTTATGAATTGCCTACATCTGCTGCTCTAAGTCGCCAAGCATTTGATTGGTCATCTCGACCCTAATCAATGGGTTGGACCTAGTTTAAGCAATCTTGTCCGAGACGGACCCTGATTAGATTGGTATGAAGGAATTAGTCTCTGAATTTGGGTTCTAGACTTCCCTGTGCCCTTTTCATGGTAGGAGTCGGGCAGTCTTTTAACTGATGACCAAAACCTTGGCATCCAAAACACCGGTTCTCACTTCTGAACTCATTGCTGTGAATCCTTAAAACAGGGGGCTCCTGATAAGGTATTCTGGGGAAAGTGTCTTCCCTTTTTAAACAGAATCTTTCTTTTATTTTAGAGAGGGAATAATTTTAAGATCAGAAAGGGAGATTCTTACTCCTATATACCTCGAAGGCTGGGGGAGGAATCTTACATTCTACCCCACTTAAAAAGTGCGAGATGTCCTTATCTCGCAAAGTAGAGGACAACTCTTTTTCTTAAGATCCAATTTATTCTGGGGTTACTTATAATCTGGTCAACCCAACAGAATACGGGGATAATTATCCCTTAAATAGAACTCATCATTAAATAACAATTCATTTAGATCATATCATTCATATCTTTAACACGATAATGGTCCATTAGACCAAAAAATTTCCTTCTGAACATTCCTCTAACATTCCTCTACGGGAATTTCAGTTAAGTAAGTTCTCAATTTGACATCCCTTAATTTGATCATCCGTGTCAAGTATTAACAGTAGCAATTTGACAGCACAATCCACTAATCTCATAGTGATTTGCTGAAATCATTATCATCATTTATCATCAGGGACTCGTCCCATTCATCCTCATTGTGGTTTCGCTCAGGTTATATTATATTTCAACGAAATTTCAGAAATCATCATTTTTCAATCAGAATCCAAATCAATTCATCAATTCTCAAACAGAATTAAAAATCATATCAACCACATTCGAAATCATCATCTGGATAGCATTAACGCTTATAATTTCAAGTCTTAGATTTACTCGTATATACTGTCAGTAAAGAGCTGCAGTTATACTCTCGGTATATACGGGTAGTCATGATACTTGGAACTATAAGATAGATACCATCATGTCTAGGCCTCAAGCAAGTCAGGGTTCCATACAATTGCGGTACTTCCATCTGAAAACCCAATTACTAAATTACGAATTTTTCAGTTTAAATATCAAATTGTATGAATTATATTACACAATTACAACCTTTTTGTGTTTCTTGATAAATTTTGACATATTTGGCTTCTCAGTTGATCTTCATTAGCCAATTGCTCTGATGATTGTATCCTGTGACATTAAAATACTCTTCCAAGGCTTCCACCCATTTCTCCATAGCCTCGCCCAGGTTCTCCCCTTCTCCTTTGAAGGGTCCTGGCTGAGTCCTATGAAGAGCCTTGCGAACATCAAGTTCAAGCTCGTCATCTTCAGAGACAGGGTCTGGCTGATGACCACGGTTTCCTCGTCTCATGATTCTGCCAAAATTTATATATTATTAAATTTTTATTTTGATATTATTCACGAGATCCTAAGACTTAAGAGTTCGGAAAACAATTTCTTATACAAGACAAGATCTTAATGGAGATCTATGACATATGTTCGATAACAGATTTTTTTTCTGTATCAACAGATCATCCGCCATAAACAATCATTTATCCAACATGAATTTTTTCACCGGAAAACGTTTCTTTATTTATATAAAAGTTGCAATATGTACATAGAGCAACTTGGCTCTGAGTTCAAAATCTCCTCAGAAGACATATAAGAGGACCGTACTGGGCCATAGTCATGCCCTGTTACATAAGTTCTCTAACTGCGAAGGGAGCTATTATTTTCTCCTTAGGGATAAATCGACTAAGGAGTCTATAAATTCGACATGAAAGTTTGAAATTTCGAGGCGTTGAATGATATAGAATGACACCACACACCATTTTCAGCTTTAACAGGATCATAGTCAATGAGAGATTCTGCCACCCACAGCATTGTACGACGGTCGCAAGGGGCGTGGACATATTGCCCTGCAAACCACTTATGCTGTATTCTCTCCACTGGGGTAGGAAAATATAAATCCGCAAAATGGCGTGCGAGTCTTGCTCGGCTTGTTTGAGTTGAAGCGGAAGAGATGAGATGTTCGAAGGCGAACGCAGTCATATCTTGAGACTGGGTGAGGTCGGGAATACCAGATAAGTAGGGAACTTCCATCTATAAAAAAAAATCTTTTATTAAAAATTCTTCATTAAAGAGGCTTACGGAATGAAAATACATTATGAAAAATGCTTTTTCTGAATTTTTATTATCAATTTATAATAAGAATTTACTTATCCGTATTAGTTTTAAACCTGCTCTGATACCAATTGTGATATCCCTATCCCCACCATGCGACGGATTCGCGGTACTAGCAGCGGAAGTAGCACTTCATGCATGGGCAGGGACCCACACTCGGGGCCTCGCCCACGGATATTCGGACAAGAGACTAATCCGTCGATTTTTCCAAAATCGAACCCGGAAAAACTTCCTTCACCCGGAAGGCACAGGCGATTCCTCCAGGATAACTCTTTACTCTAACGTAGTCAAGACCATTACTGATCAGACTGATCCGCCGACTGCACCTATAAAGATACTCGGTCAGATCAAGGAAGAAACTTGCACTTGGATCATTGGAATCAACGCTTTTTTCCCCATTAAGAGGCACAGCCGTTGATTCCTATCCATAGAACAATTACTATCCAGGATTTACTTTATCTATCGTAAACAGAAAATGAGTCTCGATTCACGGATCCATCAGTCGAGCCTAACCCCATCTGATCCCATGGGTTAGCCAACTGCCCAACCACTGTAGTGATGGGATCCAATTTGGAATCTGGTTAGGTTTTGTCCTGGGTACCAAGGAAAAGAGTTCCAAGGCCCCCTAGCCGGAAGTTCATGCAAACATAAAACTAGTCACACCACTTAAACACCCAATATGAAATTGCCTTTTTCTTAGCATCAGCTAACTTTAAAACAATCCTTTAATAAAACCATTATGTCACTGATGACAATCCTCAAAGTCTCTGGTTGAATCCTTATTTTCAGTCATTCTTTCATTGGTGTACTTATGGCATCATTGGCAACCAGAACGCTCACCACCTGTTCTCTCAGGGGCCTTTTCCATAGTTCCTAGCTCATAGTAACCGGCAATATATTCATATAATAGAATGGAATCTCCGTGGAAGATCAGCAAGATCAACCCACAGATCCATATAAAAGAGCCATGGACTCATCCGTTGAAGACCAGCAAGGTCAATCAACCAGATCCATGTCCGGTTTCAGAAAACAACTCTTACTCCTTGTTCCAATATCTTCCACGACGCACGTGTGGGTATCTTCGGCGACCCAGAGCCCGAGCACCGTATGGTCAGCACCCTCTAGGATCCTTCGCAGGTAACCTAGCGCTTCACTCATCATAGGCCGCTTCCTTGGTCCCTCATCCACTGTACCGGAAGCTTACCATTTTAATCGAACCGAGGCTGGTCAAGTCGGTCGACCTTGCTACGTGAGACGTCCTCCATTGACTCTCCGTCTCACAGCAGTTGAACCTTTAATAGTTAGGTCTTCATGACCTTAATCCACAAGACGGCCAAAATGCTTTCGGTCGACCTTGCTACGTGAGACGTCCTCCATTGACTCTCTGTCACAGCAGTTGAACCTTTAATAGTTAGGTCTTCATGACCTTAATCCACAAGACGGTCAAAATGCTTCCCCAGCATTCTTGACATAAAACAGTCATTTACAAACAGTCACAAAATACAGTTTCTAAATCGAACTCTCATCTTTCCACATTATCCCTCCTTAGTCCACATTACTTATTCCACATTCCATTCAGTGTGTACTCATTCTCATCCATTTCCTCATATCGACGACATATTAATTTACATACACATTCACATTCACATCCATATATCCACATCTACATGCATACATCCATTTTCACATCCTCATTTATACACCCACATCCCATATCCACATTCATACATACACATCCATATCCACATCCATACATCCACATCCACATCCACATCCACATTCATACATCCACATCCACATTCCCATTCACATCTATACATCCACATCTACATCCACATACATACATACATCCACATCCGTATCTACATCCATACATCCACATCCACATTCATACATCTATTTCCACATTCCCATTCATATAACCCCATATGCCTTCACATCTAATCTTTTACATCACATCCATTCTTGCCCTATCACAACCCATATACATCTTATCCTATCACATACACTTCTTACCTCATCTCATACACATCTTATCACATCTTAATTCATCTTATCACCTGCTAACTTATTTCATAAGCATCTTATCACCTCTTATCACATCTTATACACCTCTTATCACATCTTATACACCTCTTATCATATCCTATCACATCTCATATCTATTTATAGAATACAAGAGAATTCTTATATTTGATATAAGATTTCTTTACACATTTATTTATGCATAAATTCCATTTAAGGAGATTAATACTTTCGAAGTAAAATCAATCTTTTATGCATCTTCCTATGCATAAATTCAATTTAAATGAAAATGGCACTTTTGAATTAAAATTCAATCTTTTATGCATCTTCCTATGCATAAATTCAATTTAGATAAGAATGACACTTTTGAATCAATCTTTTATGCATCTTCCTATGCATAAATTCAATTTGATAGGAATTACACTTTTAGAATAAAAGAATTTCTCTTATGCATCTAAGTTATGCATAAAATCCATTTATGATGAAAATCACACTTTTAGTATAAAAAGAATATCTTTTTTTGCATACTTCTATGCATGAAATCTAATTATGATAAAAGTAACACTTTTATAATAAAATAACCAACTCTTATGTATACTTCTATGCATGAAATTCAATTGTGATAAAAGTAACACTTTTATAATAAAATAATCAACTTTTATGCATACCTCTATGCATGAAATCCAAATATGATCAAAGTAACACTTTTATAATAAAATAATCAACTTTTATGCATACCTCTATGCATGAAATCCAATTATGATAAAAGTAACACTTTTATAATAAAATAATCAACTCTTATGCATACTTCTATGCATGAAATTCAATTGTGATAAAAGTAACACTTTTATAATAAAATAATCAACTTTTATGCATACCTCTATGCATGAAATCCAAATATGATAAAAATAACACTTTTATAATAAAATAATCATCTTTTATGCATACATCTATGCATGAAATTCAATTATGCTAAAAGTAACACCTTTACATTAAAATAATAATCTTTTATGCATACCTCTATGCATGAAATCTAATGATGATAAAAGTAACACTTTTATAATAAAATAATCAACTCTTATGCATACTTCTATGCATGAAATTCAATTGTGATAAAAGTAACACTTTTATAATAAAATAATCAACTTTTATGCATACCTCTATGCGTGAAATTCAAATATGATAAAAATAACACTTTTATAATAAAATAATCATTTTTTATGTATACATCTATGCATGAAATTCAATTATGCTAAAAGTAATACTTTTACATTAAAATAATAATCTTTTATGCATACCTCTATGCATGAAATCTAATTATGATAAAAGTAACACTTTTATGTTAAAATAATAATCTATTGTGCATACCTCTATGCATGAAAATCAATTATGCATAATATAAAAATCAATTTCTCTATGATTACAATGAATATCTTCAATTAATCTAGGATGATAATTCCTAGAGTATGGTAGGAAGTCCTCTTTTCATGCTTTGAATGAAATTATTTTATGCGTAATTTTTATAAAAATTTTGCCATAGCTCCGCTGCTATGACTGATAAATCTCAATTTTTCTAAGGGATAAAGCTTATCATTAAGAAATAATTAGAATGATCCCTAATTGGATCAATAATCCATAATGGATTGAATCATCAATATTCATGAAATACATAAACTAAAAGCATAGAAACAAGCCATTAATTTGGCCTCAAGTATAGATTAATCTTGGATTAAGGAAAAGCTTTATGAAAAGCTTCATTTGGATTGAGAATGGGTCATGAGTATGACCATTTCTTGAGTGAGAGAGAGAAATTACATAAAAACCATTTGAATTAAGCATAAATGGAAATTTATGTAATTCTTAACTATCATTAATCAATTAACTTCAATAGCATTCATCAAATTATGTAACTCTTCACTACCATTCATCAATTAACTTCAATAGCATTCAAAAATCATTCCAATTAAGCTTCTCAAGCTTTAGAGGGGTTGAGAAGAAAGAAACATTGAGAAATTATAGAAAAGATCAAAATTCACCATTTACCTTACAAATTGCTTGATTCTTTGTTCACGGTAGAGGCCCCCAACCAATCAATTGGTTAAGTATGTTGATGGAGCCACCAATGAGGATTAAAGAAAGAGGGAAGCTCCAATTTCTTCAATTTGGAGAGAATTTTAGAGAATAGTAGGAATTAGCATTATTTCAGCATAACTCTAGTATAGTAAAATTCTTCTATTTTTTTCCAAAGGACTCATGTTCTATTTTTTTCCAAAGGACTCATGTTCTATTTATAGGAGAGGGAAGCTCTAACCAAAGCTAACTGAATTCTAGAATTTTTTAGATTCAGTTTGGTTGAATTTGGACTAGATTTGGATCTAGTTTGGTTCCTTTTTTATTCGGTTTGGTTCCATTTTGATTTGGTTTGATTCAAGAGAGAGGAGAGATAAAAATATCACATTATTTTTGAGTTTAAAACTCATTCAATCATGTGAAATATGCACGTTCTTTAATGGACTCCCCTTCCTTACATATGTGTCAAAATGGAATCATTATACCCAAAATATCTCATAATTTTAATATTGCTCATAGTTTTTTACTAATAAACCTTGTACATTTTCAACTCTTCATCTTATGTGAGCATTTACTCATTTTTGGATACCCAAAATATCTCATATTTTTGATATTACTCATAGTTTCTTACTAATAAACCTTGTACATAGTCAACTCTTCATCTTATGTGAGCATTTACTCATTTTTGGGTATCTTCTTTTACAATTTGGATTTATCTCCTCCCTACACATGGATTGATGCTATTGGCCCATAGGAATCTTAATTGGACCATAATCCAAAATTTTTTGAAAATCTAGAGCCTTAGGCTAAGGTCCTTTATACCCATTTCCAATAAATTCCAATTGCACATTGGAAAGTTCTTTTTGAATTTCTGTTTCAGGGGAATTCATTTTAATAATATGAAAAATTTTTCTATCTAAAAATATACAAAATTTGAATATTCTCTATCTAGAATATTCTCTCTCTAAGTCAAAACAGTTAGAAACAAGGTCTTTTATATTTCTGAAGAGGGGATTGATTACAGAGGAAGATGCTAGACATTTTGAGAGGCTGGGGAGGAATCTTACACCGAAAATATCTTCAAATAGTAAACTACTAAAATAAGTTTTTCCTAGAGCCAATGCTCTGATACCATGTTAAAAAACATAATAGAATAAGTAAGATTAATAAAATATAAAGTACTAAATTGTTAAAAGAAGTGGAGAGTGAAGAATTTACTGCTTGCAATCTTGAATACAAAATTGATGGTCTGGTGCGAACCCGTGTGTGCTCCGAGTAAAGAGCTTTAATGGTGATCTAGATGTACTATGGAAGGAGGATGTCTTTTTTATAATAGTACTCGAGCACAATAAACTAAGGCTACCAAGCTAGGTTATATATAGTGCCTAGGGTCGACATGGACGTAGGTTAGATATTTCTGCCAACCCATAACTTGGTCCAAAATTACCAATAGACTATATCATTTAACTAGGACCATATTAGACTATGACAAAGCATCGTAGGTAAATTTTATAGGTTCCACAAACATATGAGACCATCTCGATTCATCGAATGGGCCTCTAACCTGAGAATAATATATCCTCTATTTGCTATCTAGCACTGACTAATGCAATCACATAGCCCACATAATCATGCGTCGAACTTGGCAGAGTGCCAAGTCTACATAAGCCATCTCCTAACCATCTGGCTACATTTGGTTTTACCATCCAATGTCTATATTGGAAAATTCTAGGTGCCCAATGCTCACCACAATGGCTACTCCTTATGTAGCGGGGCTTATAAAATAGAGCACATTTGTCACCCATAGTAGCAACATGAGGGTCGAGCATTGACCAAATGCTTTGTGAGAAAGTTCTCTAGAAACATTCTAATGATTGGTTTAGGAAATATCTAATTTCATACGAGGGTATTTTTGGATGATTGCAGTCTTTTCAGTAAAGTAATGGAAAATTTAGTCTATTTATCACTGTGTTTAGAAAAATGTCATATTGCTTGACTCAGTTTGAATCCTACTAGATGTAATTTTGTTGTTGGGCCAATGGAACTCTTTGAGGAGATGGTGTCTTCCATGAGAATAGTAGTAGATTATAAGAAAGTGGAGGTGATCAAAGCATTCTCAAAGCACAAGGAGTTGAGCCAAGTTCTAGGTCAAATCTAGTGGCATAGTCGCTTTTTAGTGGCCAATGTGTGTCTTATCCAATGTACTTGTTGACAAAGAAAGATGCACAATATGACTGGTTAGAGAAGTGTTAGAAGAATTTTCACTATTATAGCTTATGTTAGCCCTTGTCCAGATGTGCATCCCCTAGAATAGTGGAAATTATTTCGTGTATCCATTGATGCATTAGATGTGGCAATCGAAGGTGTGATTTATGCAAGAATAAAATGAAGGATGGATTTCCCAATATATTATATTGGTCTTCAGATGGTGTTCACAGTGCAGTATGCATCTACTTCACTATAGAGGGAGAAGCATAAATAAATTTTGATATTACCTTTTGGTAACCATTTTACATTTCAATTGGATAATCAAGCCTTATTATTTATGGTTAATTAGCCAAAGTTAGCAAGAAAGATGGCCTGTTATGGATGAATTTGCTACAAGAATTTGATTTTTCCACGCGACATACATTTGGAATTTGATTTTTCCATTTGAATTACAAGCTAAAAGGTGTTTCAAGCTAAAAGGTGTTTCAAGCCAAATCATGTTGGCCCATAGTTTGAAAGGATGTCTTCAAATTTTATTGAGAGTGTGATGTTTATCAAAGATTGGGTCGGTGAAATGCAGCAAACTAGATGCCACGCAATCTATTGTTGTCTCTTAAATCATTTGAAAAGTGGAGTCTTGATTTTATAGGACTGTTTAACCCTCCTTCTTACTAAACTACGAATACGTATATCCTCATGAAAACTGATTATTGTACTAATAAGCTGGTGAAGCTAGAGCTTTAAGGGATTAAAAATCTACTTAAGTTGTTTAAGACTAGTTTTGGTTGTCCAATTGAGTTAGTCATGTTTGGAGCTCTATATATGGCTCACTTTACCTAACTTGGTCTCACCTATATATATGTATTTTGTCCTCAATATGAATCAGTCTTTGGGAGCATACATGATGTGTCTCTTGTCTCGTCTCTTTCTCTTTACATTTCAACATGGTGTCAGAGCATCTATAAGGGAAGCATATATGTCTTCTTGTTAAATTCATGATTATAATTTCATGTCTTACAAGATTATTCTTTGATTATGTGTTGTCTACATGATTTTATAGCTTAACTTGTTGTAATTAGAGTTGTTTCTTAATCGCATCCTTAAAACCAAAACCTATCAAAAAAGTTTGTCAAAGGGAGTTGTGAGTCAAAAGTTATGACAGTTCAGGCAAACTGCATCTGTAACAGTAAAACAGGTTCTTTGAATAAGCAAACAGGTTCTTTGTGTGAGCACACAGGTTTCGTCTTCGTCAAGCGTCTTTGTGAGCACACAGGTTTCATCTTCATTAAGCGTCTTTTATTATTTTGCTATTTTCAGCAAACTGCCAAATCTAGCTTTTTCGTCAAGCGTCTCTTATTATTTTGCTATTTTTAGCAAAATCACCAATCTAGCTTTTTCATCAAGCATCTATCAATGAATCTTGTGTCCCACGTCTCTCTATTTTGAGGACTCTTTTCTGATTGACATCTCTTATCTCTTGCGGTCGTCCTTGTCTATGGTGTGCAGATTTTGTGATTTTATCTTATACGTCTTCTCGCAGATAGATATGGCTATGACTGTTCTCGTCAATGGTTTTCCTTCTGGCCAACGTTCTATTCCTTCTTTTCAAAGCTAAGGGTTTCCCGGTTGGAAAGCAAAGATGTTGTTAATTCTTGAAGGCGATGAGCTCTCAGATGTTGTTATTGGCGATTCTCTATGTCCGTCTCAGTCTACTATTCCGGATTTTGACAACGTTCTTATCACGGAAGGCCCTGTTTTTGATGCATGGCATCGTGCTTATATGGATTGGTAGAGGCATGATAAAGCAGCTCATTGGTACATTCTTTCTGCTCTTAGTGATTCTCTCATGCTTGATGTGTATGACTTTCCTACTTCCCATGACGTATGGGAGTATCTTATAGCAAATTTTCAGAAAAAGTCTGTTACAGAAACACTTATTTGAGAGGTTTGCTTTCAAAGTTACAGTATGAAGTTGGTACTGCTATGACGGGGCATATTGATTCTTTCAAATATATTATTAATCAACTTGCTGCGGGTGATCCTGTTGCACAAAAGCAACTTATTATAATTCTTCTTGATACGATAAAGGATCTGTCTTATGACAACATTGTTACCATTCTTTCTAACAAGGATGATCTTGATTTTGACCAAACTTGCATATCTTTGATTGAGTATTCTCAACGTCAACAACGACGTAGCGTTGGTCATGATGGAGCTATGTTTTCACAACAAGAGGAGCCTGAGTCACAACAATTGGAACGGGCCTTTTATGTGCGAAGGCGTCCTTTTCAACGAGGCAACCGCAGAGGTGGTCGTGGTGGTGGTAGTTTCTCTCGTCTCAAATTTCCTAACAAGCATTGTTCTTACTGCAATAGGAATGGTCATACTGAAGATGACTGTTGGGCACGTCAATATGATGAAGAACACAACATTACCACAAAACAACCACATTTATCTAGAGATTCTTATTGTGGAAGATCTGATCATCCCTCTTCCATGTGCTTTAAGCGTCGATTTGATGTAGATCGAAATCGAGCATATGCAGCCAAGCATCATGATAATGTTGTGCCTAAAACAAGTTGTGTTTTATGTTCAGTTCCCCCAGACAGAATACTTCATGTACGTGATGGTTCACTTTTCATTATTGATTCTGGTGCTACAGGAAATATGACATATGAATCTAAGTGGCTACATAACTATCATTCTTTACCTGTTAAGCGTGTTTTTTATCTTGCTAATGATATAACTTGTCAAGTCAAGGGCATTGGAGATTTATATCTTGGCACCTTATCTTCTTCAACTCGAGTTTTACGAGGGGTTTTACATGTCCCAGAACTTCAACATAATCTTCTTTCAGTTGCAAGACTTGTTGATCTTGGTTTGTTTGTTGGATTCAACCACACCAAATGCCACATTGAGAAAGATGGATAGATTATTGCAACTACTTCTCGTAATGGTAATTTGTTTGAGCTCTCTCTTAATGATGCTGTAGCAAATGTTCTCACTGCTCCAGGTGATCATGATTGCAAGATATGGCCTCATCGCTTTGTTCATGCTGATTTCTCAAAGCTTCTTGATCTTCATCGTCAAGGTCTTGTACGTGGCATGGATCTTAAAGCTCATCCTCATATGGGAATCTGTGAGTTTTATGCTCTTGGCAAACACAATCATAAACCCTTTCCTCTCTCGAATTCAGTTCATTCTCATGATTTGTTGGATCTTGTTCATACTGACATTTGTGGACCTTTGCCTCCATCAAGAACACAACATCGTTATTTCATTACGTTTATTGATGATTACTCACGGTATATAGTTGTTTTCTTGCTTCGACAAAAATCTGAGGCGTTATCTATTTTTAAGCAATTTCACAAGGCTACCGAACTTCAAACTGGTCGTCGCCTCAAGAAACTTCGTAGCAATAATGGTGGAGAATATGTGTCTCGTGAGTTTGAGAGTTATTGTACGGACCATATTGGTATTCATCATGAACATACTATTCCATATTCACCTCAACAGAACGGTGTTGCTGAACGTAAGAATCGCACTATTATCAATGCTATACGATGTATGCTAATTCATTCTGGGTTATCTCGTGTTTTCTGGAGTGAAGCTCTCTTGACAGTAGTCTTTGTTCAAAATCATCTTCCTACTACTGCTCCTTCTGGTAAGATACCCATCACAGCATGGACAGGTGAAATTCCTTCTGTATCTCATTTTCGAACCTTTGGATGTATTGCTTATATGCATGTTCCTAAAGAAACACGAGCAAAGCTTGATGCTCCTGGGCTTAAAGTTATTTTTATTAGGTATTATGACACTTCCAAAGGCTACAAATTCTATGACCCGTCCTCCAAGAAAGTGCTTGTGAATCGTGATGCTATTTTCAATGAACAGCTTATGGGCGGTACATGGTCCATGGATGATTCTGATGATACTAAATCTTTGCTTCAAGCTTTTCCATTCTTGTGTGATGATGAATCTTCTTCTATAGAGCAACTTTCCTCTTCACAACCATCTAAAGAGCAACTTTCCTCTTCACAACCATTGATTCCGAATGCTGTCATTGATGATGTTGACATTTTTATTGATCTGCCTATTGATTTTGAGAATGGTTCTTGTCATGTTTGTGATGAAGATTTTGATGCTAATGTTTTCTCTACTTTTGAAGATCCTGCCACGTACAGTGATGCTATATATTCTCCACAAAAGGATCAATGGCAAGAGGCTATGGAAGCAGAGTACGATTCTCTTATCTCTAAAGATACATGGATACTCACTGGGCTGCCTCCTGGCCGTACTGCCATTAAGTGTAAGTGGGTATATAAGACAAAATTTAAAGCAGATGGATCCTTTGATAAATTCAAGGCACATTTAGTTGCCAAAGGTTATTCTCAAGTTGGTGGCATTGATTATCATGAAACCTTTTCACCAGTTGTTCCCATTACTAGTATTCGGGTTTTATTGGCATTTGCTGTTCAATTTGACTTAGAAATTCATCAGATGGATGTGCGCACAGCTTTCTTGAATGGAGATTTGAATGAAGAAATTTGCATGGAGCAGCCAGAAGGATTTGTTATTGCAGGTAAGGAAGATCTTGTTGCTCATCTTCATAGGGCTTTATATGGTCTTAAACAAGCTTCACGGGCCTGGTACATCAAGTTTGATCTTTTTCTTACCTCCCATGGCTTTCTCTCTTGCTCTTCTGATCCCAACTTATTTACCAAACACCAAAATGGTAGTTTTGTAATCCTTGCCCTTTGTGTGGATGATACAATCCTTGTTTCCAATGATTTGGGATTTCTACACCAAATTAAGCAGTTGTTATCTTCGGCATTTGATATGGTGGATCTTGGAGAGCTCCACTCATGTCTTGGCATTCAGATTCAAAGGGATCGCAGCAAAGGTATTTTATTACTTTGACAGTCAAAGTTTATTGAAGATACTATTAAGAAGTTTGGTTTGGAATCTGCACATTCAGCAACTACTCCTTGTCTTGCGAGTTCCATGAAAAACACTTCTGATGGTGGTGGCCAGCTTGTTACAAATCAACCATATGCTAATTTGGTTGTATGTCTTCAAGTTGTTGGTTTGAACACTCGTCCTGACATTTTGTTTATTGCTAACTATCTCGGGTAACATCTTGCATGTCCTTCTCTTAAGCATTGGTCTTCAGCAAAGCGCATGTTGAAATACTTGAAAGGCACTACAGATTATGGTTTGGTTTATCAACGACAATTCACATCCAACTCCATTCCATCTCTTTCTCTTTTGGGTTACACAGATGCAGATTGGGCCAGCTCATATTTATCTATGCGATCTACTAGTGGCAATTGTTTCTTCATTAATGGTTGTCTTATTTCTTGGACCAGCGAAACAACGTTGTGTTGCAGTTTCTACAACCGAATCTGAATATGTTGCGGCATCACTTGCTTTCACATATTCTTTGGCATCCATTTGTAAGGTTAGCCACCAAATCCCAGACCACCTAATCAACTTAGCTGTGATATTGCCTGAAAAGTGTCCACCCCCAACACCTGCATGTGCATGAGTGAAGATTTTCAAGTAGTCAGCTTCACATACACACATGCACAAGTTGCCATCCTTGCCCCTCTTGTAGAGTTGGCCCTCTATCAGCATATAGTTGGCCGCTTCAACTTCAATAGCATGCTTTCGATATTTAGGAATTGTTCGATCAGTATGACCATGCTGTCCACAATATACTTACTCCAACTTGGTGTAGTTGAAATTTGGAATAATGTGACATTATAAATTGGTTGTTGAATATGACATAAAGCACAGTTACGAACAAATTTTTCAGCATCCGCATGCATGGTAGGCCAACATTGCCAATCCTAAGTTATACGTCACACACAAGTAGTAGTTGATGCATGGATTCCACAAATACCCTCATGTGCCCATTCCAAGATCTCCTCATATTGGTCAGGGTTAGGTATAAACCGCAACACTCCATCATTACCCTGACGATATAATCTCCTTGAGATTAACTTGAATGGTCACCATAGGTCCACATTAGGATCCACTAGTTGTATCTGTCCACTTGTCGAAATTTCTATGATGGGTTCAGACCATTTAGGAGCTGTCTCTAAAGGAAAAGTGTTGAATCTAACATATCATCATCCACACCCACAGGAGCTTCACCACAGAGGTGATTCGAGACAAATGATCTGCCCTAAGAAGATGAGTTGTTCCTTTTCAGACAGCCACTTCAAAATCAAACTCAAGAAGGATGACAAACCACCTCACAATCCTTCCAGTTGCACAAGGCTTATTCACCAAATATAGCAGTGCTTGATGGTCCACAAAAAATATAAATTTGTTTGCCAAAAGGTAATGGCAAAACTTTTTCACTGCATATATCATGGACAAACCTTCTCTTTCTGTTGTGTTATAATTCTTCTCAGCATTGTTCAATTATCGACTAGCATATGAGATTGGGAAATCCTTATTATGTTCTCCCGATTGAACCAAAATACATCCAATTGCAAAGTTTGAAGCATCAATATGGACATGAAAGATTTGGTTCCAATTTGGTGCCCGTAAGATGGGTGCAGATACTAATGCTTGCTTCAACTTTTCAAAGGATTCCTCACACTCGTCAGTCCAATTAAACTTTATAAGAAGAGCATACAATGGTCTCGCTAGGACAGCGTACATGTAGATGAATCGACGATAATAGCCACAATGTCCCATGAATATTTGTACCCCTTTAGGGTTGATAGGCCGAGGTAATGAGATAATGACATCAATTTTATCCATATCTGTTGAAATACCATTGCGAGAAACAATATGGCCCAAAATCTTCCCTTGTCTGATTTGCACTTGTCAGGATTCAAGCATATACGATAAACTTGACACTTTTGAAACACAAGTCTGAGGTGTTCTATATGATCATCACGCTCTTGCGAGTGAACACATAAATCATCCATGAAGATCTCAAGAAATAGCCTAAGGTACTCCTTGAATACATGACTCATTAGCCGCTGAAAGGTTGCAGGTGCATTTGTTAGACAAAATGGCATAACACGATAGGCAAAGATGCCATCTTCAGTTGTTGCAAAGGCTGTCTTATGTTGATCCTTCGGATCAATTGACACTTGATTGTAATCGGAGAATCCATCCAAGAAACTATATGAAATTTTTCCCTGCAACACGTTCCAAAACATGATCCGTGATTGGAAGTGGGTAATGATCACGTACTGTAGCTGCATTTACCTTCTTGAGGTTTACACATACTCGAAGTTTTCCATTTTTCTTGGGCACCACTACAATAGGGGAGACCCATTCAATGTGTTCAATCTCATAGATAAATTTTGCCTCTAAGAGTTGTCTATTTCTTCTTTTATATTTCATGCAAAATTCTCATTGTAAGTATAAGGACGTTGCTTGGAAGGCTTTGCATCCTCTCGCAATGGAATTGTATGCTGACATATGCTTGGATCAACTCCTTTGAGGTCTTTATAACTCCAAGCAAAAACATCGCGATACTCCTTTATTGTTTGAATTAATAACTTCTCCCCATCTAAGGACAAGTTTGTGGCAATCCACACATAGCGAGGCTCTTTTCCTGGCTCAGTGATATCAATTTTTTTTGCATCTTCTGGACCATCATATGAAACCCCTAGCATGCTTGGCTTTTGTCGCATGGGCTGTTGAAGAACAATCTTCTGATCTTGAAGAGTGTACTGTGTGAAGTTGGGGGAAACATTGAGACCTTGTCTTGTCCACTTGTTGAGTCATCACTAATTGAAGACCATGAGGTTTTGAGCTCTCTTTTGCAATCTTGCATCAGAGTTTTTTGTTCAATCGTTATCTTTGCACTTCCGACACTCTCTTTTGAATCGGTTTGAAACTTGAGTTTTTGTTTTGGTCTCTTTGTTTTTTTGTGATTTTTGCTAACAGTTTTTAGCTTTTCTCCTGGTTGGAATCCATCTGATCGTTTTACTTGGTCTTTGATACTATCTTGTGCTTGGACATAGTATAGATATCCATTCTTTCCTGAGAAGTGAGGTGGTGGTCGAGAGTGTTTCTTAAACTCCTCGTTTTCTTTTTGTATTCTCTCACGTCATTCCCTCTCATCTTGTTTACGGATTCTCTTATGGCTCTTACAGCATTTACGTTTGGGTCGGCTTCGAGGGATCTCTATTTGAACCTCCCTTCCTCTCAAGAGTAGGCGTGCCTTTCCTAACTCTTCCTCGGGGATTATCACATCATCATCAAAATCAGAGTCCCATCCGGCTTCCTTATCAGCATCATTAGCCGATTCGAGTGTTAAATCCTCCACTAAGACTTCCTCTACATGCAGTGCTGTGGATGCAACCCCATATTACAAATCATCTAGAGGGTCACGTGGTTGTACCATTCGTATAGGAATAATGTCATATCCATCTGAGTCACAAAATTGAATTGGCTTAGGTAAAGCACATGTCAATAATGTTGCAAGGACATGACTCCATTCTAGGAGATTAATTAAGTGCTCAGGGAAAGGGTTGTGGAATGTATGCCTCATCTGATACACTTCAATTACCCTTAAGTCTCTCAGTGTTGAAATCCTTACATGATGCTCCACACATCCACAGATCTTCTCGCCCATCTGACAATGTAACTCTTGAGCCCTCACATGAAGCAGAATCAAACTTATCTATTGGAGACCGCGTTACATCACGATATGAGTGATTCTTTAGATTGACCCTTGTGATGATAGAATCATGTCGGAGGTACAAATAATTGTATCCCCAATCCTCAATCATTTGAAATTGTTGCATGAATAGTCTACCCAATATCACTTCATAGTTTGGATGCTTTTTCCAAAATCCACTACTGCAAATGTGTGCTCATAGTCAATCCCACATGTGGTGACCAATATGTTCTCTAGCAGCCCAATGGGATGTTCTAAGCTTCCATCTGCTAGATGCAAGCACATCCTTGTACTCCTAATAGCTGGTTTGCCCCACTTTTCCCAAATGGACCTTGTCACAATGCCCACTCCTGCACCACTATCAAGTATTGCAGTTGAAGCTACTTTTCGCACTTATAATGGGAGGGTAGCATTTCCCTGATCATCCTCACAAAATTTTCCTACTTTGTTGATAGGAACTGGCATAACATGCTTTGTCTCAGGGTGTATAGTACATTGATGGTGACCCTTTTGTAGCAATACCTGCTCTGACAAACATGTGGCAGTATCATTCCACAACTCTGGTCGAAGCTTTATCAAATCAAGCAAAGGTAAGGTACAAGCCACTGGTGCTGACAAACTGGTGCTGACAAAATAGCTTGCACGATACCCATATCCATCTCCTTTGTCAACCTTCTATGCATGGAGGGTATCCTCAAGGTTTGAGAATAGTTCTCATATTCTCCCAAACAAGATGGTAAGGTTTTCATTGTATGCTTACTTCTAGGAGAAACAATTGTTTGAACTTCCTCCTGGGTGCTTGGGCATCTAAAGTTATTTTCTGTGTCCCTGGTAAAATCCACTTCAGAGAATGGAGGTGAAATAATAGAGGACATATTCTCATTAACTTTCTCATGAACTGCTGCCCACATCTCATTTACCATGTGCTTGTTAGCATCAATAACTTCATCATTGCATGGGAAGGCAAGACTAGGTGGTGGCAGAATGCCTTCTTTCAATGGGGTGTCAATTGGTGCAGACTTCTTGCTATGAGCTTGTGAGATCAGCTCACTTTTCATTTCCCAACTTGATGATACTTTTGGTATGGTTTCTAATGTTGGCTTAAGAGAGGTGGGGCCCCGAGGGATAGGTGGAGGTGGGCCCTCGAGTATTGAGTGAGCTTCCCTAATGAGTTGCTGATGTACAGCTAGATTGATCTTCTCCTCACGAGGGTTTGGGTATTCTTGAAGCTTCTTGGGTAGCTCATATAAAGCTGCAATGCGACTTCTATGAGCATCAATGATGGCATCTAGAATCTCGTTCACCTTATCCACAAAAATAGAACCCCCAGAACTATCCTCGATTGTACTAGCCTCGTCTTGTTTAGCACTAGGCCTGATGCTCCTCATGCACTTCTTGGGATGTAAAAGCTTGATCCTTCATGTTTTGTTTAGAGACTTCTTGAGAACTAGTGGATGCACTCTTAGTTTGCTTGTTGCGGTTCTTTTTCCTCCTAGTGGTCCTTTTTCTATTGGAATAAAGGGTCTTGTCCACTAGATTTGCCTTTGCATCCCTAGTTCGAGGTGTCTCATCAGTCTGCATTTCGGCATTTCGTGTCTGTGATCTAGTCATGACTCTAAGTGGCACGACATCCTCATTCTCTGATGAAGGTGGTGATGGAACTGCCTCTACAAAGTTGAGTGAGACCTTTGGTTGAGAGGTGCCTTCCTCATATGGTTTCAGCAAACAATCCTTTGGAAAGTGTTCTACATAACACCCTAGACAATATCTTTCAATTGGTGAAAACGGTGGTACTGTTGTATTGGATCGAGCTGCTTGCCTTGGGCGATGTGAACAATCACGAGCCCAATGGGATTCTCTGCACTCACAAAACAGGGGCCAATTAGTTTGTCTTCTACTTTCCTTTGCTTCCATTGACCTGAGGGGCCTGGAGTTGGTAGCCACCTAGCAACATCAAAGAATTTTGTTCCCCCGGTTGAGGCTCAGTGCTTGGCTTGGATATGCGGGACTTTGAAAGAGATTTTCCTTGGATGAATATGATGCATATTCCTCCTCCACAGAGCTTGGGTTTACCAAGTCTCTACACATATTTGAATTGTCGTAGTCAACAAACCTCATAGGAGCAGTTCCAGGAGCAGGAGGTTGAGCTCCAAGTACAGGTCGTGCTTACTCTTGTGCCATCGGTGGCTTATGTTCAAAATTAGTATACTGTTGATGCATTTGTGGAGCCCCTGCACCCCTTTGCTGCTACTGCATAGGTTGCCAACTTCTGGGGGGTGTGGGAGTATATGCAACGATGCCCTCTACCTCCCTAACATAAAGCTTATGTATAAGGCTTATGCATCAAGATTAAAGCATAAGGCATAAAGCTTAAGCATAAGGCCTTAAGCATAAAGCATAAGGCCTTAAAGCTTAAAGCATAAGGCCTTATGCTCATAGGCACACTTACTGCTTTCAAACTTGCACGAAACTTATTCTCTATCGAGGTTCCCATGCAACCTGATGAGAATGCCCTTTCAACCCAAGAGCTAGAAGTCAAGGATTTGCACAACCTTGCCACCCAGATTGACCTTTTTGTTGTTGCATGTAGCATCTGTTACTTTTATCACATAATTGAAATTCATGCATAGGGGTATGCATAAAAGTTGATTATTTTATTATCAAAGTGTTACTTTTATCATATTTGAGTTTCATGCATAGAGGTATGCATAAAAAAATGAATATTTTATTGTAAAAATGTTACAAAAAAATGATTATTTTATTGTAAAAATATTATTTTTATCATATTGAATTTCAAGCATAGAGGTATGGAAAAAAAATGATTATTTTATTATAAAAATGTTACAAAAAATGATTATTTTATTGTAAAAGTGTTACTTTTATCATATTGAATTTCAAGCATAGAGGTATGAAAAAAAATGATTATTTTATTATAAAAATATTACAAAAAAATGATTATTTTATTGTAAAAGTGTTACTTTTATCACATTTGAAATTCATGCATAGAGGTATGCATAAAAGATGATTATATTATTGCAAAAATGTTACTTTTATCATATTTGGATTTCATGCATAGAGGTATGCATAAAAGATATTTTTATACTAAAAGTGTGATTTTCATCCTAAATGAATTTTATGCATATATTAGATGCATAAGAGAAATTCTTTTATTCTAAAAGTGTAATTCCTACTAAATTGAATTTATGCATAGGAAGATGCATAAAAGATTGATTCAAAAGTGTTATTCTCATTTAAAATGAATTTATGCATAGGAAGATGCATAAAAGATTGATTTTATTTCGAAAGTGTTATTCTCTTTAAAATGGAATTTATGCATAAATAGATGCGTATGGGAAGTGATAGGATGTGATAAGAGGTGTATGAGATGTGATAAGATGCGTATGGGAAGTGACAGGATGTGATAAGAGGTGTATGAGATGTGATAAGATGTGATAAGATGCGTATGGGAAGTGATAGGATGTGATAAGAGGTGTATGAGATGTGATAAGATGTGATAAGGTGCACATGAGATGAGTTAGGATGTGATAAGATGAGTTAAGATGTGATAAGATACATATCAGATGAGTTAGGATGTGATAAGATGAGTTAAGATGTGATAAGATGTGTATGGGATGAGATAAGAAGTGTATGTGATGGGTTAAGATGTATATGGGTTGTGATAGGGCGAGAATGGATGTGATGTAAAGGAATAGAAATGAAGGCCTATGTGGTTATATGAATGGGAATGTGAAAATGGATGTATGAATGTGGATGTGGATGGGGATGTGGATGTATGGATGTAGATATGGATGTGGATGTATGTATGTGGATGTGGATGTATGAATGTGAATGTGGATGTGTGGATGTGGAAATGGGAGTGTGGATGTATGAATGTAAAAATGGATGTATGCATGTAGATGTGTATGTATGAATGTGAATGTGGATGTATGAATGTGGATGTGGATGTGGATGTATGGATGTGGATGTATGTATGTGGATGTGGATGTATGAATGAGGATGTGAAAATGGATGTATGCATGTAGATGTGGATGTATGGATGTGAATGTGGATGTGGATGTGGATGCTGATGTATAGATGTGGATATGGATGTGTATGTATGAATGTGGATATGGGATGTTGATGTATGAATGAGGATGTGAAAATGGATGTATGCATGTAGATGTGGATGTATGGATGTGGATATGGATGTGAATGTATGAACGGGGATATGGGATATGGATGTATGAATGAGAATGTGAAAATGGATGTATGCATGTAGATGTGGATGTATGGATGTGAATGTGGATGTGGATGTGGATGTACGGATGTGGATATGGATGTGTATGTATGAATGTGGATATAATGGGATTGGATGTATGATGTGGATGTACGAACATGGATGTGTATGTAGAATAATGAATGTGAATGTGTATGTGAATTAATGTGTCGTCGATATGAGGGAATGGATGAGAATGAGTACACATTGAATGGAATGTGGATTAAGTAATATGAACTGAGGAGGGATAATGTGGAAAGACGAGAGTTCGATATAGAAACTGTACTTTGTGACTGTTTGTAAATGACTATTTTATGTCAAGAATGCTGGGGAAGCATTTTGACCGTCTTATGGATTTGGTTCATGGAGACCTAACTGATAAAGTTGCAACTGCTGACGGAGAGTCAATGGAGGACGTCTCGCGTGTAGCAAGGTCGACCGAGGTCTTGACCAGCCTCGGTTCGATTTAAATGGTGAGCTTCCGGTACGGTGGATGAGGGACCAAGGAAGCCTTCTATGAGTGAAGCGCTAGGTCACCTGCGAAGGATCCTAGAGAGTGGTGACCGTACGGTGCTTAGGCTCTGGGTTGCCGAAGATACCCAGACGTGCGTCGTGGAAGATATTGGAACATGGAGTAAAAGTTGTTTTTTGAAATCGGACATGGATCTGGTTGATTGACCTTGCTGGTCCTCAACAGATGAGTCCATGGCTCTCTTATGGATCTGTTGATTGATCTTGTTGATCTTCAACGAGGATTCCATCTTGAATTTTTATATGTGAAAGTATTGTCGGGTATTATGAGCTAGGAACTATTGAAAAGGCCCCTGAGTGAAGAGGTGGTGAGCGTTCTGGTTGCCAATGATGCCATAAGTGCACCGATGAATGAATGATTGGAAATATGGATTCAACTAGAGATTTTGAGGATAGTGATTAATGATATAATGGGTTCATTAAAGGATTGTTTTAAAGTTAGCTGATGCTGAGAAAAAGGCTATTTCATATTGGGTGCGTAAGTGGTGTGACTAATTTTATGTTTGCATGAACTTCTAGCTAGGGAGTCTGGGAACTCTTTTCCAGGGTACCCGGGACAAAACCTAACTAAAATCCTAAATGGATCCCATCACTACAGTGGTTGGGCAGTGGGCTAACCCATGGGACTGGATGGGGTTCGGCTGGACTGATGGATCCTAAATCGAGACTCTATTTCTGTTATTACGATAGATAAAGTAAATCCCGGATAGAAATTGTTCTATGGATAGGAATCAACGGCTGTGCCTCTTGATGGGAAAAGAAGCGTTGATCTCAATGATCCAAGTGCAAGTTTCTTCCTTTTTCTGACCGAGTATCTTTATAGGTGCAGTCGGATCAACTTGATCAGTAATGGTCTTGACTACGTTAGAGTAAAGAGTTACCCTGGTGGAATCGCCCGTGCTTTCCGAGTAAAGGAAGTTTTTCCAAGTTCGGTTTTGGAAAAACCGACGGATCAGTCTCTTGTCTGGATATCCGAGGGCGAGGCCCCGAGTGTGGGACCCCTGCCCCACGCAGATGTGCTACTTCCGCTGCTAGCACCCCGAATCCTTTGCGCGGTGGGAACAGGAATCTCACAATTGGTATCAGAGCATTTGGTTAATGAGGATCAACCGAGAAGCCAAATATGTCAAAAATTTATCAAGAATCACAAAAAGGTTGTAATTGTGTGATATAATTCATACAATTTGATATTCAAACTGAAAATTCATAAATTAGTAATTGGGTCTTCAAATGGAATTATCGCAATTGTATGGAACCCTGACTTGCTTGAGGCCTAGACATGATGGTATTTACCTTATAGTTCCAAGTATCATGACTACCCATATATACCGAGGAAATAACTGCAGCTCTTTATCGGCAGTATATACGAGTAAATCTAAGACTTGAAATTATAAGCATTAATGCTATCCAGATGATGATTTTGAATGTGGTTGATATGATTTTTAATTCTATTGAATTGATTTGGATTTTGATTGAAAAATGATGATTTCTGAAATTTAGTTGAAATGTAATAAGCTGAGCGAAACCACAATGAGGATGAATGGGACGAGTCCCTGTGATGATATTCATAACTAGAATGATGATAATGATTTCAGCAAATCACTATGAGATTAGTGGATTGTGCTGTCAAATTGCTACTGTTAACACTTGACACAGTAGATCAAGTTAAGGGATGACAAATTGCTTGACTGAAAATTTCATGGAGGAATGTTCAGAAAGAAATTTTTCGGTCTAATGGACCATTATCGTGTTAAAGATATGAATGATATGATCTGAATGAATTGTTATTTAATGATGAGTTCTATATAAGGGATATTTATCCCAGTATTCTGTTGGGTTGACCAGAATATAAGGAACCTCAGAATAAATTGGATCTTAAGAAAAAGAGTTACTTTGCCAGATGAGGACATCTCGCACTTTTTTAAGTGGGGTAGAATGTAAGATTCCTCCCCCAGCCTTCGAGGTATACAGGAGTAAGAACCTCCCTTTCTGATCTTATAATTATTTCCTCTCTAAAAAAAAAGAAAGATTCTGTTTAAAAAAGGAAGACCCTTTCCCCAGAATACTTCTCAGGAGTCTCTCCTGTTTTAAGGATTCAAAACGATGAGTTCAGAAGTGAGAATCGATGTTTTGGATACCAAGGTTTTGGTCTTCATTCGAGTATGGACCAAAAGAAGTTCTTTATCTCTTGGGAAGTATAAGAAGTTATCCCCCAGATATTGTGGGTCTTATCTGAATTCAAGAAAGTAGGTGACTTAGCCTACGAGCTTCTTTTATTTCCTCATCTCAAAGTTCATAATGTATCTCATGAAAGCCTTCTATAGAAATATGTGCCAAACCCAAATCATGGAAAGACGGTAAAACTTCAGTTGGCAAGATACCCCATTGGCTTCTAGGTTACGCTAGTTCCTTCTTTTATATAAGTCGTAACTCTTACCTGTCGCTCGCATTTATCTTACTTCCATCGATCTCCTTTCTTTCTTAATCTCTTTTATGGCTTGGCAGCAAGACTTGGTTTTATCCATGATGATTTCTCACCTTCAAGACGCAAGCGAGTCTGTGAAGAAGGATTTTATAGAACTGTATGAGCGCTCACTTTTTCCTCACTTGGGAACTTCTGTAGCTCACACCAAATGGCGGACCTGTCGAGACATAACTAGGGTAGCACCGTGGGGTCAGTAGCACTTTGGTAACAATGTCCGCTTGGCTATGGTTATTGAAGCTTTGGGTTTGGGTCCCCGATACTACTGCGTGATGAGATCAAGGCATGGTGGATTTTCTGAGCGAGTCTTCTTACTTGCGTGTTTTCTTCCTCACCAAAAGATATTCCTTTACCCCATTTTCAGCTTGCCTCTTAGAGGTCCTTTTGTTAGATCACCTCATACCAATGAGATAGGCGCTGCAATAACCGGCCAAATTATTCCCATAGATGAGTTACCTTATACGTGTGCAGCTTATACCTTATACGGCCGAATTATTCCCATAGATGAGTTACCTTATACGTGTGCAGCTTGTGAGTGCTACTTTTGTGACCATATGATGGACGGGCTTATGGAATTGTAAAAAGTTCTTCTATCTTTACTGTATTGTTCCAAGAGTGAATAAAGTTGAAATCTTTGTTCTTGTCTTGAGTCTTGCTCTCTTTGAGACTTTTCTTGGTGGTTAATCTTAATTAAATTTTCTCTCAGTCTCATATTCGTGCATCTTGCGAAATTACCCCCCAGCGAGATGAGGACATCTCGCGTTTTTCAAGTGGGAGAGAATGTAAGATTCCTCCCCAGCCTCTCAAAATGTCCAGCATCTTCTCTTGTAATCAATCCCCTATAAAAGATCTTGTCTCTACCAGTTTTAACTTAGAGAGAGAAAATATTCTAGAGAGAGAATATTCAAAATTTGAATATTTTTAGATAGATAAATTTCTCATATTATTAAAATGAATTCCCCTGAAACAAAAATTCAAAAAGAACTTTCGAATGTGCAATTGGAATTAATTGGAAATGGGTATAAAGGACCTTAGCCTAAGGGTCTAGATTTTCAGAAATTGTTGGATTATGGTCCAATTAAGGTTCCTATGGGCCAATAAGATCAATCCATGTGTGGGGAGGAGATAAATCCAATTTTGTAAAAGAAGATATCCCAAAAATGAGTAAATGCTCACATAAGATGAAGAGTTGAATATGTACAAGGTTTATTAATAAGAAACTATGAGTGATATTAAAAATATGAGATATTTTGGGTATAATGATTCCACTTTAACACATATGTAAGGAAGGGGAGTCCTTTCAATGCTCACATAAGATGAAGAGTTGAATATGTACAAGGTTTATTAGTAAGAAACTATGAGCAATATTAAAAATATGAGATATTTTGGGTATAATGATTCCATTTTGACACATATGTAAGGAAGGGGAGGCCCTTCAATGAGGCGCCTACTTCACATGCTTGAATGAGTTTTAAACTCATAAATAATGTGATATTTTATCTCTCCTCTCTCCTAATTCAAGTCTAGTTCCAAAAAGTTAGCTTAACTGACCTAAAAATGGTCAAAAATTGACCAAACTGATTTGGAAGATTCTAGAATCAGTTTGTTTGGTTAGGAGCTCAATTTTTCCTATAAATAGGAGCCTCCTCTTTGTTGAAAAAGAATAGTGTTTAATGCATTGTTACTCTACTCCACCCAAGCCAAAAACTATGAATTTATTAATAATTCACTAGTTTTTGACATTTCCCTCTTCCAAAGATTGGTTGGCCACTCTTGTTCAAACAAGAGTTGAACCCTCAAATCATCAAGCCAAAGGAAAGCTTTCAAAGTCATTAGTAAGTTGGTGATTCTTCTTTTCACTTATTTTATGGTTTTTATGGCTTTAAATGGTTTTTATGCTTTTTGTCTTCTCTAAAAATGTTATACCTCATTACAAAAAGGCATTTCCTTCTCTTTTCTAACAAAACCAACCATTCTCTATCCTAGGTGAATGGTTAATCGATTAATGTCCAGTTTTTATAATGATTATTTTATTATAAGAGTGTTACTTTTAGCATAATTGAATTTCATGCATAGAGGTATGCATAAAAGATGGATATTTTATTATAAAAGTGTTACTTTTAGCATAGTTGAATTTCATGCATAGAGGTATGCATAAAAGATGGATATTTTATTATAAAAGTGTTACTTTTAGCATAGTTGAATTTCATGCATAGAGGTATGCATAAAAGATGAATATTTTATTATAAAAGTGTTACTTTTAGCATAGTTGAATTTCATGCATAGAGGTATGCATAAAAGATGAATATTTTATTATAAAAGTGTTACTTTTAGCATAGTTGAATTTCATGCATAGAGGTATGCATAAAAGATGAATATTTTATTATAAAAGTGTTACTTTTAGCATAGTTGAATTTCATGCATAGAGGTATGCATAAAAGATGAATATTTTATTATAAAAGTGTTACTTTTAGCATAGTTGAATTTCATGCATAGAGGTATGCATAAAAGATGATTATTTTATTATAAAAGTGTTACCTTTATCATAATTAAAATTCATGCATAGGGGTATGCATAAAAGTTGATTATTTTATTATAAAAGTGTTACTTTTATCATATTTGAATTTCATGCATAGAGGTATGCATTAAAAAAATGATTATTTTATTGTAAAGATGTTACAAGAAAATGATTATTTTATTATAAAAATGTTATTTTTATCATATTGAATTTCAAGCATAGAGGTATGATAAAAAATGATTATTATATTATAAAAATGTTTAAAAAATGATTATTTTATTGTGAAAATGTTACTTTTATCATATTGAATTTCAAGCATAGAGGTATGAAAAAAAATGATTATTTTATTATAAAAATGTTACAAAAAATGATTATTTTATTGTAAAAGTGTTACTTTTATCACATTTGAAATTCATGCATAGAGGTATGCATAAAAGATGATTATATTATTGTAAAAATATTACTTTTATCATATTTGGATTTCATGCATAGAGGTATGCATAAACGATATTTTTATACTAAAAGTGTGATTTTCATCCTAAATGATATTTATGCATATATTAGATGCATAAGAGAAATTCTTTTATTCTAAAAGTGTAATTCCTACTAAATTGAATTTATGCATAAGAAGATGCATAAAAGATTGATTCAAAAGTGTCATTCTCATTTAAAATGAGTTTATGCATAGAAAGATGCATAAAAGATTGATTTTTATTTTGAAAGTGTTATTCTCTTTAAAATGGAATTTATGCATAAATAGATGCGTATGGGAAGTGATAGGATGTGATAAGAGGTGTATGAGATGTGATAAGATGCGTATGGGAAGTGATAGGATGTGATAAGAGGTGTACGAGATGTGATAAGATGTGTATGGGAAGTGATAGGATGTGATAAGAGGTGTATGAGATGTGATACGGTGTGATAAGATGCATATGAGATGAGTTAGGATGTGATAAGATAAGTTAAGATGTGATAAGATGCATATGAGATGAGTTAGGATGTGATAAGATGAGTTAAGATGTGATAAGATGTGTATGGGATGAGGTAAGAAGTGTATGTGATGGGTTAAGATGTATATGGGTTGTGATAGGGCGAGAATGGATGTGATGTAAAGGAATAGAAATGAAGGCGTATGTGGTTATATGAATGGGAATGTGAAAATGGATGTATGAATGTGGATGTGGATGTGGATGTATGGATGTCGATACGGATGTGGATGTATGTATGTGGATGTGGATGTATGAATGTGAATATGGATGTGTGGATGTGGAAATGGGAGTGTGGATGTATGAATGTGAAAATGGATGTATGCATGTAGATGTGTATGTATGAATGTTAATGTGGATGTGGATGTCGATGTATGGATGTAGATACAGATGTGGATGTATGTATGTGGATGTGGATGTATGAATGAGGATATGAAAATGGATGTATGTATGTAGATGTGGATGTATGGATGTGAATGTGGATGTGGATGTGGATGTATGGATGTGGATATGGATGTGTATGTATGAATGCGGATATGGGATGTGGATGTATGAATGAGGATGTGAAAATGGATGTATGCATGTAGATGTGGATGTATGTGGATATGGATGTGTATGTATGAACGCGGATATGGGATATGGATGTATGAATGAGGATGTGAAAATGGATGTATGCATGTAGATGTGGATGTATGGATGTGAATGTGGATGTGGATGTGGATGTATGAATGTGGATATGGATGTGTATGTATGAATGTGGATATGGGATTGGATGTATGATGTGGATGTACGAACATGGATGTGTATGTAGAATAATGAATGTGAACGTGTATGTGAATTAATGTGTCGTCGATATGAGGGAATGGATGAGAATGAGTACACATTGAATGGAATGTGGATTAAGTAATGTGGACTGAGGAGGGATAATGTGGAAAGACGAGAGTTCGATATAGAAACTGTATTTTGTGACTGTTTGTAAATGACTGTTTTATGTCAAGAATGCTGGGGAAGCATTTTGACCGTCTTATGGATTAAGTTCATGGAGACCTAACTGATAAAGTTGCAACTGCTGACGGAGAGTCAATGAAGGACGTCTCGCGTAGCAAGGTCGATCGAGGTCTTGACCAGCCTCGGTTCGATTTAAATGGTGAGCTTCCGGTACGGTGGATGAGGGACCAAGGAAGCAGCCTATGAGTGAAGCGCTAGGTCACTTGCGAAGGATCCTAGAGGGTGCTGACCATACGGTGCTCGGGCTCTGGGTCGTTGAAGATACCCACACGTGCGTCGTGGAAGATATTGGAACATGGAGTAAAAGTTGTTTTCTGAAATCGAGCATGGATTTGGTTGATTGACCTTGCTGGTCTTCAAAACGGATGAGTCCATGGCTCTCTTATGGATCTCTTGATTGATCTTGGTGATCTTCAACGAGGATTCCATCTTGAATTTTTATATGTGAAAGTATTGTCGGGTATTATGAGCTCCGAACTATTGAAAAGGCCCCTGAGTGAACAGGTGGTGAGCGTTCTGGTTGCCAATGATGCCGAAGTGCACCAATGATGAATGAATGATTGGAAATATGGATTCAACTAGAGATTTTGAGGATAGTGATTAATGATATAATGGGTTCATTAAAGGATTGTTTTAAAGTTAGCTGATGCTGAGAAAAAGGCTATTTCATATTGGGTGCGTAAATGGTGTGACTAATTTTATGTTTGCATGAACTTCCGGCTAGGGGGTCTGGGAACTCTTTTCCCTGGTACTCGCGACAAAACCTAACTAAAATCCTAATTGGATCCCATCACTACAGTGGTTGGGCGGTTGGCTAACCCATGGGACTGGATGGGGTTAGGCTGGATTGATGGATCCTAAATCGAGACTCTATTTCTGTTATTACGATAGATAAGGTAAATCCAGGATAGAAATTATTCTATGGATAGGAATCAACAGCTATGCCTCTTGATGGGGAAAAAAGCGCTGATCTCAATGATCCAAGTGCAAGTCTCTTTCTTTTTCTGACCGAGTATCTTTATAGGTGCAATCGAATCAGCTTGATCAGTAATGGTCTTGACTATGTTAGAGTAAAGAGTTACCCTGGTGGAATCGCCCGTGCTTTCCGGGTAAAGGAAGTTTTTTCGGGTTCGGTTTTGGAAAAACTGACGGATTAGTCTCTTGTCCGGATATCCATGGGCGAGGCCATGAGTGTGGTACCCCTGCCCCGCGCAGATGTGCTACTTCCGCTGCTAGCACCCCGAATCCATTGCGCGGTGGGAACAGGGATCTCACAGGTAACGCCAAGTTATTGGGGGTGAGAGATGAGTTGGTCACATCGAGAGATTATATGCAAACACCCAAGTTTACATTGAGGAGGGGTGTTGAAATGTGCAATGTAAAATGTGTGAGAGTGAATCTTAGGGTTGAGTATGTGAACGCACCCTAGAGGTGCAAGATATTGTGGTAAGATAAGAATGTTGCATGTGATATTGTGATCCTCATTGTATTGTTCATTGGGAAATGCAATAGAGCTATTGTTGAGTGTACAATCTCTCTCTCTCTCTTTCTCTCTAGTCATGTAGTTTCTTGTGTGATTTAATCCACCTTAATCTTATGTTTAATCTTGTGTCTATCACCATGATCAATCCCATATTAGGACTCTTAACGAAGGGAAGCAAGTCATCAATTGGATGCATGTACTTGCAAACTTGGAGTTCACAAAATTCTGAAAAGCACAAGATAAGCTATTAAAACAAGATGTTACTGATGTGCTCAAGATTGCATTTCTTGTTTCACATTCGGGCCTTGGCTTCTCGAAAGACTAGATGAAGAAGAGGATGAAGATTCTCCTCTGTAATAGGAAAGCAAACATTAAGAGAGCAGCAAAGACCAACATGGAGAAACCAAGCGTTTGCTTACAAGAGGAGTGGAGAAAGTATCTAAGTGCTCTTCACCAACATGCGAGGTAAGTGTTTCAAGAGTGTGAAAGTGAGGAGTGTTGCACTTTGGCTCGGGAGGAAAATCCTCCTTTACTTCTTGTTTTGTAAGTGTCTCTTTTACTATTTTCATTTATTTAATCCATTTTAGTTTTAAACTATATTGTTCTCTTTAAATAATTGTATCTTCTTTTTTCTTTTTTTTTTTTGTATAGTGAGGTTGTTGTTCATGAACTAACAAAAGAAGAGTATGACTATAGGTATAGATCCCATGCCCGGACTAGAAAGCCCATGTGTCTAAATATCTCAAGCCATAGTCTGCTTGTCCTAACATCAACTCGGGCTAGAACTTGATTACTCTCCCAATAAAATTTTCACTGGCATGTGATGATTACACCAACCTTATCGAAGAGAACCTTCAAGTCATGATCAGCTATGGCCATAGACAATATATCCCTCTTGATGTTGGCATATAGATTCATCTTGATGTCTTGCATAAGACAACTTCTTAGCATATAGGTTCATCTTGATGTCTAGCATATAAAGGACATAAGAGAACTTCTTAGCATAGACAGTATATTCCTCTTGATGTTGGTGTAAGATAACTTCTTAGCATATAGGTTCCTCTCGATGTCTAGCATATAAAGGACATAAGACAACTTCTTAGTATCACCATTGCTAGAAATGAAAGAAATGGTACCTGAACCCATGGCTAGTATTTGGCATCATTCTTGATGCTAACAAGGTGGAGTCCCCCACCATAGGCTTGAGCAATATATACAAACCCTTTTTATTGGTCCTATGTTGGGATACTCAACCATTGATGATCCATGAACCATGAGATGATGAGGAATGCTCTAACTTTACATAGATTTCTTCTATTGCCACCAGAAATAGCTCCAAGTTTGCTTTAGCACTATACCCAGACTCCTTCTTCAAAGGCTTCAAAGTGCCATTCTTCTCATCTTCTTTCTTCTTCAATCTACGTGATTTGACTACATGACCAAGCTTTTGTAGGAAAAATATTTTTCCTTTGACTTTTGTTTTCATAAGCATTGGGGTTACTGGATCCCTTCTCCTTGCCTTTCTTTATATTTGCAACAAAGAATACAATAACACTATCATCTCTAGGTTTAAAGAGAATCTTCTCTTCCACCTCAAAAGTATTGGCACATGTTGTGCACCTCTGTGTTTACTGAGGTCACTAAATTGTCATACTTTGGGGACAACACTCTAATTTATCTTTGGCTATTTATTCACTAGTCTAGTGATCCCCACTCCCATTTAATCTTACAAATTCTTTATTTGTGGAATGTCTTTCTATTATAATCTTACTCTCAAGGTTTTAAATCCTTGTATGATTCCTCGTCTCATATTGGTTTTTAAGGACTTGCCATGCTTCAAAAGTTGTGGTAGTATGTTGAATTAGGGTCATCATCATCGAACCGAATCGAAACAGTGAGACGATGGTGACAATGACACATAGCATATCTACATTCTTTTTCCTCCACACTAAAGCAAGAGTAGGATCTAGCAAATGTTCTATAGTGGATCTGTTGGATCTGGAGTAGGACTCTACTTTGCATCAACCACTATTTGAGATTTCTCACAAATCATATGAATCAAGAATGGCCTAATCTTGAACTTCCAAAAGTGTAATTTATCTTATCCAACTTTTCATCGCCAAATAGTGGAGGATAAACACGAGCAGGTTATGTTATTTGTAGGTTGGGTCATCTCTCCAAAAATACCTTCAAATAGTAAACTACTAAAATAAGCTTTTCCTGGAGCCAATGCTCTGATACCATGTTAAAAAACCTAATAGAATAAGTAAGATTAATACATTATAAAGTACTTAATTGTTGAAAGAAGTGGAGAGTAAAAAATTTACTGCTTGCAATCTTGACTACAAAACTGATGGTTGTCTGCGGACCCGTGTGCTTGGAGTAAAGAGTTTTAATGGCAATCTAGATGTACTATGGAAGGAGGATGTCTTTTTTAAATCAGTACTCGAGCACAATGAGTAGTGCCTAGGGTCGACATGGATGTAGGTTAGATATTTCTGCCAACCCATAACTTGGTCCAAAATTACCAATAGACTATATCATTTAACTAGGACAATATTAGACTACGACAAAGCATCGTAGAGGTAAATTTTGTAGGTTCCACAAACATCTAAGACCATCTCGATTCATCAAATGGGCCGCTAACCTGAGAATAATGTATCCTCTATTTGCTATCTAGCACTGACTAATGCAATCACATAGCCCACATAAGCATGCATCATACTTGACTTGGCAGCGTGCCAAGTCTACATAAGGCATCTCCTAACCATATGGCTACATTTGGTTTTACCATCCAATGTCTATATTGGAAAATTCTAGGTGCCCAATGCTCACCACCACCACAATGGATACTCCTCATATAGGGGGGCTTATAAAATAGAGCACATATGTCACCTGTAGTAGCAACATGAGGGTCGAGCATTGACCAAATGCTTTGTGAGACAATTCTCTAGAAATATTATAATGATTGGTTTAGGAAATATTTAATAAATATCTAATTTCATACATGAGGGTATTTTTGGATGATTGCAGTCTTTTTAGTAAAGTAATGGAACATTTAGTCTATTTATCACTATCTCTAGAAAAATGTCATATTGCTTGACTCAGTTTGAATCCTACTAGATGCAATTTTGTTGTTGGGCCAATGGAACTCTTTGAGGAGATGGTGTCTTCCAATCAAAGCACTCAAAGCACAAGGAGTTGAGCCAAGTTCAAGGTCAAATCCAATGGCATAGTCGCTTTTTAGTGGCCAATGTGTGTCTTATCCAATTTACTTGTTGACAAAGAAAGATGCACAATATGACTGGTTAGATAATTGTTATAAGGCTTTTCACTATTTATAGCTTATGTTAGCCCTTTTCTAGATGTGCATCCCCTAGATTAGTGGAAACTATTTCGTGTATCCATTGATGCATTAGATGTGGCAATAGAAGGTGTGATTTATGCAAGAATAAAATGAAGGATGGATTTACCAATATATTATATTGGTCAGATGGTGTTCAGTGCAGCATGCATCTACTTCACTATAGAGGGAGAAGCATAAATAAATTTTGATATTACCTTTTGGTAACCATTTTACATTTCAATTCGATCATCAAGCCTTACTATTTATGGTTAATAATCCAAAGTTAGCAAGAAAGATGGCCTGTTATGGATGAATTGGCTACAGGAATTTGATTTTTCCATGCGACATACATTTGGAATTTGATTTTTCCATTCGAATTACAAGCTAAAAGCTGTCTCAAGAAAAATTATGTTGGCCCATAGTTTGAAAGGATGTCTTCAAAGTTTCTTGAGAGTGTGATGTTTGTTAAAGATTGGGTCGGTGAAATGCAACAAACTAGATGCCACACAATCTATTGTTGTCTCTTAAACCATTTCAAAAGTGGAGTCTTGATTTTATAGGATTGTTTAACCCTCCTTCTTACTAAACTGCAAATACGTATATCCTCATGAAAACTGATTATTGTACTAAGTTGGTGAAGCTAGAGCTTTAAGGGATTAAAAATCTACTTAAGCTATTTAAGACTAGTTTTGGTTGTGCAATTCAGTTAGTAAGTGTGATCAAGGGGGGTGTTGTAATGACATGGTATCACATGAAATTTTTTTAGGGTATTATCCTCAATCAAATTGTCAACATTAATCTTCTAATAAGAATTTATATTTTTTTAAAGAAAATACTTCATGAAATTGGGATCAAAAAGCTACATTGTACATTATAAAAATCCTTGATCGCTTAGACATTTTTAAAAGGTTCGAGCCAAGGCCTTGTTAGGCCAGGCTATGTAGGACACATTTACTTACAATATAAAATAGTGTATCTAGATTATTTCTCATTTAGAAACCCTTATAATTAATTTTGTAAATTTAGGTGGAGTGCTTAGAGGATAAAAAGTATTTCTTAACTCTTTTCTTGTTGGCAGTGCCATCATGTAATACTGTAGGTAAGCCAATTTTTAATATCAAAATGATTATAAATCAAAATAGTCATGGTTTTACACTAAAATATTCAAGAAAAAGGTTGTCTATTTTCATGAAAAATCATAAATTTCAACATAGTTCTTGGATAAGAAACATAATGTCTTTTAAAGTTTATGCTTAGATCTGAAATGATATTCTTTCATTATTTTAAGGAATAATAGGTTCTTTTTAAAAAGGTAAGAGATCTTACCTCAAACTCCATGTTCAACATAGGTGGCCGAGTTCGAGATGAAATCTCAAAAAGGATTTTTTTTTTGAAGTGGGTCAACTTTTAACTTTCAAGGGCTAGCCTTGGTGCAAAAACTTCGAGATAGGCATATTGAAGGGTGTTATTTTATAGTGTTTGAAACATGCTTTAACTCATTACATTGAGTATACACTCAACTTGAGTCAACATTGAAGGTGTCAATATAACCAGAGATTGGGGACTCCAAAGGCTCTATGGCTTAGAGTTGGTTGTAGGAAAAAGCATAAATATTGAAACATTGAGTAAAACATTTAAATCTACCTTTTGGTGTCTCAAGTAGTGTGAAGATGGGTGGCATGTCTGTGAAGGTATAGGCTTGGGTGAGGTGAGCATTTTAAACCATTTCAAACTTCATGATAGTTTTAGAAGGTTGGAGCATTGATCTTGTTATTTACTTTAGAAGGATTGGAGCATTGATCTAAATGTTACCAATACCTATCTAAGATATTAAAATTTTTACCTAGTATCTACCTTTGATCTACATACAGGTGGTTGGATCCAAGAAGAACTTGTGTAATAGAACATATGTAGAGTCCTAATTAGAGAGAGAGAGAGTGAGAGAGAGAGAGAGAGAGAGAGAGAGAGAGAGAGAGACATCTTTGATGGTAGAATTTTGATCAACTAAAAGGGAAACAGAAAATAAACTAGGAAAGGTACCTCTCAAATGTTTTTTTAGAAAGAAAAGGGTTTTAAGAATGATGAATCTTAGATCTATTATCAGCTCTTTGTTACATGAATCAAGGGCATTCAAGGAAGGTTTGGATGTATAAAAAGGGAGGAGAATTCAAATCAACACACACACACACACACAAACATGTGTGGGAGGAGAGAGAGAGAGAGAGATGAAAGAGCCTCTTGAAAGCAATAAAAAATCATAGAGAACAATATGTTTACAATGCTCAATTTGTAAGATCCCTGTTCCCACCGAGCAACGGATTCAGGGTACTGGCAGCGGAAGTAGCGCTTCTCGCGCGGGACAGGGGTCCCACACTTGGGGCCTCGCCCACGGATATCCGGATAAGAGACTAATCCGTCGGTTGTTCCAAAACCGAACCCGAAAAAACTTCCTCTACCGGAAAGCATGGGCGATTCCACCAGGATAACTTTTTACTCTAACGTAGTCAAGATCATTTCTGATCGAGATAATCCGATTACATCTATAAGATACTTAGTCAGTTCAAGGAAGAAACTTGCACTTGGATCATTGGGATCAACGCTTTTTTCCCCATTCAAGAGGCACAGCCGTTGATTCCTATCCATAGAACAGTTTCTGTCCGGGATTTTTTTTTTTCTATCGTAAAAACAAAAGTTTGAGTCTCGATTTACGGATCCATCAGTCCAGCCTAACCCCATCCAATCCCATGGGTTAGCCAACCGCCCAACCACTGTAGTGATGGGATCCAATTAAAAATTTGGTTAGGTTTTGTCCCGGGTACCAAGGAAAAGAGTTCCAAGGCCCCCTAGCCGGATGTTCATGCAAAATAAAACTAGTCACACCACTCACACACCCAATATGAAATTGCCTTTTTCAACCAGATTCAACCAGTTTAAAACAATCCTTTAATAAAACCATAGTATCATTGATCATCATCTTCCAATTTATCCAATTGATTCTTAATTTCCCATCATTCCTTCATCAGAGTATCTATGGCATCATTGGCAACTAGAACGCTCAGGAGCCGTTTCGATAGTTCCTAGCCCATAATACTTGGCAATATAATCACTTAACATGATGGACTCTCGTTGAAGATCAGCAAGATCAACCAACAGATCCATATAAGGAGCCATGGACTCATCCATTGAAGACCAGCAAGGTCAATCAACCAGATCCATGCTCGATTTCAGAAAACAACTCCAACTCTGTTCCAATATCTTCCTCGACGCACGCGTGGGTATCCTAGGCGACCCAGAGCCCGAGCACCGTATGGTCAGCACCCTCTAGGATCCTTCGCAGGTAACATCCACATCTACATCTATACATCTACATCTACATGTATACATCCACATCTCCATTCACATCTACATCTATACCTCTACATCTATATGCATCCATTCACATCTACATCTATACCTCTACATCTATATGCATCCATCCACATCTCCATTTACATCCTCATCTACACATCTATTTCTACATGCATACATCCACGTCCCATGCATACATCCACCTCCACATTCACACTCACATCCATACATCTACATCTACATGCAACATCCACATCTCCATACATAATAAAATTCTTTTAATTAATCTAGGATGATAGTTCCTAGAATATGGTAGGAATTCCTCTTTTTATACTTTGAATGAATTTATTTTATGCGTAATTTCTATAAAAATTTTGCCATAGCTCCGCTACTATGACTGATAAATCTCAATTTTTTTCTAAGGGATAAAGCTCATTATTAAAGAAATAATTAGAATGGTCTCTAATTGGATCATCAATCCATAATGGTCTCTAATTGGGTCATCAATCCATAATGGATTAAATCATCAATGTGCATAAACTAAAAGCATAGCAAAAAGGCATTAATTTGGCCTCAAGCATAGCTTAATCTTGGATTAAGGAAAGGCTTTATGAAAAGCTTCATTTGGATTGAGAATGGTTCATGAGTATGACCATTTCTTGAGTGAGAGAGAGAAATTACATAAAAACCATTAGAATTTAAACATAAATGGAATTAACTTCTATAGCATTTATTAAATTATGTAACTCTTCACTACTATTCACCAATTAACTTCAATAGCATTTAAAAGCCATACCAATTAAACTTCTCAAGCTTGAGAGGGGTTGAGAAGAGGGAATCATTGAGAAATTATAGAAAGATCAAAATTCAATATACTTACCTTATAATTTGCTTGATTCTTTATTCACGGTAGAGGCCCCCAACCAATCAATTGGTTTAGTATGTTGATGGAGCCACCAATGGGGATTGAAGAAAGAGAGAAGTATCAAAAACTAGTGAATTATTAAAGAATTCACAACTCTTGGCTTAGGTAGAGTAGAGTAACAATGCATAAGACACTCTATATTTTGGCTTAGGTGGAGTAGAGTAACAAGCATAAGACTCTATCTAATTTGGCTTAGGTGGAGTAGAGTAACAAAGCATAAGACTCTATCTAATTTGGCTTAGGTGGAGTAGAGTAACAAAGTTGGCTTAGGTGGAGTAGAGTAACAAAGCATAAGACTCTATCTAATTTGGCTTAGGTGGAGTAGAGTGACAAAGCATAAGACACTATATTTTTTTCAACAAGGGGAGGCTTCTATTTATAGGAAAATTTGAGCTCCTAACCAAACAAACTGATTCTAGAATTTTCCAAGTCAGTTTGGTTGAATTTGGACTAGATTTAGACCTAGTTTGGTTACTTTTTGATTCGGTTTGGTTCCATTTTGATTTGGTTTGGTTCAAGAGAGATGAGAGATAAAAATATCACATTATTTTTGAGTTTAAAACTCATTTAAGCATGTGAAATATGCACCTCCTTTAAAGAATTCCCCTTCCTTATATATGTGTCAAAATTTTATTGCTCATAGTTTTTTACTAATAAACCTTGTACATTTTCAACTCTTCATCTTATGTAAAATATGCACCTCCTTTAAAGAACTCCTCTTCCTTACATATGTGTCATAGTTTTTTTTTACTAATAAGCCTTGTACATTTTCAACTCTTCATCTTATGTGAAATATGCACCTCCTTTAAAGAACTCCCCTTCCTTACATATGTGTTTATTTACTAATAAACCTTGTACATTTTCAACTCTTCATCCTATGTGAAATATGCACCTCCTTTAAATAACTCCCCTTCCTTACATATGTGTTTATTTACTAATAAACCTTGTACATTTTCAACTCTTCATCTTATGTGAGCATTTACTCATTTTTGGATACCCAAAATATCTCATATTTTTAATATTGCTCATAGTTTTTTTACTAATAAATCTTGTACATTTTCAACTCTTCATCTTATGTGAGCATTTACTCATTTTTGGATATCTTCTTTTACAAATTGGATTTATCTCCTCCCTACACATGGATTGATGCTATTGGCCCATAGGAACCTTAATTGGACGATAATCTAAAAATTTCTGAAAATCTAGACCCTTAGACTAAGGTTCTTTATACTTATTTCCATTTAATTCCAATTGCACATTGGAAAATTCTTTTTGAATTTCTATTTCAGGGGAACTTATTTTAATAAGATGAGTTAATTTTCTATCCAAAAATATTCATAATCTGAATATTCTCTCTCTAGCATATTTTCTCTCTCTAGGTTAAAACAGCCACAAACAAGATCTCTTATATTTCAGAAAAGGAATTGATTACAGGGGAATATACTAGACATCAAAAAGGGGTTGGGGGAGGAATCTTACACAATTCATATAGCTAGGAACTCAGAAAATCATTCAATTCATGTAGAGTGATGAATCTACTTTCCACAATATCTCTTGTTTGGTGGAGTCATATTCACACATTAAATGGAAGTGAAGATGACTCCACCCAACATCTCTTTGGTGGAGTCATCTTCACACACTGTAAGGGGGTGTAACATAAATTTTGAATTTTGATCATGCTATATGCTTTTTAAAACCTTGAAAAAACTTGAAACCATTTATAAATAAATTTGCAAGGTAATTTCCTTCTTTAAACTAAGGCACGTATTAGTTCCTCCCCACAAAGGAAATGAATGGTGTGGGTTGTATAATCCCATTTTAACTACCCTACTTTTCTGGCTAATGTGGACAAGTGCGTTTGAATGAAGGGGGCGTGTTACAAAAAAGGGGTGGTGGTTGAGCTTGCCTCAACTTGCAAGGCTAACGTATATACCTTTAATTGATAGGTGCGTTGGGTCTTTAAATAATAATAAAAAAGATAGATGTTTTTGAGAAACAAAATCATTGTGTTGTTTAAAAATTTTGCCATTGCCTTAGCGTCTATTAGTATCAATTGTGAGAGTCTATTAGTATCAATTGTGAGAATATATTCATGATTTGTAGCAATCATAGACAATGTATCCAATCTCAAAAGGAGCGGATTCATGTGGATAATCAATAATCCTTGCAACCCACTCCAAGATGTTTATCACACCATTGTAGGATTGTGCTAGGTAATAGGTAGAATTGAGGGCATTGGTGTGGGCAAAGTATCACTCATGTGGGATCATGAATGGCGTTACGTTTTGTTGTGTTCTAAGAGGATACGTATGCTAGGGAATGGTGGCACTAGGCGAAGGGCAAGCGACCATGTTGGAGACGGACAACGGAAGTCCGTTTGTGCCAGACGGGAAGTCCGACAGCAAGCGTCCGGCGGCGTTGAAGGAATCATAGTCAGGGAAGCCCTTTGTGCGGCTGGTTAGAAGCAAGTCGGACCGTATCGCTCCGCCGACACGAAGGATGGAATACGCAGCCTGTGGCCAGCACATTCGAGTTGTCGTTACACAGCGCTACCACCATGAAGAAGCGCATGGTGATAGTGGCGGACCCAATATAATATATAATATATATAATTTATTATTTCATGTAATATATATAACTTAAATTCATGATTTTTTCTTTGAGCTATTTTTAAATGCAATATAATATATGTATTTATTATTTCATGTAATATATATAATTTAAATGCATGTATTTTTAAAAATATTTTTAATTTTTTAAAAAATATTTTAAATTCTTAAATAAAAAAATATTTCAATAAAAGAAAAAAATTTGGGGATAGAATAATGTATTATTTAGTAGTTAAACTAACATATTTATTTTTTAGAAATAATATTTTAAAAATAATACATTTTTTAAATTTTTTAAATTTCAAAAATCTAACAAAATGTATTATATATATATATATATTTAAGTTCTTATCTATGAATCCATAGTCATCAACTTGAATTAAAAAATATTATCTTATGAATTAGAATATCCAATACAATACAAGATAAGAGAGGGTTCATTCCTACAAATGTAAACACTTCTATGCTCATTTCATTCAATCATAACTTGGTGTTTAGTTTTCATAGCATTTTAGAGAGTGAAAAATCAGAAGTGTAGAGTTCAAATTCAACATGTCTATGTGTGCATATTGATCAACTTTTCATTATGAGAGATATATTATGAAAATAATTTTCTATATTAATTACAACTTGCTCTGTCTCATTTACTAAATAGTGATTTTTTTCCATATCCTAAAAAAATAATAATAATATTTTATATTCCGTAATATCCTAACCTTGTATCTTACAAAGTAAAAATTTTGGACCATGGAGAATGTATTGTCCTTTCTTATTTCTTATTTAGGTAATTACAATGTCTTTTATCATTTTCAATATAGGTAATTATAACTTTTTTGTATAGAAAGAACAAGGTCTAATAATTCACTATCTTATTTCCTATGCCTATATTAATAGAAAATATAGAATCTATCTAATTCTCCATGTAAAAAGAAACATTGACTAGATAGCTCTATGTGGGGTACATACCCCACGTCATAGATAGCTCTATTTCTTAGATAATGAAGAGAATTTCCTTTCATTGAACTAGGAAATATGCTAAAATACATATAAGCAAATAGGAAATGAAGAGAATATCCTTTCTAGATAATGAAATGAATATTCTTTCATCTAACCAGATAATGAAGAGAATACCCTTTTATCTAAATAGGAAATATACTAAAATACATATAAGAAAATAGAAAATGAAGAGAATATCCTTTCTAGATATTAAAAAGAATATCCTTTCATCTAACCAGATAATGAATAGAATACCCTTTTATCTAACTAGGAAATCTCATTTCTAGATAATGAAAATAATATGCTTTTTATCTAACTAGATCATGAAGAGAATACTCTTTCATCTAACCAAATCATCTAATGAGATAATGAAGATACTTTCTAGATAATGAAAAGAATATCCTTCTGTCTAATGAGATAATGAAGAGAATACCCTTTTATCTACCTAGGAAATATACTAGAATACATAACAAATGAAAAGCATATCCTTTTGTCTAACCAAATAATGAAGAGATTACCCTTTATCTAACTAGGAAATATACTAAAATACATAACAAATAGGAATGCAATTTCCTAGATAATGAAGAGAATATTATTTCATCTAACTATGAAATATCCTAAAATATGTAACAATTTGTTATATGGGGAATGATTTAAAGCTTGTTGCTAAGGTGCTAAAAATAGAGAAGAAAAATTGAAAAATCCTTAACCATGGCAAGTTTTTGATGCCTAATTGTTTCATTAGTAACTTGGATTATCTTGAGTGTCTCAAAAGTATTTAAACGATCAAATGTTTCATTAGTAATTTAGATTATCTTGAGAGTATTAATATTATATTAAATGTTCGAGAAGGAGAACCATTAGTTGAGTTGTGAAGACCTCATTGCTCTGCAATTATCATGGAGACACAAAATAGTGGTAGATCCAATGATCATCCATTTCTACTCTCAAATAGAGTTTGGGCAAGAGAGTTTTGGAGGATAGACACATGCACATGCAATCCATGATGGTGTCCAGGAGACTTCAAGGCAAGGGGGCACATGCACCCTTTAGGCACTTTTTCCGTTAGTAGTAGTTAGTGTAACCATTTGAATGGTAGTGATATGTGGACATAGACTAATGATGGACCGGGGCACTTTTTCCCTCTTTAGGAATTCTTTTCCTCTAAGTATATGTACACACGTAGGAGTGTGTGTAATTGACCCTATCATGTCATTTTACTTGTACTTCACTCATTCTCATCAATTTACTTTGAGTGTTGTGCTTGTTGGAGTTAGGGTTAGGGTTACAACATTGCACACAAACAATATAGAGAAGCTTGAGAGCACACAAACTCACTAGATTAGAATGAACAAATGTGTGCCAAATACTAAAGATAAGTACACACCCCAAAATGAGTAGGTAAGAGGATGTACATATGCACGGGGGAAAAAACCTCGTAGTGAAAAAAGTGCCCCAGTGGTCCTAAGTGTGTTCATACACATCACTACCATATAATGCTACAAATCCCCCCCTGTAGTGATAATGTGAACATGTACATGGGATGGCCGATCAATCTTGAGAAGGCAGTAAGCCCAAAGATTTATGAAAAGCTTCAAACTTTTCACGAGGAAGACCCTTCGTGAATAAATCTGCCATGTTGTCATGTGTAGGCACATAGACCAAGCTGATCTTTGGTGTAGAGAGTCTTTCCCTGACAAAGTGGTAATGCACCTCAATGTGCTTAGTGCGAGCATGAAACACTGGATTCCTCGAACTGCTAATACGCTCAGGTTGTCGGTGAAAATCGTAGTGCTAGATGACTGTCTAGCCATAAATGATAAGATGTCTGAGCCACACACACTCAACTGTAGCTGTAAAAGTTACCCTATGCTCAGCTTCATAGCTTGAAGTGGCCACTGTAGGCTGCTTCTTACTGAGCCATGATATACATGAATCTGCAAGGCGGCGAAAGAAAACCCACTAGTGGACACTTGTGTGTCATAACATCCAGTCCAATCTGAATCACTAAAAGCATGCAGCTGTGAAACCCCCCTTTGGATAAAACAATCCAAAATATTGAGTGCCCTATAAATAGTGGAAAACTCATTTGATAGCTTACCAATGCTTCATACTTGGGCTATGTATAAATCTGCTCAACTGTGAGACCGCATACTATATATCTGGCCTCATGCTAAAGAAGGGATCCAATAGCCTGCTAATACAAACTAGCATCAAAAGAGTCTCCTTCATCTTGAAGACTACGTCAAGTACCTGTCTCCATAGGTGTAGCCACAGGTTTATAGTCTTTAAAATGAAACCTCTTCAATAGCTTCTGTATATATTTAGACTGCAGCATAACAATGCCATCATTGAGCTGCATAAATTGAATCCCCAAATAATAATGCAAGGGCCCCAAATTTAACATCTCAAACAATGGCTGCAAATTAGCCTTAAAGGCTGAAATCTAATCTATATCAGGTCCCGTGAGTAGCATGTCATCAACGTATAGAACAATGACCAAAAATGTGTCCTTACTCCTCTTCACATAGAGGGTACTCTCTATTGGACTATTACAAAAATCATTTGTAACCAAGTATGCATGAATCTTCTCATACCATGCTCTAGGAGCCTGCTTAAGGCCATTCAGGGCCTTTTTCAACCTGTATACTTTAGACTCTTCCTTTTTTCAACCTGTATACTTTAGACTCTTCCCTTTCACATCAAAACTAGTAGGTTGCAATACATACACCTCCTCATGTAAATCACCATTCAAGAATGCAGTCTTAATGTCCAATTGATGTACATTCCACCCATGATGTGCTGCCAAAGCAATGAGACACCTAAATGGTAGTCATACGAGATGTGGGTTATCCAATATTGTTGGAACAAAAAGAAGAAGGAACACTCGACAAACACCATGGAGGTAATTGAAGACACCTCAACATCATCTTCAACTGAAGATGAGAATCTTTTTATGAATTGCTCATATTCAAGGTCCTTGTTCTATTTTAGGTGTAAGAAAATACCTCACTTGTCTCTTTAAATGGTCCAAAGTCTAGGTATATGAGATAAAGGGAGGGTGTTAAAATAGTGATGTCATAGCCTAAGATTGAGCATAAACCTTGGTTAAAAAGGTTTGTCAAAGGTAATATTGTAAGGTGCAAAGTCTACGGTCCTAAGAGGAATAGGTGTATCATTAGAAAAGGGGAAACACATGCCTCTAGGTTTCAAAATGTGATGAATCATTTGTTGTATGTGGCAAAACAAGGAAGAGTGTATTGATGAGTGTCGCAGCCTCCAAGGTTGTAAATATGTATGCACTCTTTGGAATAATATGTGCATTCCTTCATGATAATATTGTCTCTATTTTATTATTATTATAGATTAGTCCTCAATCATAATTCATCATTAGGAGACCTTTGGACAATTTTGGGCCCTGTAAGGATTCCTAATTTTTAGGAATTAAGGCTAATTTTGTGCTTTCTTAAGGAGAGAAGGTCAATCAAGAGGGCTACTTGGAGCCTATAATTTGAGCTTTCTAGCCCATAACTCCTCTACAAAAATAGGGTCTCATGTTATCATTATCTCTCCTCTTCTCTTTCTAGAAAACTCGTAACTAAGGGGGAGCCCAAAATGGAGTATTTTTTACCCCCATTTTGCAAGTTTTATACTTTGAAACTGACCCCAGACCCATATACATGTATAACATTCAATTTTTAACCTTGATTTTTCCCTAAAGCCCACTATATCTCATCATTGAATGCCTCCACCTTTTTCTCCTTTATTTATTGCCTCTATTTCCCCACCAAATCAACCAAATCAGAGATCTCTTGTCACTTTCCACATCATCAATCTCACAACTAAGGGGAGGACCAAAAATTGTGAATAACAAATATTTCATTTTTAACTTTTTTGCTTTAAAAGTTATCCCAAACCCACATATATGTCAAAATTCAAATTTCAATCTCTTTTTCCCCTAAAAATTGTACCAACTCTCTCTCTCTCTCTCTCTCTCTCTCTCTCTCTCTCTCTCTTTTCTCTCTATCGTGAGCTTGGCCTACATAGCCTCACTCTATCCCTCTCTATGCAATCCTCTCAACGCTACTTTGAACTCTCCCTTTCTCTCTCTAATGGCATGCAAACACGCTCTCTCTCTCTCTCTCTCTCTCTACCTCATGTGACTGCATCCTCCCTCTCTCTAATCTCAACTCCTATCCCTCTCCCTCTCCCTCTCTCTCTCTCTCTCTCTATATATATATATATCTATTGTGATCTTAGGGCCTTCCTCTTCTTTTCCACTATCAACTCCTTCTAAGCATGGCATTGTGTGAAATCACTAGCAGTCATGTGCCATTGAATCAACACAAGGTGGATTTGCATGTGTAGGTGTTGGAAGAGTATGCAACTTTGAGCAAGGAGAGAAGGTTTCAATGAGTGGAGGCAAGGCGAGAAGGTTTTTCCAGAAGCCTTGCAAACAAGTGGGACAAGGTTCAGAGAAATGGAGACATGGAACATGTTGAGGAGGGTGAAAATGTTTATGGCGAAGAGATGGGAGCTGTGGAAAGACCTTTGTGCTTGTACTACTTCAGACAGTTTGGATGCAAACATTGTTGTTTTGCGTGAGCAAGTGCGGGAAAATTTCAATAAGGTAGTGCGGTTGATGAGTCAAAGCAGCACAACAGACAAAAATTGTAAAACAATAGAGGTGAAAAGCTTCATTGAAGCCGTGGTCCGCACATGGGGTGAATTGAATATTGTGCATTACATGGTAATATAATGCTTTTAAAGGTTTTTGAAAACAAATTTCTTCTTCTAATGCACTTTTCCTGAATGGTGGTTTGTTTGGTATCTGCAGCACATCTTGTACGCTCATGCTGCATATTTCATGAACGCCTACAGCTCGCTTGACATGTGGAGCACCCAAGCAATGGAGAAAAGTCATTACTATGCACAGGGAGTCTATTTCAAGAACACAAGACATGGAGGTGGAAGGACTTGAACAAACTATCTCAAGAAATGTTTGATTAGTTCTTTGGTTATACCTTTGGAAGAAACCTTTCAAGCGAGAGGGCTCAAATGTCCAAATCGGCCCAAATTGCCAAAATGAAAAGTAAGGGTCAGAAAATAGCAAGGTGGAGGGCACAGACAAGACGTGCATGTCATGCGGCATGGAGGGTTACACATGGGAGAGTTGGTAAAGTATGGATCCCTATAGGCTTGAATGAGGCCTATGGTTGATGTGTAGTTGATCTATGGGGATACTATCTATGAGGGTTACACATGGGAGAGTTGGTAAAGTATGGATCCCTATAGGCTTGAATGAGGCCTATGGTTGATGTGTAGCTGATCTATGGGGATACTATCTATTGAATGTAATAATTGAGAATGTAAATGGTTCTTTTTTGCCTAATATTCAACCATGTTATCTTTCGTGTTTAAAATTCCATTTTTCTGGTGCGTCACATTTTTTTGAAAACTAGGGCTTTGTGTAATGATTACATTGGCCACTATAAATGAACACCCTCTCTCTATTTGTCCATTTTGTATAAGCAATTTAAGAGCACACAAGCACTCAACTCCTCATAGGCACACTCACTGCTTCGAAACTTGCACGGTACTTATTCTCTATCGAGGTTCCCATGCAACCTGATGAGGATGCCCTCTCAACCCAAGGAGCTAGAAGTCAAGGATTTGCACAACCTTGCCAGCCAGATCGATAATTTTGTTGTTGCATGTAGCATCTACAGGGCTCAGTTTTCCATGCTGATGAGCGGGAGGCCACGTAATGACCACTCCATACAACAAGCTGACCGCAGAAGGGCGTTGGGGTTTGCTAGGAACATTGACAAGCACCGGCAGTCTATTATGCAAATTTTGTTGTGGTTTTTAGAGTCCCCCTTGGTTTCGAGGACCGTGAAGTCATGCATCATTACCAATTTTGATAAATTGATATACTACCCTTGCTAGGTTTGATTGGTAGCAAGGAACCTTTGTAATATCTTCAAATATAGTTTTTTTGATGACTTGAATTGTATCCCAAAGATTTACGTTGCGTTGTAATACTTGAAGAAGTCTGATGCTGATTTTGAAATATTACATGCTTGGTAATCCACATATTTGTGTGTTTTGATGCTTTGTGATAAGTGCTAGAAGGGTGCAAAAATTCACTATGCAATTTGGCCAGAAAGGCTAATTTTGCACCCTTCCAAACCAATTAAATATTTCCTCGATTCAATCAAATGTCTCTAGTGAACACTTATTCGAATGATGCCCCATAGATGTAGCATGCGTACGATTTGTTTGCATGCATAAGTGACCTCTTAAAATTAGGGTTATTGAAATGATGGCATTTTTTTGTATAAATAAAGGTCGACCTCTATTTTTTCCCATTCTTACCCTCATCCTTACCCTCAGCTCTCCTCACTATGGCGCGGACAAAGAAAACAATGAAGAAGATGAGTGAAGAATGACATGCTCGATTGAGGGACAACACAAACAAGAATTTGGAGCATTACAATGGCAAATTGAATAAAAAATTGACAGAGAAAGCTAGCTCATCCCAGCCAAGCAAGCAGGTAAAGTTAGTGGATTATGGCATGGAAGATAGCAGCGTAACAGAAACTGACACTGACACCGACACGGACTATGGGGAGCCTACATGGGCACACATGGAGATTCCCACCCACCCAGCCGTAGGGGAAAGACCTTGCCACACATTAACATGCAACATCAAGAGCAGTAAGGGGAGCAAGAGGAGAAGTAGGAGCAAGACCTTCCCACCCAGTCTCGTAGGCACCCAGTTGTAGGGGAAAGACCTTGTGTGAGATCCCCCTGTTCCCACCGAGCAACGGATTCGGGTACTAGCAGCGGAAGTAGCACTTCTCGCACGGGATAGGGGTCCCACATTCGGGGCCTCGTCCACGGATATCCGGACAAGAGACTAATCCGTCGGTTTTTCCAAAACCGAACCCGGAAAAAACTTCCCTTACCCGGAAAGCACGGGCGATTCCACCAGGATAATTTTTTACTCTAACGTAGTCAAGATCATTACTGATCACGCTGATCCAACTGCACCTATAAAGATACTCGGTCGGATCAAGGAAGAAACTTGCACTTGGATCATTGGGATCAACGCTTTTTTCCCCATCAAGAGGCACAGCCGTTGATTCCTATCCATAGAACAATTACTATCCGGGACTTACTTCATCTATCGTAATAACAGAAACTGAGTCTCGGTTTACGGATCCATCAGTCCAGCCTAACCCCATCCGATCCCATGGGTTAGCCAACCGCCCAACCACTGTAGTGATGGGATCCAATTTGGAATTTGGTTAGGTTTTGTCCCGGGTACCAAGGAAAAGAGTTCCAAGGCCCCCTAGCCGGAATTTCATGCAAACATAAAACTAGCCACACCACTTACACACCCAATATGAAAATTGCCTTTTTCTTAGCATCAGCTAACTTTAAAACAATCCTTTAATGAAACCATAGTACCACTGATCACAATCTCCCAATTTATCCAGTTGATTCATAATTTCCCATCATTCCTTCATCAGAGTATCTATGGCATCATTGGCAACTAGAACGCTCACCACCTGTCCACACAAAGGCCGTTTCCATAGTTCCTAGCCCATAATACTCGGCAATATAATCACTTATCAAGATGGACTCTCGTTGAAGATCAGCAAGATCAACCAACAGATCCATATAAAAGAGCCATGGACTCATCCGTTGAGGACCAGCAAGGTCAGTCAACCAGATCCATGCCCGGTTTCACAAAACAACTCTTACTCCTTGTTCCAATATCTTCCTCGACGCACGCGTGGGTATCCTAGGCGACCCAGAGCCCGAGCACCGTATGGTCAGCACCCTCTAGGATCCTTCGCAGGTGACCTAGCGCTTCACTCATAGGCCGCTTCCTTGGTCCCTCATCCACCGTACCGGAAGCTCACCATTTTAATCGAACCGAGGCTGGTCAAGACCTCGGTCGACCTTGCTACGCGAGACGTCCTCCATTGAATCTCCGTCAGCAGTTGCAACTTTATCAGTTAGGTCTCCACGACCTTAATCACAAGACCGTCAAAATGCTTCCCCAGCATTCTTGACATAAAACAGCCATTTACAAACATCCCATATCCACATTCATACATACACATCCATATCCACATCCATACATCCACATCCACATCCACATTCACATCCATACATCCACATCTACCTGCTTACCTCCATTTTCACATCCTCATTTATACATCCACATCCCATATCCACATTCATACATACACATCCATACATCCACATCTACATCCACATACATACATACATCCACATCCACATTCACATTCACATACATCCACATCCACATTCCCATACATCCACATCTATACATCCACATTCCACATTCACATCTATACATCCACATCTACATTCACATTCACATACATCCACATCCCCATTCCCATTCACATCTATACATCCACATACATACATACATCCACATCCACATTCCACATTCACATCTATACATCCACATCTACATCCACATTCACATACATCCACATCCACATTCCCATTCACATCTATACATCCACATCCATTCACATCTATACATCCACATCTACATCCACATTCACATCTATGCATATATATCTTCATGCATATATCCATTTTCACGTTCATACATCCACATCTACATCCACAAACATACATACATCCACGTCCACATCCACATTCACATACATCCACATCCACATTCACATTCACATCTATACATCCACATCTACATCCACATTCACATACATCCACATCCACATTCCCATTCACATCTATACATCCACATCCATTCACATCTATACATCCACATCTACATCCACATTCACATCTATGCATATATATCTTCATGCATATATCCATTTTCACGTTCATACATCCACACTCCCATCTCCACATCCACACATCCATATACATACATCCATTTCCACATTCCCATTTATATAACCCCATATACCTTCACATCTAATCTTTTACATCACATCCATTCTCGCCCTATCACAACCCATATACATCTTATCCTATCACATACACTTCTTACCTCATCCCCCCATACACATCTTAATTCATCTTATCACATCCTAACTTATTTCATAAGCATCTTATCACCTCTTATCACACCTCTTATCACATCCTATCACTTTCCATACGCATCTTATCAATTCTTATCACATCTCATACACCTCTTATCACATCTTATCACATTTCATATCTTTTTAAAAAAAAAAAAGAGAATTCTTTTATTTGATATAAGATTTCTCTACACATTTATTTATACATAAATTCCATTTAAGGAGACTAACACTTTCGAAATTAAAATCAATCTTTTATGCATCTTCTTATGCATGATTTCAATTTGGTAGGGAATTATACTTTTAGAATAAAAGAATTTCTCTTATGCATCTAAGTTAAGCATAAAATCCATTTATGAGGAAAATCATACTTTTAGTATAAAAAGAATATCTTTTATGCATACCTATATGCATGAAATCCAATATGATAAAAGTAACACTTTTGATATAAAAATTTTTCCTTTATGCATACTTCTATGCATGAAAATTAAAAATGATAAAAGTAACACTTTTGATATAAAAATTTATCCATTATGCATACTTCTATGCATGAAAATAAAAATGGTAAAAATAACACTTTTGATATAAAAATTTATCCTTTATGCATACTTCTATGCATGAAAGTAAAAATGATAAAAGTAACACTTTTGATATAAAAATTTATCCATTATGCATACTTCTATGCATGAAAATAAAAATGGTAAAAATAACACTTTTGATATAAAAATTTATCCTTTATGCATACTTCTATGCATGAAAGTAAAAATGATAAAAGTAACACTTTTGATATAAAAATTTATCCATTATGCATACTTCTATGCATGAAAATAAAAATGGTAAAAATAACACTTTTGATATAAAAATTTATCCTTTATGTATAATATTAAAATTCAATTTTTCCATGATTATAATGAAATTCTTTCAATTAATCTAGGATGATGATTCCTAGAATATGGTAGGAAGTCCTCTTTTTATGCTTTGAATGAAAATTTTTTATGCATAATTTTTATAAAAATTTTGCCATAGCTCCGCTGCTATGACTGATAAATCTCAATTTTTCTAAGGGATAAAGCTTATCATTAAGAAAATAATTAAAATGATTCTCTAATTGGATCCTTAATCCATAATGGATTGAATCATCAACATACATAAACTAAAAGCATAAGAAAAAGCCATTAATTTGGCCTCAAGCATAGCTTAATCTTGGGTTAAGGAAAAGCTTTATGAAAAGCTTGATTTGGATTGAGAATGGGTCATGAGTATGACCATTTCTTGAGTGAGAGAGAGAATTTACATAAGAATCACTAGAATTTAAACATAAATAAAAATTAACTTCAATAGCATTTATTAAATTATGTAACTCTTCACTACTATTCAAACTTCAATAGCATTTAAAAAAAACCATACCAATTAAACTTCTCAAGCTTGAGAGGGGTTGAGAAGAGAGAAACATTGAGAAATTATAGAAAGATGAATATTCACTAATTACCTTACAACTTGCTAGATTCTTTGTTCACGGTAGAGGCCCCCAACCAATCAATTGGTTAAGTATGTTGATGGAGCCACTAATGGGGATTGAAGAAAGAGGGAAGCTCCAAAAACTAGTGAATTATTAAATGAATTCACAGTTCTTGGCTTAGGTGGAGTAGAGTAACGATGCATAAACACTATATATTTTTCAACAAGGGTGAGGCTTCTATTTATAGGAAAAATTGAGCTCCTAACCAAACAAACTGATTCTAGAATTTTCTAAATCAGTTTGGTCAATATTTGACCATTTTTAGGTCAGTTAAGCTAACTTTTTGGAACTAGACTTGAATGAGGAGAGAGGAGAGATGAAATATCTCAATTTTTATGAGTTTAAAACTCATTCAAGCATGTGAAATATGCACCTCCTTTAAAGAACTCCCCTTCCTTACATATGTCATATTTTTAATATTGCTCATAGTTTTTTACTAATAAACCTTGTACATTTTCAACTCTTCATCTTATGTGAAATATGCACCTCCTTTAAAGAACTCCCCTTCCTTACATATGTCATACTTTTAATATTGCTCATAAATTTTTACTAATAAACCTTGTACATTTTCAACTCTTCATCTTATGTGAAATATGCACCTCCTTTAAAGAACTCCTCTTCCTTACATATGTCATACTTTTAATATTGCTCATAATTTTTTACTAATAAACCTTGTACATTTTCAACTCTTCACCTCATGTGAGCATTTACTCATTTTTGGGTATTTTCTTTTTACAAGTTGGATTTATCTCCTCCCTACACATGGATTGATGCTATTGGTCCATAGGAACCTTAATTGGACCATAGTCTAAAGATTTCTGAAAATCTAGACCCTTAGGCTAAGGTTCTTTATAGCTATTTTTAATTAATTCCAATTGCACATTGGAAAATTCTTTTTGAATTTCTGTTTCAGGGGAACTCATCTGAATTAGAAGAGATATTTTTCTATCCAAAAAATATTCAAAATCTGAATATTCTCTCTCTAGAATATTTTTCTCTCTCTAGGCTAAAACAGATAGAAACAAGGTCTTTATATTGATTACAGGGAAAGATACTAGACATCAAAAAGGGGGTGGGGGAGGAATCTTACATTCTACCCCACTTAAAAAACGCGAGATGTCCTCATCTCGCAAACTGGGATAATTTCGCAAGATGCACGAATTATGAGACTTAGAGAAAAATTTAAATCAGGATTAACCACCAAGAAAAAGTCTCAAAGAGAGCAGGATTCAAGATAAGAACAAGATTTAAACTTTATTCATTCTCGGAACTTATACAGTAAAGATAGAAGAACTCTTTACACTTCCATAAGCCCGTCCATCATATGATCACAAAAGCAGCACTCACAAGCTGCACAAGTATAGGGTAACTCATCTATGGGAATGATTCTGCTGGTTATTGCCGCACCTATCTCAGTGGTATGAGGTGATCTAACAAAAGGACCTCTGAGAGGCAAGTCAAAAACGGGGTAAAGGCATATCTTCTCATGAGGAAGAAAACACGCCAATAAGAAGACCCGCTCAGAAAACCCAGGATGCCTTGATCTCATGACGCAGTAGTATCGGGGACCCAAACCCAAGGCTTCAATAACCATGGCCAAGCGGACATTGTTGCGAAAGTGTTGCTGACCCCAGGGTGTTACCCTAGTTATGTCTTGATAGGTCCGCCATTTTGTCTGCGCTACAGAAGTTCCCAAGTGAGGGAAAAGTGAGCGCTCATACTGTTCTATAAAATCCTTCTTCACAGACTCACTTGCGTCTTGAAGGTGAGGAATCATTATGGATAAAACTAATTCTTGTTGCCAAGCCATGAAGGAGATTAGGAAGAAAGGAGATCGATGGGAGTAAGATTACTGTGAGTGACAAGTAAAAGTTACGACTTATATAAAGGAAGGAGCTAGCGTAACTTAGAAGCCAACGGTAGCTTGCCACTGAAGTTTTACCGTCTTTCCATGATTTGGGTTTGGCACAATTTTCTATAGAAGGCATTAAGAACTTTGAGATGAGGAGATAAAAGAAGCTCGTAAGCTAAGTCACTTACTTTCTTTGAAGTCAGATAAGGCTCACAATATCTGGGGGATAACTTCTTAAACTCCCCAATAGATAAAGAACTTCTTTTGTGTCGTACTCGAATGAAGACCAAAACCTTGGTATCCAAAACACCGATTTTCACTTCTGAACTCATTGTTCTGAATCCTTAAAACAGTGTGACTCCTGAGAAGTATTCTAGGGAAAGGGTCTTCCTTTTTTTAAACAGAATCTTTCTTTTATTTTTGAGAGGGAATAATTTTAAGATAAAAAAGGGAGATTCTTACTCCTGTATGCCTCGAAGGCTGGGGAGGAATCTTACATTCTACCCCACTTAAAAAAGTGTGAGATGTCCTCATCTCGCCAAGTAGAGGACAACTCTTTTTCTTAAGATCCAATTTATTCTAGGGTTCCTTATATTCTGGTCAACCCAACAGAATACGGGGATAAATATCCCTTATATAGAACTCATCATTAAATAAATTCATTTCAGATCATATCATTCATATCTTTAACACGATAATGGTCCATCAGATCGAAATTTTTTTCTTTCTGAACATTCCTCCACGGGAATTTCAGTCAAGCAAGTTTTCAATTTGTCATCCCTTAACTTGATATACCGAGTCAAGTGTTAACAGTAGTACTTTGACAGCACAATCCACTAATCTCATAGTGATTTGTTGAAATCATTATCATCATTTATCATTACAGGGACTCGTCCCATTCATCCTCATTGCGGTTTTGCTCAAGTTATTATATTTCAACTAAATTTCAAAATTCATCATTTTTCAATCAGAATCCCAATCAATTCATCAGTTCCCAAACAGAATTAAAAATCATATCAACCACATTCAAATTCATCATCTGGATAGCATTAACGCTTATAATTTCAAGTCTTAGATTTACTCGTATATACTGTCAGTAAAGAGCTGCAGTTATACTCTCAGTATATACGGATAGTCACGGCCCTTGGAATTATAAGGTAAATACCATCATGTCTAGGCCTCAAGCAAGCCAAGGATTCTATATAATTGCGGTACTTCCATCTGAAAACCCAATTACCAAATTACGAATTTCAATTTGAATATCAAATTGTATGAATTATATCACACAATTACAACCTTTTTGTGTTTCTTGATAAATTTCTGACCTATTTGTCTTCTCAATTTATCTTTATTAACCAAATGCTCTGATACCAACTGTGAGATCCCCCTGTTCCCACCGAGCAACGGATTCGGGTACTAGCAGCGGAAGTAGCACTTCTCGCACGGGATAGGGGTCCCACATTCGGGGCCTCGTCCACGGATATTCGGACAAGAGACTAATCCGTCGATTTTTCCAAAACCGAACCCGGAAAAAACTTCCCTTACCCGGAAAGCACGGGCGATTCCACCAGGATAATTTTTTACTCTAACGTAGTCAAGATCATTACTGATCACGCTGATCCAACTGCACCTATAAAGATACTCGGTCAGATCAAGGAAGAAACTTGCACTTGGATCATTGGGATCAACGCTTTTTTCCCCATCAAGAGGCACAGCCGTTGATTCCTATCCATAGAACAATTACTATCCGGGACTTACTTCATCTATCGTAATAACAGAAACTGAGTCTCGGTTTACGGATCCATCAGTCCAGCCTAACCCCATCCGATCCCATGGGTTAGCCAACCGCCCAACACACTGTAGTGATGGGATCCAATTTGGAATTTGGTTAGGTTTTGTCCCGGGTACCAAGGAAAAGAGTTCCAAGGCCCCCTAGCCGGAATTTCATGCAAACATAAAACTAGCCACACCACTTACACACCCAATATGAAAATTGCCTTTTTCTTAGCATCAGCTAACTTTAAAACAATCCTTTAATGAAACCATAGTACCACTGATCACAATCTCCCAATTTATCCAGTTGATTCATAATTTCCCATCATTCCTTCATCAGAGTATCTATGGCATCATTGGCAACTAGAACGCTCACCACCTGTCCACACAGAGGCCGTTTCCATAGTTCCTAGCCCATAATACTCGGCAATATAATCACTTATCAAGATGGACTCTCGTTGAAGATCAGCAAGATCAACCAACAGATCCATATAAAAGAGCCATGGACTCATCCGTTGAGGACCAGCAAGGTCAGTCAACCAGATCCATGCCCGGTTTCACAAAACAACTCTTACTCCTTGTTCCAATATCTTCCTCGATGCACGCGTGGGTATCCTAGGCGACCCAGAGCCCGAGCACCGTATGGTCAGCACCCTCTAGGATCCTTCGCAGGTGACCTAGCGCTTCACTCATAGGCCGCTTCCTTGGTCCCTCATCCACCGTACCGGAAGCTCACCATTTTAATCGAACCGAGGCTGGTCAAGACCTCGGTCGACCTTGCTACGCGAGACGTCCTCCATTGACTCTCCGTCAGCAGTTGCAACTTTATCAGTTAGGTCTCCACGACCTTAATCACAAGACGATCAAAATGCTTCCCCAGCATTCTTGACATAAAACAGCCATTTACAAACAGCATTTACAAACAGTTTACAAATACAGTTTCTATATTAACTCTCATTTTTCCACATTGTTCCTCATTAATCCACATTACTTATTCCACATTCCATTTATATGTGTACTCATCCAATCACCTCATTTTCCATCTCTTCACTTCAAATTCCTTCACATCACATATCATATATTCACATCCATATCCAGATCCATACATCCACATCCATATCCACATTCACATCCATACATCCACATCTACATGCTTATCTCCATTTTCACATCTTCATTTATACATCCACATCCCATATCCACATTCATACATACACATCCATATCCACATCCATACATCCACATCCACATCCACATTCACATCCATACATCCACATCTACCTGCTTACCTCCATTTTCACATCCTCATTTATACATCCACATCCCATATCCACATTCATACATACACATCCATACATCCACATCTACATCCACATACATACATACATCCACATCCACATTCACATTCACATACATCCACATCCACATTCCCATACATCCACATCTATACATCCACATTCCACATTCACATCTATACATCCACATCTACATTCACATTCACATACATCCACATCCCCATTCCCATTCACATCTATACATCCACATCTACATCCACATACATACATACATCCACATCCACATTCCACATTCACATCTATACATCCACATCTACATCCACATTCACATACATCCACATCCACATTCCCATTCACATCTATACATCCACATCCATTCACATCTATACATCCACATCTACATCCACATTCACATCTATGCATATATATCTTCATGCATATATCCATTTTCACGTTCATACATCCACATCTACATCCACAAACATACATACATCCACATCCACATTCACATTCACATACATCCACATCCACATTCACATTCACATCTATACATCCACATCTACATCCACATCCACATTCCCATTCACATCTATACATCCACATCCATTCACATCTATACATCCACATCTACATCCACATTCACATCTATGCATATATATCTTCATGCATATATCCATTTTCACGTTCATACATCCACACTCCCATCTCCACATCCACACATCCACATACATACATCCATTTCCACATTCCCATTTATATAACCCCATATACCTTCACATCTAATCTTTTACATCACATCCATTCTCGCCCTATCACAACCCATATACATCTTATCCTATCACATACACTTCTTACCTCATCCCCCCATACACATCTTAATTCATCTTATCACATCCTAACTTATTTCATAAGCATCTTATCACCTCTTATCACACCTCTTATCACATCCTATCACTTTCCATACGCATCTTATCAATTCTTATCACATCTCATACACCTCTTATCACATCTTATCACATTTCATATCTTTTTAAAAAAAAAAAGAGAATTCTTTTATTTGATATAAGATTTCTCTACACATTTATTTATACATAAATTCCATTTAAGGAGACTAACACTTTCGAAATTAAAATCAATCTTTTATGCATCTTCTTATGCATGATTTCAATTTGGTAGGGAATTATACTTTTAGAATAAAAGAATTTCTCTTATGCATCTAAGTTAAGCATAAAATCCATTTATGAGGAAAATCATACTTTTAGTATAAAAAGAATATCTTTTATGCATACCTATATGCATGGAATCCAATATGATAAAAGTAACACTTTTGATATAAAAATTTTTCCTTTATGCATACTTCTATGCATGAAAATTAAAAATGATAAAAGTAACACTTTTGATATAAAAATTTTCCTTTATGCATACTTCTATGCATGAAAATTAAAAATGATAAAAGTAACACTTTTGATATAAAAATTTTCTTTTATGCATACTTTTATGTATGAAATAAAAATGATAAAAGTAACACTTTTGATATAAAAATTTATCCATTATGCATACTTCTATGCATGAAAATAAAAATGGTAAAAATAACACTTTTGATATAAAAATTTATCCATTATGCATACTTCTATGCATGAAAATAAAAATGGTAAAAATAACACTTTTGATATAAAAATTTATCCTTTATGTATAATATTAAAATTCAATTTCTCCATGATTATAATGAAATTCTTTCAATTAATCTAGGATGATGATTCCTAGAATATGGTAGGAAGTCCTCTTTTTATGCTTTGAATGAAAATTTTTTATGCATAATTTTTATAAAAATTTTGCCATAGCTCCGCTGCTATGACTGATAAATCTCAATTTTTCTAAGGGATAAAGCTTATCATTAAGGAAATAATTAAAATGATTCTCTAATTGGATCCTTAATCCATAATGGATTGAATCATCAATATACATAAACTAAAAGCATAAGAAAAAGCCATTAATTTGGCCTCAAGCATAGCTTAATCTTGGGTTAAGGAAAAGCTTTATGAAAAGCTTGATTTGGATTGAGAATGGGTCATGAGTATGACCATTTCTTGAGTGAGAGAGAGAATTTACATAAGAATCATTAGAATTTAAACATAAATGAAAATTAACTTCAATAGCATTTATTAAATTATGTAACTCTTCACTACTATTCAAACTTCAATAGCATTTAAAAAAAACCATACCAATTAAACTTCTCAAGCTTGAGAGGGGTTGAGAAGAGAGAAACATTGAGAAATTATAGAAAGATGAATATTCACTAATTACCTTACAACTTGCTAGATTCTTTGTTCACGGTAGAGGCCCCCAACCAATCAATTGGTTAAGTATGTTGATGGAGCCACTAATGGGGATTGAAGAAAGAGGGAAGCTCCAAAAACTAGTGAATTATTAAATGAATTCACAGTTCTTGGCTTAGGTGGAGTAGAGTAACGATGCATAAACACTATATATTTTTCAACAAGGGTGAGGCTTCTATTTATAGGAAAAATTGAGCTCCTAACCAAACAAACTGATTCTAGAATTTTCTAAATCAGTTTGGTCAATATTTGACCATTTTTAGGTCAGTTAAGCTAACTTTTTGGAACTAGACTTGAATGAGGAGAGAGGAGAGATGAAATATCTCAATTTTTATGAGTTTAAAACTCATTCAAGCATGTGAAATATGCACCTCCTTTAAAGAACTCCCCTTCCTTACATATGTCATATTTTTAATATTGCTCATAGTTTTTTACTAATAAACCTTGTACATTTTCAACTCTTCATCTTATGTGAAATATGCACCTCCTTTAAAGAACTCCCCTTCCTTACATATGTCATACTTTTAATATTGCTCATAAATTTTTACTAATAAACCTTGTACATTTTCAACTCTTCATCTTATGTGAAATATGCACCTCCTTTAAAGAACTCCTCTTCCTTACATATGTCATACTTTTAATATTGCTCATAATTTTTTACTAATAAACCTTGTACATTTTCAACTCTTCACCTCATGTGAGCATTTACTCATTTTTGGGTATTTTCTTTTTACAAGTTGGATTTATCTCCTCCCTACACATGGATTGATGCTATTGGTCCATAGGAACCTTAATTGGACCATAGTCTAAAGATTTCTGAAAATCTAGACCCTTAGGCTAAGGTTCTTTATAGCTATTTTCAATTAATTCCAATTGCACATTGGAAAATTCTTTTTGAATTTCTGTTTCAGGGGAACTCATCTGAATTAGAAGAGATATTTTTCTATCCAAAAAATATTCAAAATCTAAATATTCTCTCTCTAGAATATTTTTCTCTCTCTAGGCTAAAACAGATAGAAACAAAGTCTTTATATTGATTACAGGGAAAGATACTAGACATCAAAAAGGGGGTGGGGGAGGAATCTTACACCTTGCCACACATTAACATCATGCAACATCAAGAGCAGCAAGGGGAGCAAGAGAAGAACTAAGAGCAAGAGTAACAGCAAGAGCAAGAGAAAGAGCAACAACAAGAGTAGCAAGGGGAGAAAGAGGAACAAGCATTGGCCCCAAAAAGAAACAGAAGGAAGTCAACGTATTATAGGCCTCTCCCCCTACAACCACGTCCCGCTGATTATCTTCCTTGTGGCCCCGCTTGCAGGAGACGCTGAGTGGATCTTCTCATCCGGAGGGCACCTTTCTCACTAACATGCAAAGAAATTTTATGGGAATACAAGAAAGAATGTCGGATGCAGTTGTTTGCCCTAGAGAACTTGCAAGCATATCTCGTTAATTTATTGGAGGACACAAACTTGTATGCCATCCATGCAAAGCGGGTCACCATAATGGTAAAGGATATGCACTTGGCCCATTGTATTCGCAGAGAAAATGGGAACAAAAAATGATGTATCTCAATTTTCAATGTATCTCAACCTTTCATATTAATGAATTTTTGATCTTGCTCACTCTAGAATTGGAGGGTTTAAAATGGATTTCCAAATACACCCATTATTCTAGCTCTACCATTTGGTAGAGCCAGTTTGCAAGGGAGCTCTTGTTGGAAGTAGGCCTTGAGATCCACCCTTGAGCTCCAAGAGTAGGTGGAGGTGAGAAACACAAAACCACTCAACTATATGGTAAAGCTAAAATTTTAGATGTTTTAGATTTTCCACATGGTAGAGTTACAATTTATAAGTCTTGCTTTACCACGTGGTTGAGTTGGGGATCAAGATAGCTTCTTTATGGGTGGAGCCAGTAGACTTCCACATAGGTTCTAGGTCTACCACATGGACTTCAGTGGGTTCTAGCTCATCGCACGTGACAAGAACCAAGGAGCTAGAATTGCATTTGATCTAGCTCTACCATGTGGTGGAGCTAGAAATGCATTGGCCTAGCTCTACCATATGGTAGAGCTAGACTTAAATGGATGCTCTGCAAAAATTGTCGTCGAGGGGGTGCATTGGCCTAGCTCCACCACTTTGAAGAGGTAGCTAGACTTTAATGGATTCTTGGTCCACCACTTTGAGGAGGTAGCTAGCTCCACCAAATTGTAGACCTATTGAAATCTAGATCTACCACAGGGTAGGATTGAAGTAAATGAGAGGATCTCTAGCTCTATCATCTTAGATTTATAAGCAAGATTTTCATATTCACCACCTGGCCATTGTGCGACCACTTAGTAGGCTTTCCATTGTGCGACCACTAAGTAGGCTTTCCAAATTCACCAATTGGTTATGTAAAAAGTGAATTCGTCAATGAACATGTTAGGATCCATAACTTGGTAATTCTAGATTCTAAAGCCCAATTTGGAGAGAGCTTCAAAAATAATAAAAGCATTGTATAAAATCAAAAGAACTAAATACTACTAAAAAATGAACCAAGGATATAACAAGTCAAAACATCACCAAATCAAAGTATTGAAGATACAAGGAAAGCCCATTAAGAAGTTACATACTGTCTTCAAAATCCAAAAAATCTCGAGCTGAACGAACTTCACCATGTCTCGATCTTTCCGTGGTATTCCTTTGATTATTAGTAATAGGCAGAACTGGTTGCTCATTTCTTGACTTTGCAAAGTCAAGAAGCCTTGTTCCCATCTTTCTTTGATCTTCAATACTCTCCACTAGGAAAATCACTTCGTTATTTAGTGCTAGCCCTAGCTCGATGATATAGCCATTACTGAATGAAAAAATCAACAAGCTTGCAGCCTTCTCTGCAATACTTTTGAATACATTGCTTGATCAAAAGATTCTTCTTGATTCTTAGAAACTCAATATATGGGATAGTTTTAACATCTTCATTATCTATATCAAGAAGTCCAGTATCCAATATTGTCGCTTGTGTACCTGGATCAGGAACATCTGCTAGTCCTTGAAAGGCATCTCCCTTGCTGAAAAACACTAGCTGAAAAACACTAAGGATGTGAAGAACTCTATTGCACCAATGCATCAGTTGTCACGTCGAAAATGCAATGCCGCATTATACTGTTACTTTGGTATGCCACTCAAATTTTTTAGAGCATTTTGCAAGTGAATAAAATCTGTAATATTAAGAAAGGTAAGCAACACATATTGGGATGGCAAAGATCTACCCCTGTAATGATCATAATGCCATTCAAAAGATTGCAAAACACTATATTCGTGAGTTTGGGAATTTCCCAACTCCCATTTTTTGAATACTAAAAAGGTGGGACCTAGATAACATGCCTATAAGTTTCTTAAAACCATATCATGTGACCTATTGTTGGAAAGCGCTTGGAAAATGGAATCTAGTGAGCTATAGAGCGCTCAATTTGGAGTAACGGTGTTCAAGTTATGATTAATCCAAAGATTTGATCACGTGTCCCAAACTACTGGGAAATTCCCATATTCCCCAATATGGTGTTGCAAAATGATTCCACATCCCAATGCATATTTCTTCCCAAATCTTCAGTGTTATCTAGAACACATAACCCAATGGAAATTGGATTGTTGAGGTGGCGCTTCAAGTAGTAACTCCCGTCGAATGGAAGACTCACAGCATAAATACACCAAGGAAGATCCAAGGACAAGGTTGAACTTTCTTTGCTAAGGCTGATATTCCACTCCACATATTGCCTTGCTTCTACTGGAAAATCAATCTTCTTTGATCAAACCTGTAGCTTTGACTTTATATACACATCACATAACTTCAAAAGAACTGAGTATACAACCTCATTGATGCTATAGGTGATAGTTAATTCTGACCAATCTTGACATTGTTTGTCCTTGTTCAGAGTGTTGAACTCTACAAGCAATGCATCTTGAATAATTTTATCTTGCTTGAGCTACTTGATACGCTCTGGCATGTCAATTACATCTACATCCTTAGTACCCTTGGAAGAACAATTTGTCCAGACCTGATTTTTGATTGTATTTGTTTGACTTCTTATTTATCTGGCCCAGCAAGACATCTGAAAACTGTGGCAGTTGGTTTCTTGTTTTGCTTCTCCATGATTTCAAGCTAGCCTTTGAAAACTTCATCAGAGTAAATGACCATGTGAGACTGCTTTGAAATGAAGGATGCTCCCACCGTAATTCTAGCCATTCGCAAAAAGAAATAAAAGAAAAAAGATCAAAATCAAGTATTTCTTTCAAAACATATAATTATAAGAGAGCAAGGGATATAGACATACATCCCAGTCTACACGAGATGATGAGCCCTCTGTTACTCCAGATGCTAGCCTTGACGGAGAATTATTGAAGATCCACTGACTCCTCAAGTGCTGCAAGACATCATAGTATGGTTGTTTGATATATAATGATTGGGCCTCTTCATTAGCTATAGCAGATATGGCCGTCGTAACTTGTGGCTCTGGATCGACAACAATTCGAGCCTTCCCTTTTTCATACACTTGTATCAGGTCTTGAGTACAACCATCTTTTTCCATTTCTTGATACCGTAAGAATTTTGCAGCATAGATGGAATGTTGGCCATCAATAATCTAATATGAATACTCAATGAGTTTCTCCTCTATTACCTCACTTAGTTTCATTGGAATTCCTTTCTTCTTGCCAACATTCTTTACAGGCATCAAGTATGCACATACTCCTGGCCTGTTTGCACTTGCACCAAAAAATAACACGCATTCATCCACACGATGAGGTTCTATTTGACGGGAGTTATAGTGATCAGAAGCTAGCCATTGATCTACAGGGATCTCATACTCTTTGTACTTGAATGGAAAATACTTAGAGTATTTTTCCATACCCCCTGTATCACTCTTTAGTGCCTTTTGCACCTCATTTTCCAAAACTTTGGGATCCACAAATCTTATTTTTGTTGAATTTTCCAAGCCTGTTTTCTCTACTGTAGATTTAAGAACTGCTTCATCTACATCCATAATACTTGTACTGCTTTTTGCCTTTTTTTGAACTGGATTTTTAGAGGGCATTTTCTCTTTTTTTTGTTTGCCTTTCACACAATAAGCAATGGAAGCTTGCAACTCTTCAAGAGTTATTTCTTGACTTGCACAATCTAACTTCCACCCTCGAGAGAACATAGTATCTTGTTTATCTCTTACCATTCGTTCAATAATGAATGCCTTGGGATCTAGTTGATACTCATGGATCCCAGGTACCCCAATATTTATGCATTCAATATCGGGATGAGAATCAACTACAGAAATATAAGATAGAGGCATTGGTCCTAGATCCTCAAAAGTATCCATGCCCACATCACTAGCAACAAATAGATGAATTTTGTTAAATTGTGAACCCTGAAGACCCCAAATATCTAAGTACCAATGTCGTTGTTGATCAGCAGAGGCAAAGTTAACACTGATCGGAACTTCCACCACTTTTCTTTTCTGAGACATCTTTCACCTGCAACAAAAACCACAATTGTTAATTATAGTTATTGTATTCTTACACTTTAAAAAAAACTTAAAATATCATATTCAAAAATCACAATATATATCCATGAAAACACTGTGGAGGAGATGAAGAGTATTTCCATCTTGGAGCTCTCAATACATTTATTAGTCTTGCTCTACCACATGGTAGAGCTAGATAAATGCATTCTAGCTGGACTTTAAAGTATTCTAGTGCTGGATTTTCAATGGATATTATCTCTACTAGGTGGCAGAGCAAGATTAATAAATGTATTGACTAGAATGCTTTGAAATCTAGCTCTACCATGTGGTGGAGCTAGAATGCATTCTTCTAGCTCTACCATGTGGTAGAGCTAGACTTCAATGAATGTAACCGGCTGAGGTTGAATGTAACTGTGGTAGAGCTGTATTCTACCTAAACCACATTGTAGAGATAGAATGCTTTGAGGTCTAGCTCTACCATGTGGTGGAGCTAGAATTGCATTTGAGGTCTAGCTCTACCATCTGGTGGAGCTAGAATCGTAGAGGTAGAAAGCTTTGAGGTCTAGCTCTACCATGTGGTAGAGCAAGAATGCATCGATCTAGCTCTGTTCCATACACATCAACAAAACCAATTACTCCAAGAAGAGACCTACTTCACATGACAAGAACCAAGGAGCTGGAATTGCATTTGATCTAGCTCTACCATGTGGTAGAGCTGTATTCTACCTAGACCACATCGTAGAGCTAAGAATGCTTTAAGGTCTAGCTCTACCATGTGGTGGAGCTAGAATTGCATTTCAGATCTAGCTCTACCATGTGGTGGAGCTAGAATTCATCGATCTAGCTGTGTACCATGTAGATCAACAAAACCAATTACTCTAAGAAGAGACCTACTTCACATGACGAGAACCAAGGAGCTACAATTACATTCGATCTAGCTCTACCATGTGGTGGAGGTAGAATGCATTGATCTAGCTGTGTACCATGCAGATCAACAAAATCAATTACTTCAAGAAGAGATCTACTTCACATGACAAGAAACAAGCATCTAGAATTGCATTTGATCTAGCTCTACCACGTGGTAGATCTGTATCCAACCTAGACCACATCGTAGAGCTAGAATGCTTTGAGGTCTAGCTCTACCATGTGGTGGATCTAGAATTGCATTTGAGGTCTAGCTCTACCATGTGGTAGAGCTAGAATGCATTGATCTAGCTGTGTACCATGCAAATCAACAAAACCAATTACTCCAAGAAGAGACCATGACGAGAACCAAGGAGCTAGAATTACATTTGATCTAGCTCTACCACGCAGTAGAGCTATATTCAACCTAGACCACATTGTAGAGAAAGAATGCTTTGAGGTTTAGCTCTACCATGTGGTGGAGCTAGAATTAATTTGAGGTCTAGCTCTATCATGTGGTGAAGCTAGAATGCATCGATCTAGCTGTGTACCATGCGGATTAACAAAATCAATTACTCCAAGAAGAGACCTACTTCACATGTCATTGACAAGAACCAAGGAGCTAGAATTGCATTTGATCTAGCTCTACCACGTGGCAGAGCTGTATCCAACCTAGACCATATCATAGAGCTAGAATGCTTTGAGGTCTAGCTCTATCATGTGGTGGAGCTAGAATTGCATTTGAAGTCTAGCTCTACCATGTGGTAGAGCTAGAATGCATCGATCTAGCTGTGTACCATGAACATCAACAAAACCAATTATTAGAATTGCATTTGATCTAACTATACCATGTGGTAGAGCTGTATTCTACCTAGACCACATCGTAGAGCTAGAATTCTTTGAGGTCTAGCTCTACCATGTGGTGGAGCTAGAATTGCATTTCAGGTCTAGCTCTACCATGTGGTGGAGCTAGAATTCATCAATCTAGCTGTGTACCATGCAGATCAACAAAACCAATTACTCTAAGAAGAGACCTACTTCACACGACGAGAACCAAGGAGCTACAATTGCATTCGATCTAGCTCTACCATGTGGTGGAGCTAGAATGCATCGATCTAGCTGTGTACCATGTAGATCAACAAAATCAATTACTCCAAGAAGAGATCTACTTCACATGACAAGAACCAAGAAGCTACAATTGCATTTGATCTAGCTCTACCACATGGTAGAACCGTATCCAACCTAGACCACATCATAGAACTAGAATGCTTTAAGGTCTAGCTCTACCATGTGGTGGAGCTAGAACTGCATTTGAGGTCTAGCTCTACCATGTGGTAGAGCTAAAATGCATTGATCTAGCTGTGTACCATGCAAATCAACAAAACCAATTACTCCAAGAAGAGACCATGACGAGAACCAAGGAGCTAGAACTACATTTGATCTAGCTCTACCACGCGGTAGAGCTGTATTCTACCTAGACCACATTGTAGAGCAAGAATGCTTTAAGGTCTAGCTCTACCATCATGTGGTGGAGCTAGAATTAATTTGAGGTCTAGCTCTATCATGTGGTGAAGCTAGAATGCATCGATCTAGCTCTGTACCATGCAGATCAACAAAATCAATTACTCCAAGAAGAGACCTACTTCACATGATTAGAACCAAGGAGCTAGAATTGCGTTTGATCTAGCTCTACCACGTGGTAGAGCTATGTCCAATCTAGACCACATGGAAATTTCCCTAGCACAAGTGCGTGGGGTCCGTTCTCTGATGGGGTCCCAGATCCTCAACTTCTAACTGTCCGAATCCGAGTTCTCGAAAAAGATGCACGAGCATGCCAAATGGCAGAAATTTCAAACCGTGGGCCAAACGGCGTCGAAGGGGCATGAAAATCGAATCATGCATGCACAAATGTGTGACAAGCAACCCGGATCTTTCTTGTTGTGTTTAGATGCGATTCGGACTCATTTCGGATCCGAAACTCTGTTATGGCGATTTTGCACTATCTTCGTCGGACCCAACTTTGACGTGTTGCGAGAAGTGATTGCGATGCCTAAATCCATGCACGGAGTGATGTGGACATAGAGCAACTTCCCTAGTACAAGTCCGTGTGGTCCGTTCTCTGATGGGGTCCCGGATCCTCAACTTCTAGCTGTCCTAATCCAGGTTCTTGAAAAAGATGCACGAGCGTGCCAAATGGCGAAAATTTCCAACCGTGGCACAAACGGAGCCGAAGAGGCATGAAATTCGAATCACGCATGGACAAATGTGTGGCAAGCAACTCGGATCTTTCTTGTTGTGTTTAGATGCGATTTGGACTGATTTCGGATCCAAAACTCTGTTATGGCGATTTTGCACTATCTTCGCCGGGACCCAACTTTGACGCACTGGGAGAATTGATTGTGATGCCCAAATCCGTGCACGGAGTGATGTGGACATAGAGCAACTTCCCTAGCACAAGTCCGTGTGGTCCGTTTCCCTGATGGGGTCTCGGATCCTCAACTTCTAGCTGTCCGAATCCGGATTCTCGAAAAAGATGCACGAGCATGCCAAATGGCGAAAATTTCCAACCGTGGTCCAAACAGTGCCGAAAAGGCATGATATTCGAATCATGCATGGACAAATGTGTGGCAAGCAACCCGGATCTTTCTTGTTGTGTTCAGATGTGATTCGGACTCATTTCCCGAAACTCTGTTATGGCGATTTTGCACTATCTTCGTCGGGACCCAACTTAACTTTGACGCACTTAAAAGAATTGATTGTGACACGCAAATCCATGCACGGAGTGATGTGGACATAGAGCAACTTCCCTAGCACAATTCCATGTGGTCCGTTCTCTGATGGGGTCCCGGATCCTCAACGTCTAACTATCCGAATCCGGGTTCTCGAAAAAGATGCACGAGCATGGCAAATGGTGGAAATTTCCAACAGTTGCCCAAACGGCGCCGAAGAGGCATGAAATTCGAATCATGCATGGAACAATGTGTGGCAAGCAACCCGGATCTTTCTTGTTGTGTTCAGATGCGATTCGGACTCATTTCGGATCCGAAACTCTGTTATGGCGATTTTGCACTGTCTTCGTTGGGACCCAACTTTGATGCACTACAAGAAGTGAATGCGATGCCCAAATCCATGCACGGAGTGATGTGGACATAGAGAAACTTCCCTAGCACAAGTCCGTGTGGTCCGCTCTCTTATGGGGTCCCGGATCCTCAACTTCTAACTGTCTGAATCCAGGTTCTCGAAAAAGATGCACGAGCATGCCAAATGGCAAAAATTTCCAACCGTGGCCTAAAAGGCACCGAAGAGACATGAAATTTGAATCGTGCATGGACAAATGTGTGGCAAGGAACCTGGATCTTTTTTGTTGTGTTCAGATGCGATTTAGACTCATTTCAAATCCGAAACTCTGTTGTGACGATTTTGCACTATCTTCGCCCGGGACCAAACTTTGATGTGCTGGGAGAATTGATTGCGATTCCCAAATCCATGCACGGAGTGATGTGGACATAGAGCAACTTCCCTAGCACAAGTCCATGTGGTCCGTTCTCTGATGGGATCCCGTATCCTCAACTTCTAACTGTACGAATCCGGGTTCTAGAAAAAGATGCACGAGCGTGCCAAATGGTGGAAAATTCCAACCGTGGCCCAAACGGCACCGAAGAGGCATGAAAATCGAATCATGCATGGATAAATGTGTGGCAAGCAACCCGGATCTTTCTTGTTGTGTCCAGATGCGATTCAGACTCATTTCGGATCCGAAACTCTGTTATGGCGATTTTGCACTATCTTCGCCCGGGACCCAACTTTGATGCCCTGGGAGAATTGATTGCGATGCCCAAATCCATGCACGGAGTGATGTGGACATAGAGCAACTTCCCTGGCACAAGTTTGTGTGGTCCCTTCTCTGATGGGGTCCTGGATCCTCAACTTCTAACTGTCCGAATCCGAGTTCTCGAAAAAGATGCACGAGCGTGGCAAATGGCAGAAATTTCCAACTGTGGCGGCCCAAACGGTATCGAAGAGGCATTAAATTCAAATCATGCATGGGAAGATGTGTGGCAAGCAACCCGGATCTTTCTTGTTGTGTTCAGGTTCGATTCAGACTCATTTCGGACCCGAAACTCTGTTATGGCGATTTTGCACTATTTTCGCCGGGACCCAACTTTGACTCGTTGGGAGAATTGATTCTGATGCCCAAATCCATGCACGGAGTGATGTGGACATAGAGAAACTTCCCTAGCACAAGTCTGTGTGGTCCCTTCTTTGATGGGGTCCTGGATCCTCAACTTCTAAAACTGTCCGAATCCGAGTTCTCGAAAAAGATGCACGAGCGTGGCAAATGGCAGAAATTTCTAACCGTGGCCCAAACGGTGCCGAAGAGGCATTAAATTTGAATCATGCACAGAAAGATGTGTGGCAAGCAACCCGGATCTTTCTTGTTGTGTTCAGATTCGATTCGGACTCATTTCGGACCCGAAACTCTGTTATGGCGATTTTGCACTATCTTCGCCCGGGACCCAACTTTGATGCGCTGGGAGAATTGATTCTGATGTCCAAATCCATGCACGGAGTGATACATAGAGCAACTTCCCTAGCACAAGTCCGTGTGGTCGGTTCTTTGATGGGGTCCCGGATCCTTAACTTCTAACTGTCCGAATCTGAGTTCTCGAAAAAGATGCACGAGCGTGCCAAATGGCGAGAATTTTCAACCATGGCCCAAACGGCGCCAAAGAGGCATGAAAATCGAATCATGCATGGGCAATTGTGTGGCAAGCAATCCGGATCTTTCTTGTTGTATTCAGATGCGATTCGGACTCATTTCGGATCCGAAACTCTGTTATGGCGATTTTGCACTATCTTCGCTGGGACAGAATTTGACGTGCCGAGAGATATAATTGCGATGCCCAAATCCATGCACGGAGTTATGTGGACGTAGAGCAACTTCCCTAGCACAAGTGCATCATCCGTTCTCTGATGGCATCCCGGATCTTCAACTTCTACCTGTCCGAATCTGGGTTCTCGAAAAAGATGCACGAGCGTGGCAAATGGCAGAAATTTTCAACAGTGGCCCAAACGGCGCCGAAGAGGCATGAAATTCGAATCATGCATGGAAAAATGTGTGGCAAGCAACCCGGATCTTTCTTGTTGTGTTCAGATGCGATTCGGACTCATTTCGGACCCGAAACTCTGGTATGGTGATTTTGCACTATCTTCGCTCCGGGACCCAACTTTGACGCCTTGGGAGAATTGATTGTGATGCCCAAATCCATGCACGGAATGATGTGGACATAGAGAAACTTCCCTAGCACAGGTCCGTGTGGTCCGTTCTCTGATGAGGTGCCAGATCCTCAACTTCTAACTGTCAGAATCTGGGTTCTCGAAGAAAAAGATGCACGAGCGTGCCAAATGGCAGAAATTTCCAACCGTGGCCCAAACGGTGCTGAAGAGGCATGAAATTCGAATCATGCATGGACAAATGTGTGGCAAGAAACCCGGATCTTTCTTGTTGTGTTCAGATGCGATTCGGACTCATTTTGGATCCGAAACTCTGTTATGGTGATTTTGCACTATCTTCCCCGGGACCGAATTTTGACGCGCTGCGAGAAGTGATTGCGATGCCCAAATCCATGCATGGAGTGAAGTGGACATAGAGAAACTTCCCTAGCACAAGTCCGTGTAGTCCGTTCTCTGATGGGTTCCCGGATCGTTAACTTCTAACTGTCCGAATCCGGGTTCTCGAAAAAGATACACGAGCGTGCCAAATGGCAGAAATTTCCAACAGTGGCCCAAATGGTGCCGAAGAGGCATGAAATTTGAATCATGCATGGACAAATGTGTGGCAAGGAACCCGGATCTTTCTTGTTGTGTTCACATGCGATTCAGACTGATTTCGGATCCGAAACTCTGTTATGGCAATTTTGCACTATCTTCGCCGGGACCCAACTTTGTTGCACTGGGAGAATTGATTGTGATGCCCAAATCCATGCACGGAGTGATGTGGACATAGAGCAACTTCCCTAGCACAAGTCAATTTGGTCTGTTCTATGATGGGATCTCGGATCCTCAACTTCTAGCTGTTCGAATCCAAGTTCTCGAAAAAGATGCACAAGCGTGCCAAATGGCAGAAATTTCCAACCGTGGCCCAAACGGCACCGAAGAGGCATGAGACTCAAATCATGCATGGATAAATGTGTGGCAAGAAACCCAGATTTTTCTTGTTGTGTTCAGATGCGATTCGGACTCATTTCGGACCCGAAACTCTGTTATGGCGATTTTGCACTATCTTTGCCGGGACCCAACTTTGACGCGCTGGGAGAATTGATTGTGATGCCCAAATCCATGCACGGAGTGATGTGGACATAGAGAAACTTCCCTAGCAGAAGTTCGTGTGGTCCGTTCTCTGATGGGGTCCCGGATCCTCAACTTCTAACTGTCCGAATCTGGGTTCTCGCGAAAAAGATGCACGAGCGTGCCAAATGGTGGAAATTTCCAACCATGGCCCAAACGGTGCTGAAGAGGCATGAAATTCAAATCATGCATGGACAAATGTGTGGTAAGCAACCCCGATTGTTCTTGTTGTGTTCAGATGTGATTCGGACTCATTTCGGATCCGAAACTCTGTTATGGGGATTTTGCACTATCTTCGCCGGGACCCAACTTTGACGCGCTTCGAGAATTGATTGTGATGCCCAAATCCATGCACGGAGTGATGTGGACATAGAGCAACTTCCCTAGCACAAGTCTGTGTGGTTCATTCTCTGATGGGGTCCCGGATCCTTAACTTCTAGCTGTTCGAATCCGGGTTCTCGAAAATGATGCACGAGCGTGCCAAATCTCAAAAATTTCCAACCGTGGCCCAAACGGCACCAAAGAGGCATGAAATTCGAATCATGCATGGACAAATGTGTGGCAAGGAACCCGGATCTAGCTGTGTACCATGCAGATCAACAAAACCAGATACTCTAAGAAGAGATCTACTTCACATGACAAGAACAAAGAAGCTAGAATTGAATTTGATCTAGCTCTACCACGTGGTAGAGCTGTATCCAACCTAGACCACATCGTAGAGCTAGAATGCTTTGAGGTCTAGCTCTACCTGGTGGAGCTACAATTGCATTTGAGGTCTAGCTCCACCATGTGGTAGAGCTAGAATGCATTGATCTAGCTGTGTACCATGCAAATCAACAAAACCAATTACTCCAAGAAGAGACCATGACGAGAACCAAGGAGATAAACAAGTGTGTTGAATGGCACTGGGACCCAACTTTGACGCGCTGGGAGAAGTGATTGCGATGTCCAAATCCATGCACGGAGTGATGTGGACATAGAGCAACTTCCCTCGCACAAGTCCGTGTGGTCCGTTCTTGAAAAAGATGCACGAGCATGCCAAATGGCGAAAATTTCCAACCGTGGCCCAAATGGCACCGAAGAGGCATGAAATTCGCATCATGCATGGACAAATGTGTGGAAGGTAACTCGAATCTTTCTTGTTGTGTTCAGATGCGATTCGGACTCATTTTGGATCCGAAACTCTGTTATGGCGATTTTGCACTATCTTCGCCGGGACCCAACTTTGACGCACTGGGAGAAGTGATTGGGATGCCCAAATTCATGCACAGAGTGATGTGGACATAGAGTAACTTCCCTAGCAGAAGTCTATGTGGTCCATTCTATGATGGGGTCCCGGATCCTCAACTTCTAACTGTCCGAATCTGGGTTCTCGAGCAAAAAAGATGCAGGAGCGTAGAAATGGTGGAAATTTCCAACAGTGGCCCAAACGGCGCCGAAGAGGCAAAAAGTTGGAATCATGCATGGAAAAATGTGTGGCAAGCAACTCGGATATAGCTGTGTACCATGCAGATCAACAAAACCATTTACTTTAAGAAGAGACCTACTTCACATGACAAGAACTAAGAAGCTAGAATTGCATTTAATCTAGCTCTACTAGGTGGTAGAGCTGTATCCAACCTAGGCCACATGGTAGAGCTAGAATGCTTTGAGGTCTAGCTCTACCATATGGTGGAGCTAGAATTGCATTTGAGGTCTAGCTCTACCATGTGGTAGAGCTAGAATGCATTGATCTAGCTGTGTACTCCAAGAAGAGACCATGACGAGAACCAAGGAGATAAACAAGTGTGTTGAATGGCGCTGGGACCCAACTTTGTTGCGCTGGGAGAAGTGATTGCGATGCCCAAATCCATGTACAGAGTGATGTGGAGATAGTGTAACTTCCCTAGCACAAGTCCGTGTGGTCCGTTCTCTGATGGGGTCCCGAATCCTTAACTTCTAACTGTCTGAATAAGAGTTCTCGAAAAAGATGCACGAGCGTGGCAAATGGTAGAAATTTCCAACAGTGGCCCAAACGGCACCGAAGAGGCATGAAATTCGAATCATGCATGGACAAATGTGTGGCAAGCAACCCGGATCTTTCTTGTTGTGTTCAGATGCGATTCGGACTCATTTCGGACTCGAAACTCAGTTATGGTGATTTTGCACTATCTTCGCCATTATCTTCGCCGGGACCCAAATTTGACGCTCTAGGAGAACTGATTACAATGGCCAAATCCATGCACGGAGTGATGTGGACATAGAGAAACTTCCCTAGCACAAGTCTGTGTGGTCCGTTCTCTGATGGGGTCCCGGATCCTCAACTTCTAGCTGTCCAAATCCGGGTTCTCGAATGCACGAGCGTGGCACATGGTAGAGATTTCCAACCATGGTCCAAACGGCGTGCTGAAGAGGCATGAAATTAGAATCATGCATGGACAAATATGTGGCAAGCAACTCGGATCTTTCTTGTTGTGTTTAGATGCGATTCGGACTCATTTTGGATCCAAAACTCTGTTATGGCGATTTACACTATCTTTGCCCGAGACCCAACTTTGACGCGCTGGGAAAGTGATTGCGATGCCTAAATCCATGCACGGAGTGATGTGGACATAGAGCAACTTCCCTAGCACAAGTCCGTGTGGTCCGTTCTCTGATGGGGTCCCGGATCCTCAACTTCTAACTATCCGAATCCGGGTTCTCGAAAAAGATGCACGAGTGTGGCAAATGGCAGAAATTTCCAAGTTCAGTGGCCCAAACGGCGCCAAAGAGGCATGAAATTCAAATTATGCATGGACAAATGTGTGGCAAGCAACCCGGACCTTTCTTGTTGTGCTCAGGTGCGATTCGGACTCATTTCACTGTGTTATGGCGATTTTGCACTATCTTCACCGGGACCCAAATTTGACATGCTGGGAGAAATGATTGTGATGCCCAAATCCATGCACAGAGTGATGCGGACATAGAGCAACTTCCCTAGCACAAGTCAGTGTTGACCGTTCTCTGATGGGGTCCCGGATCCTCAACTTCAGCTGTCCGAATTCGGGTTCTCAAAAAAGATGCACGAGCGTGCCAAATGGCGGAAATTGTCAATCATGGCCCAAACAGCGCCGAAGAGACATGAAATTCGAATCATGCATGGAGAAATGTGTGGCAAGAAACCCGGATCTTTCTTGTTGTGTTCAAATGCGATTCGGACTCATTTCGGATCCGAGACTCTGTTATGGTTGCGATTTTGCACTATCTTCGCCGGGACCCCAATTTGACGCACTGGGAGAAGTGATTGCGATGTCCAAAGCCATGCACGGAGTGATGTGGACATAGAGCATCTTCCCTAGCACAAGTCCGTGTGGTCCGTTCTCCGATGGGGTCCCAGATCCTCAACTTCTAACTGTCCGAATCCCAGTTCTCGAAAAAGATGCACAAGCGTGCCAAATGGTGAAAATTTCCAACCGTGGCCCAAACGGTGCTGAAGAGGCATGAGAATCGAATCATGCATGGACAAATGTCAGGCAAGCAACGTGGATCTTTCTTGTTGTGTTCATATGCGATTCGGACTCATTTCGGATCCGAAACTCTGTTATGGTGATTTTGCACTATCTTCGCGGGGACCCAACTTTGTTGCACTGGGAGAATTGATTGTGATGCCCAAATCCATGTACGGAGTGATGTGGACATAGAGCAACTTCCCTAGCACAAGTCAGTTTGGTCTGTTCTATGATGGGGTCTCGGATCCTCAACTTCTAGCTGTCCGAATCCAAGTTCTCGAAAAAGATGCACAAGCGTGCCAAATGGCAGAAATTTCCAACTGTGGCCCAAATGGCACCGAAGAGGCATGAAACTCGAATCATGCATGGATAAATGTGTGGCAAGCAACCCAAATTTTTCTTGTTGTGTTCAGATGCGACGGACTCATTTCGGACCCGAAACTCTGTTATGGCGATTTTGCACTATCTTTGCCGGGACCCAACTTTGACGCGCTAGGAGAATTGATTGTGATGCCCAAATCCATGCACGGAGTGATGTGGACATAGAGCAACTTCCCTAGCAGAAGTTCGTGTGGTCCGTTCTCTGATGGGGTCCCGGATCCTCAACTTCTAACTGTCCGAATCTGGGTTCTCGCGAAAAAGATGCACGAGCGTGCCAAATGGTGGAAATTTCCAACCATGGCCCAAACGGTGCTGAAGAGGCATGAAATTCAAATCATGCATGGAAAAATGTGTGGTAAGCAACCCCGATCTTTCTTGTTGTGTTCAGATGTGATTCGGACTCATTTCGGATCCGAAACTCTGTTATGGGGATTTTGCACTATCTTCGCCGGGACCCAACTTTGACGCGCTTCGAGAATTGATTGTGATGCCCAAATCCATGCACGGAGTGATGTGGACATAGAGCAACTTCCCTAGCACAAGTCTGTGTGGTTCATTCTCTGATTGGGTCCCGGATCCTTAACTTCTAACTGTTCGAATCCGGGTTCTCGAAAACGATGCACGAGCGTGCCAAATCTCAAAAATTTCCAACCGTGGCCCAAACGGCACCAAAGAGGCATGAAATTCGAATCATGCATGGACAAATGTGTGGCAAGGAACCCGGATCTAGCTGTGTACCATGCAGATCAACAAAACCAGTTACTCTAAGAAGAGATCTACTTCACATGACAAGAACAAAGAAGCTAGAATTGAACTTGATCTAGCTCTACCACGTGGTAGAGCTGTATCCAACCTAGACCACATCGTAGAGCTAGAATGCTTTGAGGTCTAGCTCTACCTGGTGGAGCTACAATTGCATTTGAGGTCTAGCTCCACCATGTGGTAGAGCTAGAATGCATTGATCTAGCTGTGTACCATGCAAATCAACAAAACCAATTACTCCAAGAAGAGACCATGACGAGAACCAAGGAGATAAACAAGTGTGTTGAATGGCACTGGGACCCAACTTTGACGCGCTGGGAGAAGTGATTGCGATGTCCAAATCCATGCACGGAGTGATGTGGACATAAAGCAACTTCCCTAGCACAAGTCCGTGTGGTTCGTTCTCGAAAAAGATGCACGAGCATGCCAAATGGCAAAAATTTCCAACCGTGGCCCAAATGGCACCGAAGAGGCATGAAATTCGAATCATGCATGGACAAATGTGTGGAAGGCAACCCGAATCTTTCTTGTTGTGTTCAGATGCGATTCGGCCTCATTTTGGATCCGAAACTCTGTTATGGCGATTTTGCACTATCTTCGCCGGGAGAAGTGATTACGATGCCCAAATTCATGCACAGAGTGATGTGGACATAGAGTAACTTCCCTAGCACAAGTCTATGTGGTCCATTCTCTGATGGGGTCCCGGATCCTCAACTTCTAACTGTCCGAATCTGGGTTCTCGAGCAAAAAAGATGCAGGAGAGTAGAAATGGTGGAAATTTCCAACAGTGGCCCAAACGGCGCCGAAGAGGCAAAAAATTCGAATCATGCATGGAAAAATGTGTGGCAAGCAACTCGGATATAGCTGTGTACCATGCAGATCAACAAAACCATTTACTCTAAGAAGAGACCTACTTCACATGACAAGAACCAAGAAGCTAGAATTGCATTTAATCTAGCTCTACTAGGTGGTAGAGCTGTATTCAACCTAGACCACATGGTAGAGCTAGAATGCTTTGAGGTCTAGCTCTACCATAAGGTGGACCTAGAATTGCATTTGAGGTCTAGCTCTACCATGTGGTAGAGCTAGAATGCATTGATCTAGCTGTGTACTCCAAGAAGAGACCATGACGAGAACCAAGGAGATAAACAAGTGTGTTGAATGGCGCTGGGACCCAACTTTGATGCGCTGGGAGAAGTGATTGCGATGCCCAAATCCATGCACGGAGTGATGTGGACATAGTGTAACTTCCCTAGCACAAGTCCGTGTGGTCCGTTCTCTGATGGGGTCCCGAATCCTTAACTTCTAACTGTCTGAATAAGAGTTCTCGAAAAAGATGCACGAGCGTGGCAAATGGTAGAAATTTCCAACAGTGGCCCAAACGGCACCGAAGAGGCATGAAATTCGAATCATGCATGGACAAATGTGTGGCAAGCAACCCGGATCTTTCTTGTTGTGTTCAGACGCGATTCGGACTCATTTCGGACTCGAAACTCAGTTATGGTGATTTTGCACTATCTTCGCCATTATCTTCACCGGGACCCAAATTTGACGCGCTAGGAGAACTGATTACAATGGCCAAATCCATGCACGGAGTGATTTGGACATAGAGCAACTTCCCTAGCACAAGTCTGTGTGGTCCGTTCTCTGATGGGGTCCCGGATCCTCAACTTCTAGCTGTCCAAATCTGGGTTCTCGAATGCACGAGCGTGGCACATGGTAGAGATTTCCAACCATGGTCCAAACGGCGTGCTGAAGAGGCATGAAATTAGAATCATGCATAGACAAATATGTGGCAAGCAACTCGGATCTTTCTTGTTGTGTTTAGATGCGATTCGGACTCATTTTGGATCCAAAACTCTGTTATGGCGATTTGCACTATCTTTGCCCGAGACCCAACTTCGACACGCTGGGGAAGTGATTGCGATGCCTAAATCCATGCACGGAGTGATGTGGACATAGAGCAACTTCCCTAGCACAAGTCCGTGTGGTCCGTTCTCTGATGGGGTCCTGGATCCTCAACTTCTAACTATCCGAATCCGGGTTCTCGAAAAAGATGCACGAGTGTGGCAAATGGCGGAAATTTCCAAGTTCAGTGGCCCAAACGGCGCCAAAGAGGCATGAAATTCAAATTATGCATGGACAAATGTGTGGCAAGCAACCCAGACCTTTCTTGTTGTGCTCAGATGCAATTCGGACTCATTTCACTGTGTTATGGCGATTTTGCACTATCTTCACCGGGACCCAAATTTGACATGCTGGGAGAATTGATTGTGATGCCCAAATCCATGCACAGAGTGATGCGGACATAGAGCAACTTCCCTAGCACAAGTCAGTGTTGACCGTTCTCTAATGGGGTCCCGGATCCTCAACTTCAGCTGTCCGAATTCGGGTTCTCAAAAAAGATGCACGAGCGTGCCAAATGGCGGAAATTGTCAATCATGGCCCAAACAGCGCCGAAGAGACATGAAATTCGAATCATGCATGGAGAAATGTGTGGCAAGAAACCCGGATCTTTCTTGTTGTGTTCAAATGCGATTCGGACTCATTTCGGATCCGAGACTCTGTTATGGTTGCGATTTTGCACTATCTTCGCCGGGACCCCAATTTGACGCATGGGAGAAGTGATTGCGATGTCCAAAGCCATGCACGGAGTGATGTGGACATAGAGCAACTTCCCTAGCACAAGTCCGTGTGGTCCGTTCTCCGATGGGGTCCCAGATCCTCAACTTCTAACTGTCCGAATCCCAGTTCTCGAAAAAGATGCACAAGCATGCCAAATGGTGAAAATTTCCAACCGTGGCCCAAACGGTGCTGAAGAGGCATGAGAATCGAATCATGCATGGACAAATGTGTGGCAAGCAACGTGGATCTTTCTTGTTGTGTTCATATGCGATTCGGACTCATTTCGGATCCGAAACTCTGTTATGGTGATTTTGCACTATCTTCGCGGGGACCCAACTTTGTTGCACTGGGAGAATTGATTGTGATGCCCAAATCCATGCACTGAGTGATGTGGACATAGAGCAACTTCCCTAGCACAAGTCAGTTTGGTCTGTTCTATGATGGGGTCTCGGATCCTCAACTTCTAACTGTCCGAATCCAAGTTCTCGAAAAAGATGCACAAGCGTGCCAAATGGCAGAAATTTCCAACCGTGGCCCAAACGGCACCGAAGAGGCATGAAACTCGAATCATGCATGGATAAATGTGTGGCAAGCAACCCAAATTTTTCTTGTTGTGTTCAGATGCGATTCGGACTCATTTCGGACCCGAAACTCTGTTATGGCGATTTTGCACTATCTTTGCCGGGACCCAACTTTGATGCGCTGGGAGAATTGATTGTGATGCCCAAATCCATGCACGGAGTGATGTGGACATAGAGCAACTTCCCTAGCAGAAGTTCGTGTGGTCCGTTCTCTGATGGGGTCCCGGATCCTCAACTTCTAACTGTCCGAATCTGGGTTCTCGCGAAAAAGATGCACGAGCGTGCCAAATGGTGGAAATTTTCAACCATGGCCCAAACGGTGCTGAAGAGGCATGAAATTCAAATCATGCATGGACAAATGTGTGGTAAGCAACCCCGATCTTTCTTGTTGTGTTCAGATGTGATTCGGACTCATTTCGGATCCGAAACTCTGTTATGGGGATTTTGCACTATCTTCGCCGGGACCCAACTTTGACGCGCTTCGAGAATTGATTGTGATGCCCAAATCCATGCACGGAGTGATGTGGACATAGAGCAACTTCCCTAGCACAAGTCTGTGTGGTTCATTCTCTGATGGGGTCCCGGATCCTTAACTTCTAATTGTTTGAATCCGGGTTCTCGAAAACGATGCACGAGCGTGCCAAATCTCAAAAATTTCCAACCGTGGCCCAAACGGCACCAAAGAGGCATGAAATTCGAATCATGCATGGACAAATGTGTGGCAAGGAACCCGGATCTAGATGTGTACCATGCAGATCAACAAAACCAGTTACTCTAAGAAGAGATCTACTTCACATGACAAGAACAAAGAAGCTAGAATTGAATTTGATCTAGCTCTATCACGTGGTAGAGCTGTATCCAACCTAGACCACATCGTAGAGCTAGAATGCTTTGAGGTCTAGCTCTACCTAGTGGAGCTACAATTGCATTTGAGGTCTAGCTCCACCATGTGGTAGAGCTAGAATGCATTGATCTAGCTGTGTACCATGCAAATCAACAAAACCAATTACTCCAAGAAGAGACCATGACGAGAACCAAGGAGATAAACAAGTGTGTTGCATGGCACTGGGACCCAACTTTGACGCACTGGGAGAAGTGATTGCGATGTCCAAATCCATGCACGGAGTGATGTGGACATAGAGCAACTTCCCTCGCACAAGTCCGTGTGGTCCGTTCTCGAAAAAGATGCACGAGCATGCCAAATGGCAAAAATTTCCAACCGTGGCCCAAATGGCACCGAAGAGGCATGAAATTCGAATCATGCATGTACAAATGTGTGGAAGGCAACCCGAATCTTTCTTGTTGTGTTCAGATGTGATTCAGACTCATTTTGGATCCGAAACTCTGTTATGGCGATTTTGCACTATCTTCGCCGGGACCCAACTTTGACGCACTGGGAGAAGTGATTACGATGCCCAAATTCATGCACAGAGTGATGTGGACATAGAGTAACTTCCCTAGCACAAGTCTATGTGGTCCATTCTCTGATGGGGTCCCGGATCCTCAACTTCTAACTGTCCGAATCTGGGTTCTCGAGCAAAAAAGATGCAGGAGCGTAGAAATGGTGGAAATTTCCAACAGTGGCCCAAACGGCGCCGAAGAGGCAAAAAGTTGGAATCATGCATGGAAAAATGTGTGGCAAGCAACTCGGATATAGCTGTGTACCATGCAGATCAACAAAACCTTTTACTCTAAGAAGAGACCTACTTCACATGACAAGAACCAAGAAGCTAGAATTGCATTTAATCTAGCTCTACTAGGTGGTAGAGCTGTATCCAACCTAGACCACATGGTAGAGCTAGAATGCTTTGAGGTCTAGCTCTACCATATGGTGGACCTAGAATTGCATTTGAGGTCTAGCTCTACCATGTGGTAGAGCTAGAATGCATTGATCTAGCTGTGTACTCCAAGAAGAGACCATGACGAGAACCAAGGAGATAAACAAGTGTGTTGAATGGCGCTGGGACCCAACTTTGATGCGCTGGGAGAAGTGATTGCGATGCCCAAATCCATGCACGGAGTGATGTGGACATAGTGTAACTTCCCTAGCACAAGTCCGTGTGGTCCGTTCTCTGATGGGGTCCCGAATCCTTAACTTCTAACTGTGTGAATAAGAGTTCTCGAAAAAGATGCACGAGCCTGGCAAATGGTAGAAATTTCCAACAGTGGCCCAAACGGCACCGAAGAGGCATGAAATTCGAATCATGCATGGACAAATGTGTGGCAAGCAACCCGGATCTTTCTTGTTGTGTTCAGACGCGATTCGGACTCATTTCGGACTCGAAACTCAGTTATGGTGATTTTGCACTATCTTCGCCATTATCTTCACCGGGACCCAAATTTGACGCGCTAGGAGAACTGATTACAATGGCCAAATCCATGCACGGAGTGATGTGGACATAGAGCAACTTCCCTAGCACAAGTCTGTGTGGTCCGTTCTCTGATGGGGTCCCGGATCCTCAACTTCTAGCTGTCCAAATCCGGGTTCTCGAATGCACGAGCGTGGCACATGGTAGAGATTTCCAACCATGGTCCAAACGGCGTGCTGAAGAGGCATGAAATTAGAATCATGCATGGAAAAATATGTGGCAAGCAACTCGGATCTTTCTTGTTGTGTTTAGATGCGATTCGGACTCATTTTGGATCCAAAACTCTGTTATGGCGATTTACACTATCTTTGCCCGAGACCCAACTTTGACGCGCTGGGAAAGTGATTGCGATGCCTAAATCCATGCACGGAGTGATGTGGACATAGAGCAACTTCCCTAGCACAAGTCCGTGTGGTCCGTTCTCTAATGGGGTCCCAAATCCTCAACTTCTAACCATCCGAATCCGGGTTCTCGAAAAAGATGCACGAGTGTGGCAAATGGCAGAAATTTCCAAGTTCAGTGGCCCAAACGGCGCCAAAGAGGCATGAAATTCAAATTATGCATGCACAAATGTGTGGCAAGCAACCCGGACCTTTCTTGTTGTGCTCAGATGCGATTCGGACTCATTTCACTGTGTTATGGCGATTTTGCACTATCTTCACCGGGACCCAAATTTGACATGCTGGGAGAAATGATTGTGATGCCCAAATCCATTCACAGAGTATTGCGGACATAGAGCAACTTCCCTAGCACAAGTCAGTGTTGACCGTTCTCTGATGGGGTCCCGGATCCTCAACTTCAGCTGTCCGAATTCGGGTTCTCAAAAAAGATGCACGAGCGTGCCAAATGGCGGAAATTGTCAATCATGGCCCAAACAGCGCCGAAGAGACATGAAATTCGAATCATGCATGGAGAAATGTGTGGCAAGAAACCCGGATCTTTCTTGTTGTGTTCAAATGCGATTCAGACTCATTTCGGATCCGAGACTCTGTTATGGTTGCGATTTTGCACTATCTTCGCCGGGACCCCAATTTGACGCACTGGGAGAAGTGATTGCGATGTCCAAAGCCATGCACGGAGTGATGTGGACATAGAGCAACTTCCCTAGCACAAGTCCGTGTGGTCCGTTCTCCGATGGGGTCCCAGATCCTCAACTTCTAACTGTCCAAATCCCAGTTCTCGAAAAAGATGCACAAGCGTGCCAAATGGTGAAAATTTCCAACCGTGGCCCAAACGGTGCTGAAGAGGCATGAGAATCGAATCATGCATGGACAAATGTGTGGCAAGCAACGTGGATCTTTCTTGTTGTGTTCATATGCGATTCGGACTCATTTCGGATCCGAAACTCTGTTATGGTGATTTTGCACTATCTTCGCCCAGGATCCAACTTTGACGCACTGGAAGAATTGATTGTGATGCCCAAATCCATGCACGAAGTGATGTGGACATAGAGCAACTTTCCTAGCACAAGTCGGTGTGGTCCGTTCTCTGATGGGGTCCCGGATCCTCAACTTCTAACTGTCCAAATCCGGGTTCTCGAAAAAGATGCATGAGCGTGCCAAATGGCGGAATTTCCAACCGTGGCCCAAACGATGCCGAAGAGGCATGAAATTTGAATCATGCATGGAGAAATGTGTGGCAACAAGCAACCCCGATCTTTCTTGTTGTGTTCAGATGCGATTCGGACTCATTTCGGGTCCGAAATCCTGTTATGGCGATTTTGCACTATCTTTGCCGAGAAGTGATTGCGATGCCCAAATCCATGCATGGAGTGATGTGGACATAGAGAAACTTCACTAGCACAAGTCCATGTGGTCCGTTCTCTGATGGGGTCCCCGATCCTCAACTTCTAACTGTTCGAATCCGGGTTCTCAAAAAAGATGCACGAACGTGCCAAATGGTGAAAATTTGCAACTGTGGCCCAAACAGCGCCGAAGAGGCATGAAATTCAAATCATGCATGGAGAAATGTGTGGCAAGCAACCCAGATCTATCTGTGTACCATGCAGATCAACAAAACCAATTACTCTAAGAAGAGACCTACTTCACATGACGAGAACCAAGGAGCCACAATTGCATTCCATCTAGCTCTACCATGTCGTGGAGCTAGAATGCATCGATCTAGCCGTGTACCATGCAGATCAACAAAATCAGTTACTCCAAGAAGAGATCTACTTCACATGATAAGAACCAAGAAGCTAGAATTGAATTTGATCTAGCTCTACCACGTGGTAGAGCTGTATCCATCCTAGACCACATCGTAGAGCTAGAATGCTTTGAGGTCTAGCTCTACCATGTGGTGGAGCTAGAATTGCATTTGAGGTCTAGCTCTACTATGTGGTAGAGCTAGAATGCATTGATCTAGCTGTGTACCATGCAAATCAACAAAACCAATTACTCCAGAAGAGACCATGACGAGAACCAAGGAGATAAACAAGTGTGTTGAATAGCACTGGGACCCAACTTTGACGTGCTCGGAGAAGTGATTGCGATGCCCAAATCCATGCTGTGGACATAGAGCAACTTCCCTAGCACAAGTCCGCATGGTCCGTTCTCTGATGGGCTCTCGGATCCTCAACTTCTAACTATCCGAATCCGAGTTCTCAAAAAAGATACACGAGCAAGGCAAATGGCGGAAATTTCCAAGAGTGGCCCAAACGGCGCCGAAGAGGCATGAAATTCGAATCATGCATGGACAAATGTGTGGCAAGCAACTCGGATCTTTCTTGTTGTGTTTAGATGCGATTCAGACTCATTTCGGAACCGAAACTCTGTTATGGCAATTTTGCACTATCTTCGCCCACCACCACTATCTTCGCCGGGACCCAACTTTGACGCGCTAGGAGAACTGATTACAATGGCCAAATCCATGCACGGAGTGATGTGGACATAGAGCAACTTCCCTAGCACAAGTCTGTGTGGTCCGTTCTCTGATGGGGTCCCGGATCCTCAACCTCTAACTATCCAAATCCGGGTTCTCGAAAAAGATGCACGAGCATGGCAAATGGCAGAAATTTCCAACCGTGGCCCAAACGGCACGCGGAAGAGGCATGAAATTAGAATCATGCATGGGAAAATATGTGGCAAGCAACCCAGATCTTTCTTGTTGTGTTCAGATGCCATTCGGACTCATTTCGGATCCGAAACTCTGTTATGGCAATTTTGCACTATCTTCGCCCGAGACCCAAATTTGACGTGCTAGGGAAGTGATTGCGATGCCCAAATCCATGCACGGAGTGATGTGGACAAAGAGAAACTTCCCTAGCACAAGTCCGTCTGGTCCGTTCTCTGATGGGGTCGCGGATCCTCAACTTCTAATTGTCCGACTCTGAGTTCTCGAAAAGGATGCACGAGCGTGGAAAATGGCAGAAATTTCCAACAGTGGCCCAAACGGCTCCGAAGAGGCATGAAATTTGAATCATGCATGGACAAATGAAATTCAAATCATGCAAGCAACCCGGACCTTTCTTGTTGTGTTCAGATGCTATTCGGACTCATTTCGGATCCGAAACTCTGTTATGGTGATTTTGCACTATCTTTGCCTGGACCCAAATTTGATGCGCTAGGAGAATTGATTGTGATGCCCGAATCCATGAACGGAGTGATGTGGACATAGAGAAACTTCCCTAGCATAAGTCATTGTTGTTGGTTCTCTGATGGGGTCCTGGATCCTCAACTTCTAGCTGTCCGAATTGGGGTTCTCGAAAAAGATGCACGAGCGTGCCAAATGGCGAAAATTGCCAACCGTGGCCCAAACAGTGCAGAAGAGGCATGAAATTCGAATCATGCATGGACAAATGTGTGCCAAGAAACCCGGATCTTTCTTGTTGTGTTCAAATGCGATTCGGACTCATTTCGGATCCGAAACTCTGTTATGGTTATTTTGCACTATCTTCGTCGGGACCCAACATTGATGCGCTGGGAGAAGTGATTGCGAAGCCATGCACGGAGTGATGTGGACATAGAGCAACTTCCCTAGCACAAGTCCGTGTTGTCCGTTCTCTGATGGGGTCCCGGATCCTCAACTTCTAACTGTCCAAATCCCAGTTCTCGAAAAAGATGCACGAGCATGCCAAATGGCAGAAATTTCCAACCGTGGCCCAAACGGTGCTGAAGAGGCATAAAATTCAAATCATGCATGGACAAATGTGTGCCAAGCAACCCGGATCTTTCTTGTTGTGTTCAGATGCCATTCGGACTCATTTCGGATCTGAAACTCTGTTATGGCGATTTTGCACTATCTTCATCGGGACCCTAATTTGACGCGCTGGGAGAAGTGATTGCGATGCCCAAATCCATGCACGGAGTGATGTGGACATAGAGCAACTTCCCAAGCACAATTTTGTGTGGTCGGTTCTCTGATGGGGTCCCGGATCCTCAAATTCTAACTGTCCGAGTCTGGGTTCTCGAAAAAGATGCACGAACGTGGCAAATGGTGAAAATTTACAATAGTGGCCCAAACGACGCGGAAGAGGCATGAAATTCAAATCATGCATGGACAAATGTGTGGGAAGCAACCCAGATCTTTCTTGTTGTGTTCAGATGCGATTCGGACTCATTTCGGATCCGAAACTTTGTTATGGTGATTTTGCACTGTCTTCACCGCCGGGACCAAACTTTGACGCGCTGGGGGAATTGATTGTGATGCCCAAATCCATGCACAGAGTGATGTGGACATAGAGAAACTTCCCTAGCGCACAAGTCCGTGTGGTCCGTTCTCTGATGGGGTCCCGGATCCTCAACTTCTAACTATCCGAATCCGAGTTCTCGAAAAAGATGCACGAGCATGCCAAATGGCAGAATTTCCAACCGTGGCCCAAACGACGCCGAAGAGGCATGAAATTTGAATCATGCATGGACAAATGTGTGGCAACAAGCAACCCCGATCTTTCTTGTTGTGTTTAGATGCGATTCGGACTTATTTCAGATCCGAAAACCTGTTATGGTGATTTTGTACTATCTTTGCCGAGAAGTGATTGCGATGCACAAATCTATGCACGGAGTGATGTGGACATAGAGAAACTTCCCTAGCAGCACAAGTCCATGTTGTCCATTCTTTAATGGGTCCCAGATCCTCAACTTCTAACTGTTCGAATCCGAATTCTCAAAAAAGATGCGCGAACGTGCCAAATGGCAAAAATTTCCAACCGTGGCCCAAACGGCGCCGAAGAGGCATGAAATTCGAATCATGCATTGACAAATGTGTGGCAAGCAACCCGGATCTAGTTGTGTACCATACATATCAATTATTGTAAGAAGAGAGCTACTTCACATGACGAGAACCAAGGAGCTACAATTGCATTCGATCTAGCTCTACCATGTGGTGGAGCTAGAATGCATGGATCTAGCTGTGTACCATGCAGATCAACAAAATCAATTACTCCAAGAAGAGATCTACTTCACATGATAAGAACCAAGAAGCTAGAATTGAATTTGATCTAGCTCTACCATGTTGTAGAGCTGTATCCAACCTAGACCACATCGTAGAGCTAGAATGCTTTGAGGTCTAGCTTTACCATGCGGTGGAGCTAGAATTGCATTTGAGGTCTAGCTCTACTATGTGGTAGAGCTAGAATGCATTGATCTAGCTGTGTACCATGCAAATCAACAAAACCAATTACTCTAAGAAGAGACCATGACAAGAACCAAGGAGATAAACAAGTGTGTTGAATGGCGTTGGGACCCAACTTTGATGCGCTGGGCGAAGTGATTGCGATGCCCAAATCCATGCACGGAGTGATGTGGACATAGAGAAACTTCCCTAGCACAAGTCCGTGTGGTCCGTTCTCTGATAGGGTTCCCGGATCCTCAACTTCTAACTGTCCGACTCCGAGTTCTCGAAAAGGATGCACGAGCGTGGCAAATGGCGAAAATTTCCAACAGTGGCCCAAGCGGCACTGAAGAGGCATGGAATTCGAATCATGCATGGACAAATGTGTGGCAAGCAACCTGGATCTTTCTTGTTGTGTTCAGATGTGATTCAGACTCATTAAGGACCCGAAACTCTGTTATGGCAATTTTGCACTATCTTCGCCACTATCCTCGCCGCGGGACCCAGCTTTGACGTGCTAGGAGAACTGATTACAATGCCCAAATCCATGCACGGAGTGATGTGGACATAGAGCAACTTCCCTAGCACAAGTCCGTGTGGTTCGTTCTCTGATGGGGTCCCGGATCCTCAACCACTACAAGAATGGTCTATACATAGCGACCCTCATATAAATATGAAGAAAATAGCGTGGGTCACTTTCGTAGATGCTTATGTGACCTTTGAAATGCAGTTGTATATGCCACCGTAGTAGCGACCATAGCAAACTGGAAATAAGTGGCATAAGCATCGAAATTGCGATGCATAACCCACATTATTTCTTGGGTCGTTTATAAGACCAAATCTTAAAAAAAAACATCAACATGTATGTCAATTTCCTTTTGCATTTCGCGCACACTGTAGCATCTTCAAACATTCGCTTCATCTCACAATCCCAAGCTCACAGCGGCCACAGGTAGCGTGTGTGTTGTTGGGGTATCGATGCTCTGTGTGGTGTGTGTGTGTGTGTGTGGTGTGTGTGGTGTTTGTGTAGTGAGGGGCGAGCTAAGAAGCGGGCATGCGACCAGCGATGGGGAAAAAAATGTGTGTTGCTAGTAATATTTCCTGTTTTATACCCCTTGCCTTCCTTTTCTTGTTCTCTTCTCCCTCATCATGGATTCAGATGCAACCCTGCTATATATAGCATAGCAGTATTAAATGAAACTCATCAAGTTTTGACACTGTACTTATTTGACTAAGCAAGTGGTTGTAACACCTTTTTGAAACTCTTTGGATTGCCTTAAGAATTCATTACTTGATATTATGTCCCATTGTCTAGACATAACAAGGCTAGCATGGAGGCTAGATAGTTGATTTTAGTGTGATTTGGATTCTGGGGTGCAACTTAGTTTTAAGGGTGTTCCTCTGTGGCAATTAGACCTTGGGAGAGGGGCGTCCATAGGACCCACAATTGATTAGTCATGTCGAGCATTAGCTTTGGTTTTAACTATTTATTTCATAGATTGACAATACTTTGATTATTATGAACCAAGTGTGTGGGTTCATGTTGAAACCATAAATTGATGAGCGGGTAACCAAATAGAGGCGTCTTACTTAAGAGTATGATTAAGCTATAAGGGGAAGTTCAAACATGTGAATTATCTTAATTCTCTCTCTCTCTCTCTCTCTCTACCTTGATTAGACCCACCCTTTCATGCTACCTAAAACTCTCTTAAACCCATAGATTAACCTCTTAGGTGCGCAAGGAGCGCACTCAGGAGGTCAAAAGACGATGTGCTGATTTGATTTCAAATGCAAGTATAGATGCAGAGGCTCAATATGTTTTTCATACTCTGAAAGAGGACTTCCATCAATCTCGCCAGGATTGGAGCAAGCCTATTCCTCAGGTTACTTATAAATTGCAGCTACCATCTCTGGTACAACCGCTTAAGAAGCTTGCACAAACTGCAGTCATTATCTTCTGCCTTGCAGAAGCAACGTGTGCTTGAATTTTCTCCTTTATTTTATGGCAGGCAAGTGGTACATGCTATACCATGGTCCCCCAATAAGGACTATCAAAGTCTCATACGACATCATTGTCCTGTCTGGGTGGAGGTGGTTAATTTCCCAGACTATATGCGAGAAGAATTGCCAGTGTTGGCCGCTGCACTGGGCCAAGTTATCTGCCCCCCTCGCCCTGCCTGCTGCTGGGAATCGTAATAGATTTTGTTTTGTGGGACACAGATACCCCTACCCTCCCCTCGATTGCAGTCGAGGTTGAAGGTTTGCCAATGGGCCAAAAGTACTTTGAATTGAAATGGGGAATTTTTGCAGGTGCTTGCTTTTCATGCCATAAGTACGGGCATCTGGACTCTGAATGTCCTATTTGTTGAAAGAACGATAGAGGGGAAGGAGACACACACACAGGAACAAACCCTAATGTATATTGCAAACCCTAACCAAAGAGGGAAGCCATCTCCCTTCTCACACAAAGCATAATTGTAAGATTCCTTCCCCAACCCCCTTTTTGATGTCTAGTATCTTCCCCTGTAATCAATCCCTCTTCAGAAATATAAAGACCTTGTTTCTAACTGTTTTAGCCTAGAGAGAGAAAATTATTCTAGAGAGAGAATATTGAGATTATGAATATTTTTGGATAGAAAAATAACTCATCTTATTAAAATAAGTTCCCCCGAAACAGAAATTCAAAAAGAACTTTCCAATGTGCAATTGGAATTAATTGGAAATGGGTATAAAGGACCTTAGCCTAAGGGTCTAGATTTTCAGAAATTTTTGGATTATGGTCCAATTAAGGTTCCTATGGGCCAATAGCATCAATCCATATGTAGGGAGGAGATAAATCCAATTTGTAAAAGAAGATACCCAAAAATGAGTAAATGCTCACATAAGATGAAGAGTTGAAAATGTACAAGGTTTATTAGTAAAAAACTATGAGCAATATTAAAAATATGAGATATTTTGGGTATCCAAAAATGAGTAAATGCTCACATAAGATGAAGAGTTGAAAATGTACAAGGTTTATTAGTAAAAAACTATGAGCAATATTAAAATGATTCCATTATGACACATATGTAAGGAAGGGGAGTTCTTTAAAGGAGGTGCATATTTCACATAAGATGAAGAGTTGAAAATGTACAAGGTTTATTAGTAAAAAACTATGAGCAATATTAAAATGATTCCATTATGACACATATGTAAGGAAGGGGAGTTCTTTAAAGGAGGTGCATATTTCACATAAGATGAAGAGTTGAAAATGTACAAGGTTTATTAGTAAAAAAACTATGAGCAATATTAAAATGATTCCATTATGACACATATGTAAGGAAGGGGAGTTCTTTAAAGGAGGTGCATATTTCACATTCTTGAATGAGTTTTAAACTCATAAAAATTGAGATATTTCATCTCTCCTCTCTCCTCATTCAAGTCTAGTTCCAAAAAGTTAGCTTAACTGACCTAAAAATGGTCAAATATTGACCAAACTGATTTAGAAAATTCTAGAATCAGTTTGTTTGGTTAGGAGCTCAATTTTTCCTATAAATAGAAGCCTCCCCCTTGTTGAAAAATAGATAGTGTTTATGCATCGTTACTCTACTCCACCTAAGCCAAGAACTGTGAATTCATTTAATAATTCACTAGTTTTTGGAGCTTCCCTCTTTCTTCAATCCCAATTAGTGGCTCCATCAACATACTTAACCAATTGATTGGTTGGGGGCCTCTACCGTGAACAAAGAATCAAGCAATTTGTAAGGTAATTAGTGAATATTGGTCTTTTCTATAATTTCTCAATGTTTCTCTCTTCTCAACCCCTCTCAAGCTTGAGAAGCTTAATTGGTATGGTTTTTTAAATGCTATTGAAGTTAATTGGTGAATAGTAGTGAAGAGTTACATAATTTAATAAATGCTATTGAAGTAAATTTCCATTTATGTTTAAATTCTAATGGTTTTTATGTAATTTCTCTCTCTCACTCAAGAAATGGTCATACTCATGACCCATACTCAATCCAAATCAAGCTTTTCATAAAGCTTTTCCTTAACCCAAGATTAAGCTATGCTTGAGGCCAAATTAATGGCTTTTTTCTATGCTTTTAGTTTATGTATATTGATGATTCAATCCATTATGGATTAATGATCCAATTAGAGATCATTTTAATTATTTCCTTAATGATAAGCTTTATCCCTTAGAAAAATTGAGATTTATCAGTCATAGCAGCGGAGCTATGGCAAAATTTTTATAAAAATTATGCATAAAATAATTTCATTCAAAGCATAAAAAGAGGACTTCCTACCATATTCTAGGAATTATCATCCTGGATTAATTGAAAGATATTCATTGTAATCATAGAGAAATTGATTTTTATATTATGCATCATTGATTTTCATGCATAGAGCTATGCATAAAAGATTATTATTTTAACATAAAAGAGTTACTTTTATCATATTTGGATTTCATGCATAGAGGTATGCATAAAAGATTATTATTTTAACATAAAAGTGTTACTTTTATTAAATTTTAATTTTCATGCATAGAAGTATGCATAAAGGATAATTTTTTTATATTAAAAGTGTTACTTTTATCATTTTAATTTTCATGCATAGAAGTATGCATAAAGGAAAATTTTTTATATCAAAAGTGTTACTTTTATCATTTTTAATTTTCATGCATAGAAGTATGCATAAAGAAAATTTTTTTATATCAAAAGTGTTACTTTTATCATTTTTAATTTTCATGCATAGAAGTATGCATAAAGGAAAATTTTTTATATCAAAAGTGTTACTTTTACCATTTTTAATTTTCATGCATAGAAGTATGCATAAAGGAAAATTTTTTATATCAAAAGTGTTACTTTTACCATTTTTAATTTTCATGCATAGAAGTATGCATAAAGGAAAATTTTTTATATCAAAAGTGTTACTTTTATCATTTTTAATTTTCATGCATAGAAGTATGCATAAAGGAAAATTTTTATATCAAAAGTGTTACTTTTATCATTTTTAATTTTCATGCATAGAAGTATGCATAAAGGAAAATTTTTATATCAAAAGTGTTACTTTTATCATATTGGATTTCATGCATATAGGTATGCATAAAAGATATTCTTTTTATACTAAAAGTGTGATTTTCCTTATAAATGGATTTTATGCATAACTTAGATGCATAAGAGAAATTCTTTTATTCTAAAAGTGTAATTCCTACCAAATTGAATTTATGCATAGGAAGATGCATAAAAGATTGATTCAAAAGTGTCATTCTCATCTAAATTGAATTCATGTATAGGAAGATGCATGAAAGATTGAATTTTAATTCAAAAGCGTCATTTTCATTTAAAATGACTTTATGCATAGGAAGATGCATAAAAGATTGATTTTTACTTCGAAAGTATTAATCTCCTTAAATGGAATTTATGCATAAATAAATGTGTAAAGAAATCTTATATCAAATATAAGAATTCTCTTGTATTCTATAAATAGAAATGAGAGGTGATAGGATGTGATAAGAAGTGTATAAGATGTGATAAGAGGTGATAAGATGCTTATGAAATAAGTTAGGAGGTGATAAGATGAATTAAGATGTGTATGGGATGAGGTAAGAAGTGTATGTGATAGGATAAGATGTATATGGGTTGTGATAGGGCGAGAATGGATGTGATGTAAAAGATTAGATGTGAAGGCATATGGGGTTATATGAATGGGAATGTGGAAATGGATGTATGTATGTGGATGTGTGGATGTGGAGATGGGAGTGTGGATGTATGAATGTGAAAATGGATGTATGCATGAAGATGTATATGCATAGATGTGAATATGGATGTAGATGCATAGATGTGAATGTGGATGTGGATGTATACATGAAGATGTATATGCATAGATGTGAATGTGGATGTAGATGTGGATGTATAGATGTGAATGTGAATGTGGATGTATGCATGAGGATGTATATGCATAGATGTGAATGTGGATGTATAGATGTGAATGGGAATGTGGATGTGGATGTATGTGAATGTGGAATGTGGATGTGGATGTATGTATGTATGTGGATGTAGATGTGGATGTATAGATGTGAATGGGAATGTGGATGTGGATGTATGTGAATGTGGATGTAGATGTGGATGTATAGATGTGAATGTGGAATGTGGATGTGGATGTATGTATGTATGTGGATGTAGATGTGGATGTATAGATGTGAATGGGAATGTGGATGTGGATGTATAGATGTGAATGGGAATATGGATGTGGATGTATGTGAATGTGGATGTAGATGTATGGAAATGTGGATGTGGATGTATGTGAATGTGGATGTAGATGTGGATGTATAGATGTGAATATATGATATGTGATGTGAAGGAATCTGAAGTGAAGAGATGGAAAATGATGTGATTAGATGAGTACATATATAAATGGATGTGGATATGGATATGGATGTGGATGTGGATATGGATGTGAATATATGATATGTGATGTGAAGGAATCTGAAGTGAAGAGATGGAAAATGATGTGATTGGATGAGTACATATATAAATAGAATGTGGAATAAGTAATGTGGATTAATGAGGGATAATGTGGAAAAATGAGAATTAATATAGAAACTGTATTTGTAAACTGTTGTAAATGCTGTTTGTAAATGGCTGTTTTATGTCAAGAATGCTGGGAAAGCATTTTGACCGTCTTGTGATTAAGGTCGTGGAGACCTAACTGATAAAGTTGCAACTGCTGACGGAGAGTCAATGGAGGACGTCTCGTGTAGCAAGGTCGGCCGAGGTCTTGACCAGCCTCGATTCGATTAAAATGGTGAGCTTCCGGTACGGTGGATGAGGGACCAAGGAAGCGGCCTATAAGTGAAGCGCTAGGTCACCTGTGAAGGATCCTAGAGGGTGCTGACCATACGGTGCTCGGGCTCTGGGTCGCCTAGGATACCCACGCGTGCGTCGAGGAAGATATTGGAACAAGGAGTAAGAGTTGTTTTGTGAAACCGGGCATGGATCTGGTTGATTGACCTTGCTGGTCTTCAATGGATGAGTCCATGGCTCTTTATATGGATCTGTTGGTTGATCTTGCTGATCTTCAACGAGAGTCCATCTTGATTTTTATAAGTAATTATATTACCGAGTATTATGGGCTAGGAACTATTGAAAAGGCCCCTGTGTGGACAGGTGGTGAGCGTTCTAGTTGCCAATGATGCCATAGATACTCTGATGAAGGAATGATGGGAAATTATGAATCAACCGGATAAATTGGAAGATTGTGATCAGTGGTACTATGGTTTCATTAAAGGATTGTTTTAAAGTTAGCCGATGCTAAGAAAAAGGCAATTTCATATTGGGTGTGTAAGTGGTGTGGCTAGTTTTATGTTTGCATGAACGGAAATTCCGGCTAGGGGGCCTTGGAACTCTTTTCCTTGGTACCTGGGACAAAACCTAACCAAATTCCAAATTGGATCCCATCACTACAGTGGTTGGGCGGTTGGCTAACCCATGGGATCGGATGGGGTTAGGCTGGACTGATGGATCCGTAAATCGAGATTTAATTTCTATTATTACGATAGATGAAGTAAATCCCGGATAGAAATTGTTCTATGGATAGGAATCAACGGCTGTGCCTCTTGATGGGGAAAAAAGCGTTGATCCCAATGATCCAAGTGCAAGTTTCTTCCTTGATTTGACCAAGTACCGTTAAAGGTGCAGTCAGATCAGATGATCCGTAATGATCTTGACTATGTTAGAGTAAAGAGTTATCCTGGTGGAATCGCCCATGCTTTCCGGGTAAAGGAAGTTTTTCCGGTTTCGGTTTTGGATAAACCGACGGATTAGTCTCTTGTCCGGATATCCGTGGGTGAGGCCCCGAGTGTGAGACCCCTACCCACGCATGATGTGCTACTTCCGCTGCTAGTACCCCGAATCCGTCGCATGGTGGGGACAGGGATCTCACAATAATGCCATAATCCATAGTACACACAACACTATGAGTTGTGTCCACACACATCTAACCCTAGCTAATGTCCACACACTATGACTAGCTGGACATGCGGTCATTTATGTCTCACACATGTTCCTACCTAACATGCCAGCACATAGCATAGCTGGCTCACACTGACATCGAGCTTGAATCTCAACAGCCCCTCTCAAGCTTATGATGTAATGTCGATGAAGATGTAGATGAGCTTGGGATATCAAAGCTCTCAACACTCCCCCTCAAGCTCATCTCATGTACTCCCAACATAGTACGGAAGTACTCAAGCTCATCTCATGTACTCCCAACATAGTACGGAAGTACTCAAACTTCTCCCTGCTAAGTGGCTTTGTAAAGATGTCTGCCACCACTTGCTCTTCAGTCTTCACATACTGTAGATCAATTGTACCATCCAGTATCTTCTCTCTGGCAAAGTGATAATGGACCTCTATGTGTTTGGTCCTCGCATGAAATACTGGATTCTTGGCCAACTGTATACTGCTCATGTTGTCACAATGAATGACAACTTTGCCATCAATAGGCTCACCCAAATCTGCCAAGAGACTCTTTAACCATACTGCCTCACAAGTAGCAATGGCTGCACCCCTGTATTCAGCCTCTGTACTAGATAAAGCAATTGTAGGTTGCTTCTTGCTACTCCAACTCACAACGGCACTTCCAAGTGTAAAAGCATATCCACACTAGTAGACCTCGTGTCATATGAGCTACCTGCCCAATCAGCATATGTGTAGCCATGTATATCCAAGCTTTTACCACTCTCATAAAGTAGACCATAATGTGCAGTGGTCTTAACATATCTCATAATACGTCTCACTGCATCCAAATGAGGTTTTATGGGGCTCTGCATAAACTGGCTTACTAGCCCCACAGCATAACTCAAATCTGGGCGTGTGATAGTCATGTATATGAGACTACCAACCATCTTTATGTACATAGATGGATCATCCAACTCATCACCATAATCAGCCCCGCAACTTCACATTTTGCTCCAAAGGTGTACTCATAGGCTTACACCCTGTCATGCCATATTTTGCCAACATATCCAATGCATATTGGCGCTGTACTAACCATGTACCTGCATGATCTTTGATCACTTCTGTTCCAAGAAAGTATCTCAACTCACCAAGGTCTTTCATGTCAAATTGCCCACTCAAAGCTTTCTTGACATGCATCACATTTGCACCATAATCACCTATAATAATCAAGTCATCCACATAGATGACAAGTAAAACAATCCCATGCTCTGTCTTCTTCACATAGAGTGAAGAATCTGCTGTAGAAAACTGAAAACCAAGTGAGATAAGATATCTGCTCATCTTATCACTCCAAGCACGAGGTGCTTGCTTCAGACCATACAATGTCTTTTTTAATTTGCATACGTGAGTGGGATATCTTGGGTGTACATACCCTTCTGGTTGTGCCATATACACTTCCTCTTGTAAATCTCCATTTAGAAATGCATTTTTGACATCCATCTGATGCATTTCCCAACCATTAGCTACAGCCATAGCAATGAGATTGCTCTCACTGTGCCCATCTTAGCCACTGGACTAAAGGTTTCATCATAGTCCAATCCTTGGGTTTGTGCATAACCCTTTGCTACCAATCTTGCTTTATGTCTTTCAATAGAACCATTAGATTTGCACTTCACTTTGTAAACCCATTTACATCCAATAACATTCTTGTCCTTTGATAGTGCAACCAAATCCCATGTATCATTATGGACCAATGCGTCCATCTCAACATCCATTGCTTTCTCCCATACATGCTCTTAACACTAGTTTGGTATCAAAACAGGACACTTAAGTGTCCTTTTTTGGGGGTTGCGAAAAAAAATCAAACTCCTAATGTAGGCTTTAGAAACCAAAATGCTTCATTGGGCATGTAGAACATAACCCTATGCTTATGTAAAAAATGCTAAACATATAAAATGCCTTTTTATTTAGAAGTACATAAGCAACAAAGTAGCATATGTCTTGAAAATGAACATTTTTCAGGATTTTTCAAAATATGCAAGCATCATTCTCTCAAAAAAAAATGCAATGATATCGATAGCATTTTTCCCAAGATATTTTGATAGCATACATTAGTCCAAGGAGGTAGAAGTTCACCAAAAAAATCATTTTCCTTTCCTAAATTTTTTTCCAAAAAAGTTGCATAAAATCAGCAAAAGTAACGCGTATTATCAAAACTCAATCACGCCACTAAAAAATAATGTAGCCCTATCAATGAGAATGTTGATTATTGGTTTTCATGCTTGAGATGAGATAAATAAGCCATATTTTGATGTGTATGACACTAACTTAGCCTCCACTTAAGTAGGTTCTTATCGCCTAGTTCTAAAAAAACTGTAAAAAATAAAAATGTAAAATTTGATCATCTTTTATCAAAAACTAATCATAACTATGCTTGCACAAGTAGTCTACACCTATAGTTACAACAAATAATGCACTTACATAGCTTTTCCCTTTGATGAAAATCAAAATTAGGCTAATAATTAGACATTTTATGTATTAAAAACAGGTTGCGCAAAAGGCCATGTATGAGAAGAGGCCCAAAAAGTGGCTCTAAAGTTTTGGAAAATTCAAAACAAAGTAGTATTTAACCTATATAACATGGGTGCACCTCAAGTTTTACATTATTAGCTTGCATATGGAAGGAGAAAAATTCATGCTCCACCTGTATAAAAAACGTCATTTCAATATTAGCGAGTCAAAAATTTATCCAATAATTATCGTTTGATGATTCCAGGATTTAGTTTACATCATGGGCTTTCCATCAAGCCAAGTTTCATGATCAAACTATGTCCCTTCTAAAAGTTATGTCCAAATTACTACTATTTTGAAAACAGCAAAAATCATGCGTTTTATCAGCATGTGTCTAAGAAAATTAAAATATTACCTTGCAAAAGCTAAGAAAAGTGCAATTTAAAAAATCTCAAGGATTTTTTGGGTCTTGAGGAACATCTATGGATGTTAAGCATTTCAAAACTCTTAATAGATTGCCCACAAAAATTCAAGAAAAATGCTAGACACTTTAGTGTCTCAGGACACTTAAGTGTCCAATTACAGAACTAGTGTTAAATAGCCTCTGTGTAGCATGTAGGTTCCACATGCTTCACCATAGATGTCATATATGCATAGTGCATAGCAAAATCTCGATATGTCAATATGTCAATTGGATATCTGACTCTCTAGGATCTCCGCAATGCCTGCGGGTCACTCTGAACACCTGTCACTCTAGCATGTGGTGGCACATATCTATCCTGCCTAGCACCAGGTGTGCGTAAAACAGGTATGCCAAGCTCCTCATCCAAACTCTCCGAACTAGATGACTCATAACCTGTGATTCCAATTCCTTTGACCTTCTTATTTCCTTTATCCATAGCACTACTCCCAGTGCTCACACTCTCATGCCTCAAACGTCCTGACCATGGACGTACAATACTACTCTCAGCCTCAAACGTCCTGACCATGGACGTACAGTACTACTCTCAGCCTCAAACGTCCTGACCATGGACGTATACTACTCTCAGCCTCTGATGCTGCTCACCCAGACATAGAAGTAGAACTAGAACTTGCTTGTGGCAAGTTCACAGGCACATCTGCTTCAAGTGACTCAATGACACCCTCATCCTTTGCTTTGTACCAACTAGCAAGCTCATCACACCACATCTCGTGAGGTGACCACTTGTCTAGTTTGTGGATTGTAACATTTGTATGCCTTTCGATCCTGTGCATATCCAACAAATACACATTTTTCTCCTTTAGGATCCAATTTCCTTCTTCTTTCATCAGGCACATGTACATAAGCTATGCATCCAAAAACTTTGAGGTGTCCAATGTCTGGCCTATAACCTATAAGCCGCATCTCTGGCGTACTTCCATGAATGGCTGCTGTAGGTGTTTTGTTCAGTATGTACACTGCATTAGCACATGCTTCTGCCCAATAGTAATCTGGCATACTCTTTTCAATGAGCATCGCCCTAGCCACTTCACATATGACTCTATTCTTTCTCTCAGCCACACCATTCTGCTGAGGTGTATACCTGCAAGTCAATTGTCTTCTTATTCCATGCTTCCTCAAGAAATGCTCAAAAGCTTTTGAAGTGTATTCACCACCTCCATCTGTCCTCAAACATTTAATCCAACAGCCATATTGCTTTTTTGCAAAAGCTTTGAAATCCATGAACTTTTCCAATACTTCACTCTTCTCTCTAAGAAAGTATATCCATGTCATCCTGCTGAAATCATCAATAAATGTCACATAGTATAAACTGCCTTTGATAGATGCATTTTGTGCAGGACCCCATACATCACTGTGCACTATCTCAAGTGGCCTACTACTCATATTTCCTTCTCTAGGAAACCTCAACCTTTCCTGCTTTCCAAACTGACAGGCTTTACAAACATGCATATTCCCATCATATTTGAATCTAGGCAATCCACTGAGACAATGCCTCTTGTCTGCATGTTCTTTAATCTTTGTATATTGACCCTGTACCACATTTTTGCTTTTAGAGAACATGGCTGATTTTAACTCAAGAATTCCAGCATCCAGCTTAAACAATCGGCCTTCTTTCTTGCCTTTAGCAATGACTCTACATCCATGTTTAAAATCCTCAACGAAGCAACTATGCTCGTTGAAACGAACCTGTAATCCCTGTTCCACCATTTGACCAACTGAGGCCAAGCTCTTTGTGATAGAAGGCACATACAATACATCAGACATATGCTTTGTTTGACCATTGTGCATAACCAATGGTACACTTCCAACAATGACATGTTGGGTATCATCTCCTGTTTCCACATAGCCTTTCACATCCATAGGCTTCATATGCTCAAACCATTCACCATGACATCTCATATGGTTTGATGCTCCTGAGTCCATATACCATGTGTCATCATTCTTAGCATTTGTCATCATCGATCCCACAACATGTTTCATGGCAAACAAATGATTTGCAGTGCCATCATTAGCCATATGACCATATTTTCCACAATAATGGCATTCCACATCTTGCATAGATGTTTGTTGGCCTTGCCAATGTCCTCTACCATGGGGGTTACCTCTGCCTCTCTGAGGTGTATATCCACGACCACCTCTAGCACCATATGTAGGCTGAAAATTCTGTTGTGGTGACCTGTCCTGCCATCCACGACCATAACCACCACGGCCACGTGATGCAAATCTCCCCCTGCCTCTAAAACCTCTCTGAGAATAGAAAGCCTGATTTCTGCCATTATCATCATGGCTAGCAGATGCATCCATAAATGAATCACTGAGTTTGATTTCCTCAACAAGCAAAAGGGAAACCAACTCATCAAAATCTGGTAAACCTGTACTCCGAACCGAGATGGATGTATCAAAAGATTTATATTCCTTGCTAAGACCACGCAAGGTAATATCCACCAAATCATCATCAGGCATAGCGGCACTTATTGTTGCCAATGCATCTGCAAACTTCTTTATTTCTTGCACATAATCATGGATGCTCCTTTTATTTCGCTTCACGTTATGTATCTACTGTCGCAAACTAAGACTTGCGAGCACTCGTGTCTGTATCAAACATCTTTACCAAAGTATCCCATGCATCTTTGGGATTCTCAGCATCCTGTATGTGTATGAGTATAGCATCAGAAATACATATAGACAGATAATGGAGCACTTTGAATGCTCTTTTTGACCATTGCTTGTGAGCTAGAACCTACTGCTGTGTAGGTTGTCGTGGTAGCTCAGGCTCTAGCTCAGCACCTGTAATGAGATTCCAAAATCCTTTTCCTTTCAAGAAACTTTTGATCCTGTACTTCCATGCCTGGAAGTTCTTCCTATCCATCTTTTCACCATGCTCAATGTGCACCTTCTGCACTCGTCCAAAACTATAACGGAGCCTTCCTCAGCTCAACCACACTCCAATGAGTGTTCCAGATACTCCAAAGTAACCACAAATCTTCAAATTTGATGTAGAAAATCAACCTGTATGCATCCAAAATGAACTGGCTCATGCAGTCCGAGATACCCTGTTTTGATGCACCTTCCACGGCTCCAAATCACAATGTAGTGGTGCAATCAAGTATGGACAACTTGCATTGACACCTAAACAACCTCAATGTAGAGTATCAACACCATCTGACATGTGTACAGATCAATTTTTGAAAACCCCTTTCTCTGTTTTGGGAAAAACCAGAAAAACCAAAAAAACCAGTAGTAAATTGGCTCTAATTTTTTTTTTTTTGTCCAAATTGAGCAACCAGGAATTCATTAGCTTAGCAATAGTGTCCATCAACTCCATGTAAGAGGAATTTGTCCAATTGTTTAAGACCAAGGATTAATTGCTCAATTAAAATCACTTTGTTTCTCTGCAACCAATGGACAACCTGTTTAATCAGCTCATTCCCAGCTCAATTAAGCATAATTGATCAAACCAAACATGTAGCCCTCTTCTCCAATGTATATAGCAACCAATTTCTAAAGAAATTGTGGAAGTTATCAAGCAACCAAGTGGAAATCAATCTCCTCGTAGCAAAAAAGTCAAAATTCTGCCTTGTTTCACTGTAGGAGCTGCACCGCCTGCTCTACAGGGATTTGGGGATGATTATAACACAAATTGATGATGTATTTAAGTCCCCAACACACCTAAGTATGTGTGCAACCAGTCAATGGTTGGATTTTTGCCAAAAATATGCTCCAAATGCATCAAATCTTGACTCCTTTTTCTCTATTTTGTGAGAGCTCAAAAAACCAGAGATTTTCACTCATTCAAATGCATGTAAATTGCTCCAAAATCATAGTAGGGCTTGCATAGGAGTTGCCAATACATCTCTCCTTGTCAGATACATGTTTGCTTTGCCAGATTTACATGTATTTCCACCATACATCAGTGCTTCCAAGCTTTAATGGAAAGCTTTCAAAAACCAGAAATTTTCTTTGCTTTGAATTGCTCTAATTTGCTTTGTTTTTGCCTGAATCACCTGCAATCCGCTCAAGGATGTTTAGAAGACCTTACCTGGTAGGCCAAGCTCTCAGATCTGATAAGAATCAGTGTGCTCCAAGCTTCACAGCTCCAATGGCAAGCTTCACAGCTCCAATGGCAAGCTTCACAGCTTCTCCTCACAGCTTCTTCTCCCTCTTCACTCACTCATATAAACCCTAATAAACAGCACAAGGCTCTGATACCATGTTGAAAGAATGGTAGAGAGGAAGGAGACACACACACAGGAGCAAACCCTAATGTATATTGCAAACCCTAACCAAAGAGGAAAGCCATCTCCCTTCTCACACAAAGCATAATGCCATAATCCATAATACACACAACACTATGAGTTGTGTCCACACACATCTAACCCTAGCTAATGTCCACACACTATGACCAGCTGGACACGCGGTCATTTATGTCTCACACATGTTCCTACCTAACATGCCAGCACATAGCATAGCTGGCTCACACTGACATCGAGCTTGAATCTCAACACTATTGTCTTGCATCCCCCTCTAGCCACTGCTATACCTTCTCCCCTAGTTCAGCCCACTCATAAGCAAGAGACTATTGGGTCCAAGAATTTGGATAAAAATGCCCCCAAAGTTGGGAAAGTGGCTTCGCAAATGCTAGCCATAGCTAAAGGCAAGGACAAAGGTAAAGAGAAAGAGAAGGCCCCTGATAATGATGGTTTTTTACAGCCCAAGAGGGTGTTGAGGCAAACACCCCTTCAATCTCACCACTGGGATGCATCTACTCCTACTCCAGGCCAAGCCTCTACCTCAGCCACTCCCCCAGTTCTTCTCAATTGGGTTGGAGTTCTCAAAAAACACATTCCTGTTTGAGTCTGAGGAAGGGCTATCCTTTGACCCAGGGAAGGAAGGGCTACAGCCCATGATGGGTGATGCTTAAGCACTCTTTGGTTGTATATTCTTGGTCTCCTCCTTTGTATATATCCTCATGCTTGACAAACTCCATTGTGTCACTCTTAATGTACAGGGCCTCTGCAATCCTTCTAAGGCTAGTGTGGAATTATGTTTTAACCAGGCAGCCGGACATTCTCTGTTTGCAAGAACATAACCAGCATTCTATGGCTGGCCAGGCTGGCTATTTTGGGGGCTATGATATCCACTATGTAGGTACTAAGCATTTCTCGGGTCTTTGCATATTGGTCAGACATGAACTGCAGCCCCAGCTTGCCTTCAATGATTGTGATGGGTGGCAGATGGATGGTGATTCAATGTGATGTCAATGGTGATATTTGGGAATTTGCCTCTGTTTATGCCTCGCAAACTTCTACTTCCAAAGCTTCCATGTGGCATGCCATTGCTTCTTACCCATGGCGATCTTGTGCTCTTCTTGGCGGAGACTTTAATAACTCTCCCATGCCATCAGACAACACTACTCATAGATCTCATATGATCCCTTTTGAAAAGCGATCATGGGAGGAGTTACTTACCACGACACATGCACAAGATTTATGGACAGCCATGCACACTAGAATAGCGGGCTACATCTATCATTATAATGCCTTTACTAACTACTGGGCTCGCTTGGATAGATGGTAATATTTACTGCATGCTCAACAATATACAGATTTCAGTCTTCATATTGAGGTTGATCACTCTCTTGGTCTCTCTGACCATGGTCCTTTATGATTGAATATTCAGTTTGGTCAGCCCTGGGATGACATGCCTTTACATTCCATTCGGATGAAACATATCAATAAAGGATACCTGCAGCATGCACAATTTCAACAATTGATCCGATATGCCATAATTCCTCTTACAGCCCATGTCCATTATGACTGTAATTTTTCATATGGCAACGCCTTGTGGATAGGCTTCAGCATGCTATTCATGAATATGGGAGTAATTTCATGCCTGACTGGAGAGCTAAAGTTCAGCATGCCAAAGCAGTAGTTCAGTCCTTGACTGCACATTCCCAATTGCAGCCCCTCTCCTCTCAACAAATGGACACTCTCTCTCAGTCTCAACAGCTCTCTTGCAAGCTAATGACCGACGAAAATTGGCCAAGTGGCAGGTTCGGGCAAGGATGACTCAATTCATGGATAAAGGCTGCTCTTCAAAATCTTTCTTTCAAGGGTTACATGCCTTCTAGGAGGAAGACCTCTTGCCTTAGAGTCCGTAAACTGGATGGTGAATGGACTCGGTCTTTCTCAGAGCTCCAACAGGAATGCTTTTCTTATTTTCAGAAACTGTTTGCACCCCTTGCCACCACTTCTTTGCACGAATTACAAGCTTGGGGATACTCTTTTACAGCATGCTCTTCCCATTCTCAACCCACAGGAAGCTCTCAAACTTGATATGCCTTTCACTGATGTGGAGCTTGATGGAGCTTGATGATGCCTTGTCCCATCTCAGCACTGGTAAGGCACCAGGGTATGATGGCCTCACGGTGGAATTTTTCTTACACTTTTGGGAAGACCTTAAAGGTGTTATCCTGCAAATGATTAATGAGGCTTGGCATACAGGAGTACTCCCCCAATCATGAAAGCATGGCATAGTTAAACTCATCCCCAAGCAAAATTTGTGTGAGCATCTCATGGATTGGAGGCCCATCACATTGATGCCTGTTGCAAGTGCTTTATGAGGGTCTGCATCCCTTCTTGCAATATGGCTTTGTTCCTAGGCATGATAATATTGGCAATGCTCTCATGGCTATTGAATATGCAAAATATTCTGACCATGATGTTTTTATTATGCAAGTGGACTTTGCTAAAGCTTTTGACACGGTCAACTGGGATTTTATCTCACAGACAATGGCTCAGATGAGATTCCGGCCAAAAATGGCTAATGTCATCTACTGCTTGTATGCTGACTCTACAGCCCAATGCATCCTTGGCAATCATCTTTCTCAATCTTGGTCCTTGGGTCATTCGGTCAGACAAGGGTGTCCACTCAGTGCCCTCTTATATGCCATTGCCACTCACCCACTTCTCAAATACTTGGATCATCTTACCGCGCAGGACCTTCTCATTGGTCTTCAGATTCCTGGAGCTTCTCTCTTTATGGCTCAGGCATATGCAGATGACTCCTTCTTTATGCAGCATAATTCTCCACAACAGTTGAAGACTCTTATGGACACTCTCTCTATATATGGCATGGCTGCTGGCCTGCCTGTCAATTTTGACAAATCCAGCCTCATACCTCTGCATTTATATGATTGGCGTGTTCTTTTATGGCCCGGACACATTATGCAACCCTATGATGTGGTCCGCTATCTTGGTTACCCTATTGGCTGGTACATCACTAGGAAACAACAGTTAAAGTAGATTTTGACAAACTTCATGCCAAGCTCCACTACTGGAAGCTCTCCACCTGGCCACTCCATGTTAGGCTCCAGATTGTCCAGTTGATTATCATGGCCTATGTTCAATACTATTTGCCTTTGATACATTGGACCTCTCAGGACACTTCTGCTTTCATGTCTCAGGCTATGCTGAATATTGCGCATCATGTCTTGGCAAGGAAAATTCCTCTCCTACTCACCTTTTTTCGTCAGACGTAGCCATGGACTCATATGCTTGCAACCACGTGCACGGCCTTATGCACTTATGCACATGGTGCATGGATCACTGATCACGGGGAGGTCATTTTGGGCAGATTTGTAGGTTCTATCCCGGGCTGCCCTTTTGCCACTTCACTTATTTGCAATTGGAAACAGGTCCTTTTGCATGCTCATTGGGCACCCTTCCTTTTGTCTCATGCCAATTCCCTTCGGGGCAGGAATGCATTTACTAGAGTGCTGTTTTTGATTCTCCATTGGCCCTGCAAGAGCCGATTCGGGCATACAATCTCAGCAAATTGGGGATTAGGTGCATAAATGATGTTGTTGATGCTACTGGTCAAATGCTTTCCTTCCCTCAGGCTATGGCTTCCTATCCACTAGCCATGCATCATAGGTTCATTTGGAGGAAAATTGCTGACTTGCTACAGCCTTTTCTTCCCATCCCTCCTTTATCTAACAGGGACAGATTACAGGATTGGCAGTTACACCCGGTGGGCTCAAATTCTCGTCGTGTTATTCTTTCTGACCTAATGGTTAGGACGACATACTCTTTCCTCCAACCATCACCATGGATTCATTCACATGCTAATTCTCTTTGGCATATGACAAAATCACTTGCTTGGTGGCGAAAGAATCTTTGCAATTTATGGAGGAGTAAATTGCCTCTCAAGCAAAAGCTTTTCCTATGGCATTGTCTTACAGGTTCCTTATCTGTGGGGGTCACTCTTGCTAAATGAAGGATTGCATCTGCTTCTTGTCTTCGATGCATGGCCCCTTCTGAAACGGTGCCTCATTTGTTTTGGACGTGCTCCAGCACTAAGGCCTTCATCCGTAAAATTTCCATGTTACTTCGCCTTCGTTTCCCTAACTCTTTTTTTGGGAAACACTTTTGGCTTTTTGGCAAACTCCCTACAACCACGGTCCATTCTCAAAAAACACATTCTTATTTGTGAGTCTGAGGAAGGGCTATCCTTTGACCCAGGGAAGGAAGGGCTGCAGCCCATGATGGCTAATGCTTAAGCACTCTTTGGTTGTATATTCTTGGTCTCCTCCTTTGTATATATCCTCATGCTTGACAAACTCCATTGTGTCACTCTTAATGTACAGGGCCTCTGCAATCCTTCTAAGTGGAGGCTAGTGTGGAATTATGTTTTAACCAGGCAGTCGGACATTCTTTGTTTGCAAGAACATAACCAACATTCTATGGCTGGCCAGGCTGGCTATTTTGGGGGCTATGATATCCACTATGCAGGTACTAAGCATTTCTCGGGTCTTTGCATATTGGTCAGACATGAACTGCAGCCCCAGCTTGCCTTCAATGATTGTGATGGCAGATGGATGGTGATTCAATGTGATGTCAATGGTGATATTTGGGAATTTGCCTCTGTTTATGCCTCGCAAACTTCTGCTTCCAAAGCTTCCATGTGGCATGCCATTGCTGTCATGTGCACACCATTCAGGTGTACAGTGACATGGCATTATTTTATGGCATGGCATCATCAGGCATTTAATCAGGATTTATCAGGCATTTTATGGACATTTAAATGAATGTTTTCAGCATGTACCACATGGTATGGGTTGGATTCAGCATTGTAGCATCATATTAACCATCTAGACAAAAGCATTGGGGCTTATGGAGGCAGCCGATAGCATTCAAGTCAGCCGACCAGCCTTTAAAGCATTTATGGCATTAAAATGGCAGTCGTGAGCATATTCAGAGCTGGCCGACTGCAGCCAAGCTAGCCGACCAACACCAATTCCCCATATATAAAGAAACGCATCATTTCAGCACAGACATCTGAATCTCTTCAGCGTTTTCCTTCCTAGGAGCAAAGGGGGATACAGTTCAGCATCCAACAGTGTGTTCCTTCAGCGTTTCTACACCAAGAGGACTGGGAACAGCAGCGCATCCACGCATCAGCATATTCAGCCATCTTCCCAACTCCTACATAGAGGGATACCAGCATACAAGTGGTGGAACTCAGCATTGGAGTTAGGACAGCCATCCTTCATCATTATTCAGCATGTTTCCCTCTCTTCCAGGCGTAAACATCATCTAGGATAGCATAGATCCCTTTGGATCTCATTGTAACCGCATTCATCATCTAATATAGCTGGGGGGTGGTCAAAAAGCGAGCCAAGAGCAGCGAGCACAAAGCAATGAGTAGAGCTCATGTTCTTGTGAAAGTGAGCAGGTAGGGGCATGGTATGATGTTAAGCGAGCATGAAATGTTAAAGAGAGAGTGGAACCACAGTGCAATTCTGTAGCAATCAAACAAAGAAGACATGAAATGTTCTAAAATGACCATTGCAATATTTTTTTTTTCGAACCAATGGTGCAGATACAAAAAATCACTATTAAACCAATATTGCTTGGCTCGCTAAAAAGATATTGAATCTATAGTATTCACAATGTTGGAGAGCCATTAGCAAACAAAAGACAATAGACAGGAAAATTTATAAAATAACCAAAACATTTCCAAAACAAGTACTACGGTTCAGCTGGTATGACATGACCCCCATACATATTTCAACTAAAGTGGGTTGCAGGTTCCTAAAGCTGTTGAGGATGACTTCTAATAGACTTAGTTAGCATGTCTTTTACAATTCTCTCAGAAATACAAACTTGATGAATATGCATATTGTTGTTCACATCCTGTCCCAGAATCATTAAGAACACAAAGTATATGTGCTTGCATGCAAGATATGGTCTTTTCTTGGCCACTCTATCTCTGAACTCCACACATGAACACATTGGATTCTTCTGAATAGTGACCTCTATCAGAGATGTGTCTTGGCTCCCATTGGTCAATGGATTAATACTAAATGTTTCCTTTACCCCTTCTATATGTATATGGCTGCCTACAACTTCTGCATGCATATCTAAGGCTGCAGTGATTTGACCAAATGCAGCCTTTGAAATTCCTCGTCGATATGGAAATTGTTTCACCTCCTTGTTTGTCTCGCTAGTGCCTTTTGCAAGCTCCTTTTCTAGAAAAAACTCAAGAGGAATACCAATGTCATATCCTGCTCTAATAAGCTTGCAGGCTTCTTTCACTTGTAACTTGGTACCTTTAGCAATGGGCCAAACACAAGGGACATCCTCTGGTGGATGTAATATTGTCTTTGTAATTTTCCAAGTGTGCCTAACATCTGTATTACAAAAATAGCAATACTTCTCCTTTTTCCAGGAGGATAGTTGACAATCACTCCAAAAACAAGGACTGACATCACCCCCTCGCAACCTTGAGCTACACTTTTTCCCTGATGCCCAGTGGTTGCACTCAACTCGATTCACTGTTGGTATCCTCCGCAAGGCCCACTTTGTATCATGCACATCACTTTCAAGGCTCTCTAAAACTTTGCATTGCTCATCGACCTCTATTGCAGGCTCTAACCTCTCTCTTGTCACATAGTTAAACTCAGGCCTATGGCTAGAGTTGCCAAAGTTTTCTTCTGTTGAGTCGTGTAGTGGCCTTTTGGCTCGAATAGTTTTATTCTCACCCTTGAATTTTACCCTATTTGAAAACATAGGGGTCCCCGCCACTGCATCATCCACTGCTCGTGAGGTAGCTATTGGGGATGGACTTGCTTTCTGTCGAGAAAGAGCTCTCTCAACCAAAAGCTCCAATGTAGGCCCACAACCTGTGTATTTTCCTTCCAAGAAAGCCAGTTGTCTGGCACATTGGAAGTAAGCATTGATTAGATCTGTCACACAAGCATCATAAAGACTAATCTTTTGCCTATACCCCTCCCCTGCCAACCAGCTTGCATGCTTGGTCTCTGACATATTTGTCCTTGGGACAAGAGCATTGACAATAGGCTCTCCATCCTACAAGAGAGTGGTAGAAATTGATTAAAAACAATGCAGTGCACATAAGTAGGAGGCACACAATAATACAATGAATAATCTCTTACAAACATTACCTTTAAAATGAAATGACCCCATCGACTAACCCTATAGTGCCACCAACTCAACCAGCTAAGAAGCTTAGGGATGTTTCTATCAGCTGCCTTGCCAGTTGCCCACCATGCTCGTATCCTGCGAAATTGCTGAAGGGCACTTTCTTTGTTTGGGGCAGTCCTCCACTTCTCACACATCTCCCTGTGCTTTTCTTGATGTGGGCTATAGATGTACCTCTGCGTGTGGACACAAAGGTTGTCTTCCCAATGCCATAAACATGACCTTTCCCTTTCAATCATCTCCTTTCCATCGTTGAAGACACGTCTCACTGCATTCCAGTTAGCGCCAGCCTCATCCGCCATAAACCCAAAAAAATTTGCTACCTTCCCTGTGTGCTCCACCATTACCAAATTCATATTTTCCCAAAACATGACTTGAGCATCCTCATCCTCTTCTCTAAATTCACAAGTTGCTATTGTCAATAGCTCACCAATCCTACATGCCACAAATGGAAACAGAGTTATATTAAAGACACAAATTAAGCAATGCTCTCTACCGCTTGTAACTTACATGTGGTCATAAACATGTGCTCCCATTGTATGCCATCCAGTATCCACTCGATGCACATGATCAAAGCAGACCCATGCTTGATTAAGATCCCCATTACCATCCTTGTCCATTCGCCGAACAATGTCAATCCCAGAACCAGGTCCAGTAGTAGACATCTTAAAGATAAAGCAACGCTCAGTAGTAGTGGTGGCTTGCAATGGAAATCGAGAACCATGGAAGAACTCAAAATGGCATGTTCTTTTTAGATTAAGAATGGCTTCATATCCTTCACCCAGAGGCCGTGTTGTTTTTCGTGTTTGCATTACCATCTGCTTCACCCTGCATTCATAAAGCATACTTAGTGTATTAAAGATGATAATTGCATACTATTCTTTGCTAAATTGCACTTCCTACGTACTTTTTGACATTTATCAAACTTTGCAACTCTTGCGACATCTCCTGTAGCTCCCTCTCTGTCATGAATTCTCCCTGTGCCTTGTCATCATCAGTGAATGCTCTTAAAACCACCTCCCTTGCCACAATCATTTGTACCTTTCTGGGCCCAGCGTTGTGGTCGATGCCCACTGCACGTGCTACAAAGGCCTTGATATTTCGTATCGATGCTCGGCACATTCCCTTGGAAACCATGTGTGTATGTTTGCCATAATGAATAAATAGTCTGCTATGCATTGATTCTTTTGGCATAAAATAATAGACACAGGCAGGACATTCTTTAAGACACATTGGCACATGCTTGCAGAAAAAACACTCAAGGTTCCCGAAGCTCCCAATTGCTAAATTCCCATATTTTGGAGATTTTATCAGCTGCCCATTCCAATGGAGTTTGTTTGGTTGATTCATACGTGTCCTAAAGGAGCAGTGCTCATTCATGCACTGGAAGGTTCCCCCGCAGAAGCTCTTCGTAAGAACAAAAGTTTTATTGGCCCTAGTTTGCGTTTGTGGCTTTGTCCAAATGTTGCCCTCGTATTTTTGCTCCATCCCTTCCATACCTTTCCCACCTTCAAGCTCATATGTACTGAACTCTGGGTACACCTTGGGAAGCTCTTTTACCTTGCCTTTGTAATCACAATCATGGATTAAAGTGTGCAAGACATCAGTAGGAGGTAACATGCGGATTATTTGAAAGCAAGAGACCGCAGTATCAAACTGAACATCTTCCTCTTCCAAATGTTGAACGCACTTTTCCACAGGAGAGACCTCTATCTCCTCTTGCAATGACCCATGTGCTTGGACATTGATTTCTTCTATCTCTTCAGTGTCCAAGTCACTGTAAAGCACAATGCTCTCTAATTCAATGCGCAATGCAAAACAAAAAATGTCAAAGACAAAGTTAATGCCACTTACATTGGAGTACTCTTTCGAGAACCGGGAGGAAATATAGTTGAGGGGCCTTGTTCTGGGGTCTCAAAATAATTCTCTGATTTGGCAATATATACAGAGGACAATGAATGCTCCAAGATAAAATATGCCTCGTCTCCAATCCCTGCATACAAGTGTAAAGGACAAATGGGCTCATACTCTCCTCCAATTTCAAGTAAGGCCTCCACATTTATCCCACCAATAGTTCCAAGCTTCCCCCAGATCATGTTGATTGACACAAGACATTTGCCATTCAAGAAGGGGACTCGAATGCATGCACCCATTGTAGAATGGAGGAAAACACGAGCCTCCCTGCATAATGCAATCACAACAACAATTAAGGAATTTACATTGAATATTAGCCAAAAATATTTTAATACTAGATGTTCTTGCTCTAATCAATAGCATATACTAGCCATAATACAATTTTACCAGGCTCATTTTAAGACTATGGGTAGAAGCAAATAAAAATATTTATTGCAAAAATAGTCATAATGAAGGGTATCAAGAAGAGTACATGTATATATGTATATATGTTTGTGTGTACACGTGTGTGTATGTATACACACACACACGCACACACACACACACACACATATTTGCTTTGTGTTAGTTCTTGCGCTTTTTCATAATCTCCTATTAGATTTCAAAAACTCTACCAGTTGGATGCCATAGCATAACTGTGCTATAGATTTAAATAAATCGGAAAAATATTGACCAAACCCTTAAATTTTAGTGTTGAAATTCATTAGTGTTAGGATAAAAAAATTTGTCCAGTGCCTAACTTAGGGTTTTTAGTAGTTGGCTACTTCTTATGAAGCAATTACTTAACGCTTTTAGTCGTCCTCCACACAGAAGCATCTTCCCTCGAACACACACGCAGAGAAGCGATCATGAAGCATCATACGTCTCCCCAGCAAAGAAACGCTGATCTCATGCGCAGGGCCCTCTCCCCACTCCAATCTTTCTCCCCAACAAAGAGACACAGAAAGGTATCATCATCCATGAATTTGTGCTATTTTGCCTGAATGAATTTGTGCGCTCAGCGCACAAAATAATAGGATGTTTTGCTGCCGCCACACTCCACACACAGTAGTATGAGATGTGCGGTGTTACTTCTTGCTATTTTTATTGAATGAATTTGTGCGCTCAGCGCACAAAATAATAGGATGTTTTGCTGCTGCCACACTCCACACACAGTATGAGATGTGCGGCGTTACCTCTTGCTATTTTTCTTGAATTAATTTGTGCGCTCAGCGCACAAAATAATAGGATGTTTTGCTGCCGAGCAGTGACAAAATCGTCACGATTTTGAGTTCGTTTCAAGCTTCGGGGGCGCTGCCCCCGAACTCCCCCGCCAAGGGGGGCCTAAATGGCTGCCGCGCCGGCCCCCCTTGGATCCCCCCGACGGCAGAAATTTGGAGAGAGTAGTGTAAGAACATGCTATCTATATGGTGCTGTCTCAAACACATTGCATAGAGTGTCTCTCTTACTACTGTCTATATTATGCAGACTTTGTGTATACAAGAAGCTCAAAAAACTCACATTTGATGTCTTCTTGGTTGAGAAACGACTCACACAGTCGAGAGAGGAGACCAGCAAACATGTGCATCTAAAGAACAATAGCACAAAAAGAAAAAAGTTTGTCCTTAAAAAAGTGTTGGATTGCGAAATATCACTTCTAAAGTTTCTTAGTACTCAATATTGAACGCCTTCAGATTTGGGCTACCGAATCTTTATATATTTTCCAATAAATTTGAATGCCTTGAATTGAACACCTGAAAAGGGCTCCGTAAATATTTTCCAATGGAGATTTTTTTAAAATATTCAATACGGCTTTGAATGCCTTGGAATTTGGGCCAAAGCACTCCATATGATAATCTCAAAGATATTCTGTTCGTTATAATGAGTTGGCCGTTTTGTTGGATAGTGAATGTGCCACCTTTGTTTGATGATTGTGTTGCAGTACTGAATTTAATCTCTTTAGTGAATGTGCCACCTTTTCTTTAAGTTTGTGTCGTATTACTGAATTTGCTGTTAAAATAATCAATTAATTATACAATACGAGTACAATACTATTTGAAGATTTGTTCTTGTATTTTTGCATGGCTATCTGGTTTTCAAATGAGTTCGAGTCATTTCACTAGAGCATCTTGCTTGAAAGGTTCTTGTTGTGCAAAAATGGATGAGTTACCTCTTGCTAAGCAAAAAAAGAGTGTGCAGGTTGGCCCAGGTGAGAGCTCATCGAGACACACAAGGAGGCAAGCTGATTTTTCTAGCACTTTGGAGCAAGCCGCCTCCTCAAACCCTACTACTACAGAGCATGCGGTACATATCATAGATGACACTAACCTGGAGGTGGATATGGATAGGCAGCATCTACATAGTGATGAAAGAAATGAGGAGGATGGACAAAATGTAGTGGGGGCAATTGAGGAAAATAAAGGTGATCAAAATGAGGGTGAGAATACTCAAGGTGGTGATAATGAGGATGAAGGTGAGAATACTGAGGATACTGGGAGAGAGATAGAGGGGGAAGAGAACACACATCCACTAGAGGATCAAGAAGAAACAGTTGTCACAACCCAAACTGAAGGAAGCAAGCAGAAAAAAAATAAGGTTGATATTTTTGGGAAGATTCTAGAGACATCTACTCCACAAGCCTTTTTAGATAGGATAGGAGTCAAATTTAGGTCTCCACCTCCACGTGTTCCTCTCTGTAGGATGATCCAGACGGAGGCAATCCGAAAGGTTTCTCCCTCAACAGATAAATCTCTTACTCGAAGCTTCAAAAAACTAGGTGGGTACATTGAGAGCATGGGAGCTTTCACAGTATCAATTATGGACTTGGAAGGGGAGGAGACACCATTGACACAAGAGAGGGAGGAATCTTGGGATGAGCATTGGAGGACTGTGAATCAACAATTTGAGGAAACTCTTGCACTTGACCCCGAGTGGGGTCCGTACTTGAGCCGAAAAATGGTGCATATTCTTGATGGTAATAATCGACACAATGCTTGGATGGACTGCATTTCTACAGGTGAGTTCTCATTGGGATGTTATAGTTTCTTATGCTTCTTTGTCCTTCCTAATTTTGTGTTTTATTACAGGGTTTCAAGGGGATTTGTCCATGCATTGTTGTGTTCTCTGTAAATTTTATGTGTTCGAGCGGAGGGATGTGGGTGAGCTTTTGTTTTCATTGTCCAGGTTGAACAAGTAAGTTAATTTGTCATCAGAGTCTCCTTCTATGTCAAGTAAGTTGTTTGTACTCAAGAATATTAACATATTTCTTCTTTGTTTTGTAGGACGCATGATTATGCATTTGTGCCAACCACATTTGGTGATCGTCTATTTCAACTAAGAAGATTGGGAGAGTCCGACCTAACAACTCTCATGGCACATTTGGACAATGAGGACAAGCTATGGGTTGAGAGAGAGATGCAGAGTGCATCTGCCAGAGGAAGGCCTAGTTGGCTTCATTTGCCAATCCAGATTATGACTTGGCTCTTGTTCAAGGATGAGATGTAGCAAAAAATTGATGAGGCATCAACAAATGGACCACTTGCCGAGTCTGCTAGGGAGAATGTGACTCGAAAGGTAGAAGTTCTCTACAGAGGAAAAACATCAAAATATGCAAGGATTGCTGATCCCTCCAATGGTGAGGCCTTTTGGTGTGCAGTGCTCTCCCTCCCATGGCACGCGTCAAGCAATCATGTGGCCACAGAGGAAAAGCTCAATATGATAGGTTCTGCTTGCATCAGAGACACAGATAAGGCTCACATTGTCAAGCTATTGGACAACTCTCAGGCTGCAGTGCGATCACTTGAGGGTATGCCAAATGATAAGACAAAGGTTAGGGAATGGCTGCACATGTACTCCTACTGGCTTCAGATCACGGAGCTGGGTTTGAGAATCCAAAATGATATTAAAAATGCCGATCGAGTCAGGTTGCCAGGTGAGAGCCGATTCACCTCTTTTGTTGTTCTATGCAGAAGAAAGTACTTCAAAAGGGCTTTCAAAGTGCACGAAGGAGGCATAAAATTTAGCCATGATATTGACCATCAACCAGGCCTACAAAGTGCTACACGGCGAGTCGTTTATAGGTTTTCCTCCAACATAACCCAGATATTCCTTGTTAAAAAACATGCATGCTTCTTTCTGTGTGTTGTTTTATCATTTGTGCTTTGGCTTGCAGATGGTTGCTTTCTGAAATTGAGGAGCACCAATTGGATATTTTACCCCCTCTCGCTAGTGTGTGGCTTTGTGTTGACAATCAATCTTATATGTATGCCGATTTGAAGCTTGGAAGAGTAAGTGATTGAATTTGTCATTTTGAATCCATGATTGAGAAACATGTTCATATTGAGGGTGAGTTGTGTTTACCCATGTTTGTCATTGAACAGGCCATGTCAAGCATAGAGTCTCGTTTCTGCCCGTGGTGGTTGGACCTTGAAAGAAACCATGTGCCGGAGGAGGAGCTTGATCTGTATCGCCAACATAAGTCTATATTGGAGCTTCGTAGCCAGCAAATTGATCATAATGAGGCCACATCCACATCACATGCAACATCGATTGCATCGGCTTCTTTTCGTAAGTCATTGCCAGTGAATTTAGGGAGGGAAATAGTGAATCGTGCATTGGAGGTGAATCGAGCAATGGAAGCAAATAGGGAGCAGAGTCAACAACAGACATCCAATAGTAGTGCAGGCGGGATACAACCAACTGACATCATAACCAAGACATTGCAAGCTCCAGGTATGTGAGCTTCCTACCTCATCTCTATCGTGATCCGATTGTTTTGACTTGAGACTATGTGTGTTAAATGTCAAAAACCTGTCTATAGGAACCATTTATGCCTTCAATGTCAGTATTGAGGACCTTGCAGCTACTTTTGTGAACATGGAGGATGCATCCTCATTGGGAAAGCAAGTGCTTGATGCCATGAATGTTATTTGCACAGTAGGGAATGTTAAGAGTAGAGGGTCCGATTACTGTGTGGAGTTGATATTTGCAGACTTCCCCTCAAATATCATCATTGGAGGTTGTGTTGCAAACAAGGTTCCATATTGGAATAAGATTGGGGATGGCATGTATGACTCTACTTTTAAAGTTGTTGATTCTTGTCTCTCGGATCGAGGCTTCTTTACATGCCTTTACACTATGGAAGAAGGAGTGACCATTGAGCAGGTTGCACAGAGCGTTGGGTTTGGCATTTATCATAGACAGGTTGTGAGGTGTACTCCACCTATTGGGAAGAAGATGGGGCAAATGATTACTACCCAGGTATTGGTGTTGTTCTCTTTGGGGCTGTCATTTGTGCAAATCTTCTTTGTCCCATTTAAGGTGAAAATGCATGAACAACCAATGTGTCTTTGCTTGTAGGTCACTTGTCTAATATTGGCTGTTTTTGTTCGCTCAACATCTCCTGCTACAAGCTTTGTGATGCATGGGGATCAACTAAGGGATTTGGCACTAGGTGATGATCTTGATGTAGGGCAAGATCTTATCTTTGACATGTATGTATGCATTCAAATCAAGATAGAATTTAAAATGATTTTCGGTGATCTTTATGGCATATGGTTAATGGTTTGTGTGCATTTTCAAGAGTGCCATCGGAGGATCTGGTGAAGAGAAAGGGTAGACCATGGCGGGGCGGTTGTCAGAGAGGTCAGCGGCTTAGCAAATACATCGTCTCCGTCTTCAGTCGTCCTGGGGACACGATTTTGGATTTGTTTGCTGGCACTGGAACTCTTGGGCTAGTGGCAGCATTTATGGATCGCAATGTCATAATGTTAGACAAGGATGAGCGGATCTATGATCACCTGTTAGAACCATACTCAGCAAAGGTATGCATGTTGAAAAGATAAATATGTTAGTAGAGAATAATTTTGTATTGATAAAGCTTATTTTCTTTTCTTTGTGTCTCTTGCAGTTATGAGGATCACATGTCTACATCAGAATGCCATTAGAGATAGTCTTTTTTTTAATTGAGACAATCATTTTTTTGGGACTATTGGAAGTAATGTTTTGATGGATGTTATGCTTCTGAATGTTTTTTACAATAGCATGTAGCTGATTGTTGGACAATTTTTATTTGGATTATAAATTTTTTAAATCCTATGGTTATGGTTTCTAAAGAGTATTATATTGTTGTGTCAGTGGTATGGCTATTAAAATTGGTGTGCATCTTAATGGCTTGATTTCTATGCTATCTAGTCGCTGTGGTTTCCATGTGGTTGCAAACAATAGTTTGTTTCTATTAGTAGCTCCAATGACCAATTCAACGTCTTTTTAGCGAGCCAAGTAGTATGAGTTTTGTAGTGATTTTTTATATCCGCACCATTCATTTGAAAATGCTTTATTTGCAATAGTCATTTTTAAACTTTTTTAGTCTTCTTTGTTCTGTTCATTATAGAGTTGCACTATGGTTTCACTCTTTTTAACATTACATGCTCGCTTAACATCATACCATGCCCCTACTTGCTCACTTTCACAAGGACTTTATTTCTACTCACTGCTCTGTGCTCACTGCTCTTGGCTCGCTAAATAGACGCACCCATATAGCTGCATTGCATTGACACATATTTGTCTATCTCTTAAACATCATTAAGTGTAGTTTAGTTAGACTAAGGTTGTGATTACTACGATCGAAGCCTCACATGTCACATTGGTATCAGAGCGTTACAGGGGGTAACCAGCTTTAGATCATGTTTATTCCATCAGTCATTCAATCAGACATTATGTTAATCGCTTCCGCACAGTTAAACCCAGTTCTCAAAATCTTGCAGGCCACCCTTAGGGATTTTCCCTTAGGTATGCATTAGTAACCCATCTATCTGCATTCTTTCACAGCATATAGAGTTGCACATGGTTTGCATAGGAGATATCTTAGCAGTCATCTTAGCAGTCGATCTTGCATCTGCAAGGCATAAATGTTTGCCCATGAACTCTCTGGAAAAGAATGACATCCATCATCAAAGGAGGACATAAGTTTTGGACTTCAACTGGTAGCAGCAGGGGGTTTCTCTTCCACAGAAGACGGAAGTTTGCTCCAACATCGCCTCAGGAGGTTCAGAGCTTTAGAAACAACGGAGATGGTAGGTGAAAGGTTTCCACAGGCAGGTCAGGGGTGACTCAGGTATTTCCAAGCAGTTTTAGCAGCATTTGCCGTTCAATTTCCACAGTATATAGAGTCTTGGCTCAAAGGATTTCACTCCTGCAGACAACCTCAGTCCCGGCAGCAGAAGACAGAAGGGGGCAGCGGTTCAGAGGAGAAGGATCACAGAGGAGTCGAAGTTTGCAAGGTATACCACCCAGCAACAGTTTAGCAGTGGGGAATGTCACGTGCACACCATTCAGGTGTACAGTGACATGGCATTATTTTATGGCATGGCATCATCAGGCATTTAATCAGGATTTATCAAGCATTTTATGGACATTTAAATGAATGTTTTCAGCATGTACCACATGGTATGGATTGGATTCAGCATTGTAGCATTATATTAACCATCTAGACAAAAGCATTGGGGCTTGTGGAGGCAACCGATAGCATTCAAGTCAGCCAACCAGCCTTTAAAGCATTTATGGCATTAAAATGGCAGTCGTGAGCATATTCAGAGCTGGCTGACTGCTGCTGTAGCCAAGCTGGCTGACCAGCACCAATTCCCCATATATAAAGAAATGCATCATTTCAGCATAGACATCTAGATCTCTTCAGCATTTTCCTTCCTAGGAGCAAAGGGGGATACAGTTCAGCATCCAACAGTGTGTTCCTTCAGCGTTTCTACACCAAGAGGGCTGGGAACAGCAGCGCATCCACGCATCAGCATATTCAGCCATCTTCCCAACTCCTACATAGAGGGATACCAGCATCATACAAGTGGTGGAACTCAGCATTGGAGTCTGGACAGCCATCTTTCAGCCATCCTTCATCATTATTCAGCATGTTTCCCTCTCTTCCAGGGGTAGACATCATCTAGGACAGCATAGATCCCTTTGGATCTCATTGTAACCGCATTCATCATCTAATATAGCTGCATTGCATTGACACATATTTATCTATCTCTTAAACATCATTAAGTGCAGTTTAGTTAGACTAAGGTTGTGATTACTACGGTCGAAGCCTCACATGTCACAATTGCTTCTTACCCATGGTGATCTTGTGCTCTTCTTGGCGGAGACTTTGATAACTCTCCCATGCCATCAGACAACACTACTCATAGATCTCATATGATCCCTTCTGAAAAGCGATCATGGGAGGAGTTACTTACCACGACACATGCACAAGATTTATGGACAGCCATGCACACTGGAATAGTGGGCTACACCTATCATCATAATGCCTTTACTAACTACTGGGCTTGCTTGGATAGATGGTATTTACCGCATATACAGATTTCAGTCTTCATATTGAGGTTGATCACTCTCTTGGTCTCTCGGACCATGCTCTTTTATGGCTGAATATTCAGTTTGGTCAGCCCTGGGATGACATGCCTTTACATTCCATTCGGATGAAACATATCATGCACAATTTCAACAATTGATCCGATATGCCATAATTCCTCTTACAGCACATGTCCATTATGACTGTAATTTTGCATGGCAACGCCTTGTGGAAAGGCTTCAGCATGCTATTCATGAATATGGGAGTAATTTCATGCCTGACTGGAGAGCTAAAGTTCAGCATGCCAAAGTAGTAGTTCAGTCCTTAACTACACATTCCCAATTGCAGCCCCTCTCCTCTCAACAAATGGACACTCTCTCTCAGTCATCTCAATAGCTCTCTTGCAAGCTAATTACTGATGGAAATTGGCCAAGTGGCACGTTTGGGCAAGGATGACTCAATTCATGGATAAAGACTGCTCTTCAAAATCTTTCTTTCAAGGGTTACATGCTTCTAGGAGGAAGACCTCTTGCCTCAGAGTCCGTAAACTGGATGGTGAATGGACTTGATCTTTCTCAGAGCTCCAACATGAATGCTTTTCTTATTTCAGAAACTGTTTGCACCCCCTGCTACCACTTCTTTGCACGAATTACAAGCTCGGGATACTCTTTTACAACATGTTCTTCCTATTCTCAACCCACAGGAAGCTCTCAAACTTGATATGCCTTTCACTGATGTCGAGCTTGATGATGCCTTGTCCCATCTCAGCACTGGTAAGGCACCAGGGTATGATGGCCTCACGGTGGAATTTTTCTTACACTTTTGGGAAGACCTTAAAGGTGTTATCCTGCAAATAATTAATGAGGCTTGGCATACAGGAGTACTCCCCCAATCATGGAAGCATGGCATAGTTAAACTCATCCCCAAGCGGAATTTGTGTGAGCATCTCATGGATTGGAGGCCCATCACATTGATGCCTGTTGTTTGCAAGTGCTTTATGAGGGTCTACATCCCTTGCAATATGGCTTTGTTCCTAGGCGGCAGATCCATGATAATATTGGCAATGCTCTCATGGCTATTGAATATGCAAAATATTCTGACCAGGATGTTTTTATTATACAAGTGGACTTTGCTAAAGCTTTTGACACGGTCAACTGGGATTCTATCTCACAGACAATGGCTCAGATGGGATTCGGGCCAAAAATGGCTAATGTCATCTACTGCTTGTATGCTGACTCTACAACCCAATGCATCCTTGGCAATCACCTTTCTCAATCTTGGTCCTTGGGTCATTCGGTCAGACAGGTGTCCACTCAGTGCCCTCTTATATGCCATTGCCACTCACCCACTTCTCAGATACCGAAGTCCGTGTGGTCGGTTCTCTGATGGGGTCGCGGATCCTCAAATTCTAACTATCCAAGTCTGGGTTCTCGACAAAGATGCACGAACGTGGCAAATGGCAGAAATTTCCAATAGTGGCCAAAAGGACACGGAAGAGGCATGAAATTCGAATTTTGCATGGACAAATGTGTGGCAAGCAACCCAGATCTTTCTTGTGTTCAAATGCGATTCGGACTCATTTCGGATCCGAAACTCTGATATGGTGATTTTGCACTATCTTCGCCGGGACCCAACTTTGACACGCTGGGAGAATTGATTGTGATGCCCAAATCCATGCACAGAGTGATGTGGACATAGAGCAACTTCCCTAGCACAAGTCCGTGTGGTCCGTTCTCTAATGGGGTACCGGATCGTCAACTTCTAACTGTCCGAATCCGGGTTCTCGAAAAAGATGCACGAGCATGCCAAATGGCGGAATTTCCAACTGTGGCCCAAACGACGCCGAAGAGGCATGAAATTTGAATCATGCATGGACAAATGTGTGGCAACAAGCAACCCGGATCTTTCTTGTTGTGTTCAGATGCGATTCGGACTTATTTTAGATCCGAAACCCTGTTATGGCAATTTTGCACTATCTTTGCCGAGAAGTGATTGCGATGCACAAATCCATGCACAGAGTGGTATGGACATAGAGAAACTTCCCTAGCACAAGTCCATGTGGTCCATTCTCTGATGGGTCCTGGATCCTCAACTTCTAACTATTCGAATCCGGGTTCTCGAAAAAGATGCACGAACATGCCAAATGGCAAAAATTTCCAACCGTGTCCCAAACGGCGCCGAAGAGGCATGAAATTCGAATCATGCATTGACAAATGTGTGGCAAGCAACCTGGATCTAGTTGTGTACCATGTAGATCAACAAAACCAATTACTGTAAGAAGATACCTACTTCACATGATGAGAACCAAGGAGCTACAATTGCATTCGATCTAGCTCTACCATGTGGTGGAGCTAGAATGCATCGATCTAGATGTGTACCATGCAGATCAACAAAATCAATTACTCCAAGAAGAGATCTACTTCACATGACAAGAACCAAGAAGCTAGAATTGAATTTGATCTAGCTCTACCACGTGGTAGAGCTGTATCTAGCCTAGACCACATTGTAGAGCTAGATCATAGAGCTAGAATGCTTTGAGGTCTAGCTCTACCATGTGGTGGAGCTAGAATTACATTTGAGGTCTAGCTCTACTATGTGGTAGAGCTAGAATGCATTGATCTAGCTGTGTACCATGCAAATCAACAAAACCAATTACTCCAAGAAGAGACCATGACAAGAACCAAGGAGATAAACAAGTGTGTTGAATTTCGCTAGGACCCAACTTTGACGCGCTGGGCGAAGTGATTGCGATGCCCAAATCCATGCATAGAGTGATGTGGACATAGAGAAACTTCCTTAGCCTAAGTCCATGTGGTCCGTTCTCTGATGGGGTCCCGGATCCTCAACTTCTAACTGTCCGACTCCGAGTTCTCAAAAAGGATCCACGAGCGTGGCAAATGGCAGAATTTTTCAAAAGTGGCCCAAGTGGCACCGAAGAGGCATGAAATTAAAATCATGCATGAACAAATGTGTGGAAAGCAACCCGGATCTTTCTTGTTGTGTCCAAATGTGATTCTGACTCATTAAGGACCCGAAACTCTGTTATGGCAATTTTGCACTATCTTCGCCATTATCCTGGCTGGGACCCAACTTTGACGCGCTAGGAGAATTGATTACAATGTCCAAATCCATGCACAGAGTGATGTGGACATAGAGCAACTTCCCTAGCACAAGTCCATGTGGTCCGTTCTCTGTGATGGGGTCCCGAATCCTCAACTTCTAACTGTCCGACTCCGAGTTCTCGAAAAAGATGCATGAGCGTGGCAAATGGCGAAAATTTCCAACAGTTGCCCAAACGGCGACGAAGAGGCACGAAATTCGAATCATGCATGGACAAATGTGTGGCAAGCAACCTGAATCTTTCTTGTTGTGTTCACATGCGATTCAGACTCATTTCGGACCCGAAACTCTGTTATGGCAATTTTGCACTATCTTCACCACTATCTTCGCCGAGACCCAACTTTGACGCGCTAGGAGATTTGATTACAATGCCCAAACCCATGCACGGAGTGATGTGGACATGGAGAAACTTCCCTAGCACAAGTCCATGTGGTCCGTTCTCTTATGGGGTCCCGAAACCTCAACTTCCAACTGTCCAAATCCGGGTTCTCGAAAAAGATGCACAAGTGTAGCAAATGGCGAAAATCTCCAACCGTGGCCCAAATGGCACGCCAAAGAGGCATGAAATTAGAATCATGCATATACAAATATGTGGAAGCAACCCAGATCTTTCTTGTTGTGTTCAAATGTGATTTGCACTCATTTCGGATCCGAAACTCTGTTATGGCGATTTTGCACTATCTTCGACCGAGACCCAACTTTGACGTGCTAGGAGAAGTGATTGCGATGCCCAAATCCATGCACGGAGTGATGTGGGCATAGAGCAACTTCCCTAGCACAAGTCCGCATGGTCCGTTCTCTGATGGGGTCCCACATCCTCAACTTCTAACTGTTCGAATCCGGGTTCTCGAAAAAGATGCACGAGCGTGGCAAATGGCGGAAATTTCCAACAGTGCCCCAAATGGAGCCGAAGAGGCATGAAATTCGAATCATGCATGGACAAATGTGTAGCAAGCAACCCAGACCTTTCTTGTTGTGTTCAGATGCAATTCGGACTCATTTCGGATCCGAAACTTTGTTATGGTGATTTTGCACTATCTTCGTCGGGACCCAATTTTGACGCAATGGGAGAATTGATTATGATGCCCAAATCCATGCACGGAGTGATGTGGACATAGAGCAACTTCCCTAGCACAAGTCAGTGTTGTCCCTTCTCTGATGGGGTCCCGGATCCTCAACTTCTAGTTGTTCGTATCCGGGTTCTCGAATAAGATGCACGAGCGTGCCAAATGGCGGAAATTTCCAACATATCTGGTATGCTTGTTAGCGTATTGGGTATGCTAACTAGCATATATGCTATGCTAGTTAGTATATAGGGTATGCTTACTAGGATGCTAGTTAGCATACAAAGTATGCTAACGAGGATGCTAGTTAGCATGCAGGATATGCTAACTAGCACATACGGAATCACAATCAATTCTCCCAGCGTGTCAAAGTTGGGGTCCCGGCAAAGATAGTGCAAAATCACCATAACAGAGTTTCGGATCCGAAATGAGTCCGAATCGCATCTGAACACAACAAGAAAGATCCGGGTTGCTTGCCACACATTTGTCCATGCAAAATTAGAATTTCATGCCTCTTCCGTGTCATTTGGGCCACTACAGGAAATTTTTGCCATTTGCCACGTTCGTGCATCTTTTTCGAGAACCCGGACTCGGACAGTTAGAATTTGAGGATCCGGGACCCCATCAGAGAACCGACCACACAGACTTGTGCTAGGGAAGTTTCTCTATGTCCACATCACTACGTCCATGGATTTGGGCATCGCAATCACTTCTCCCAGCACGTCAAATTTGGGTCCTGGCGAAGATAGTGCAAAAGCGCCATAACAGAGTTTCGGATCCGAAATGAGTCCGAATCACATCTAAACACAACAAGAAAGATCCGGGTTGCTTGCCACACATTTGTCCATGCATGATTCGAATTTCATGCCTCTTCGGTGCCGTTTGGGCCACGGTTGGCAATTTTTGCCATTTGGCACGCTCGTGCATCTTTTTCGAGAACTCAGAGTCGGACAGTTAGAAGTTGAGGATCCAGGACCCCATCAGAGAACGGACCACACGGACTTGTGCTAGGGAAGTTGCTCTATGTCCACATCACTCCGTGCATGGCTTTGGGCATCGCAATCACTTCTCCCAGTGCGTCAAAATTGGGTCCTGGGGCGAAGATAGTGCAAAATCACCATAACAGAGTTTCGGATCCGAAATGAGTCCGAATCGCATTTGAACACAACAAGAAAGATCCGGGTTTCTTGCCACACATTTGTCCATGCATGATTCGAATTTCATGCCTCTTCGGCGTCGTTTGGGCCACGGTTGGCAATTTTTGCCATTTGGCACGCTCGTGCATCTTTTTCGAGAACCCGGATATACGGACAGCTAGAAGTTGAGGATCCGAGACCCCATCAGAGAACGGACAACACTGACTTGTGCTAGGGAAGTTGCTCTATGTCCACATCACTCCGTGCATGGATTTGGGCATCACAATCAATTCTCCCAGCGCGTCAAAATTGGGTCCCGGCGAAGATAGTGCAAAATCGCCATAACAGAGTTTCGGATCCGAAATGAGTCCGAATCGCATTTGAACACAACAAGAAAGTTCCGGGTTGCTTGCCACACATTTGTCCATGCATGATTCGAATTTCATGCCTCTTCGGCGCCGTTTGGGCCACTGTTGAAAATTTCTGCCATTTGTCACGCTCGTGCATCTTTTTCGAGAACCTGGATTCGGACAGTTAGAAGTTGAGGATCCGGGACCCCATCAGAGAACAGACCACACGGACTTGTGCTAGGGAAGTTGCTCTATGTCCACATCACTTCGTGCATGGATTTGGGCACTACAATCAATTGTCCCAGCACGTCAAAGTTGGGTCTCCCGGCAAAGATAGTGCAAAATCGCCATAACAGAGTTTCAGATTCTGTGCATGAATTTGGGCATCGCAATCAATTCTCCCAGTGCGTCAAAGTTGGGTCTCGACAAAGATAGTGCAAAATCGCCATAACAGGGTTTCGGATCCGAAATGAGTCCGAATCGCATATGAACACAACAACAAGAAAGATTCGGGTTGCTTGCCACACATTTGTCCATGCATGATTCCAATTTCATGCCTCTTCGGCGCCATTTGGGCCACGGTTGGAAATTTTCGCCATTTGGCATGCTCGTGCATCTTTTTCTAGAACCCGAATTCAGACTGTTAGAAGTTGAGGATCCGGGACCCCATCAGAGAACGGACCACACAGACTTGTGCTAGGGAAGTTGCTCTACGTCCACATCACTCCGTTCATGGATTTAGGCATTGCAGGCAGTTCTCCTAGCGCGTCAAAGTTGGGTGTAAAATCGCCATAACAGAGTTTCGGGTCCGAAATGAGTCCGAGTCGCATCTGAACACAACAAGAAAGGTCTGGGTTGCTTGTCACACATTTGTCTATGCATGATTCAAATTTCATGCCTCTTCGGCGCTGTTTGGGCCACTGTTGGAAATTTTCGCCATTTGGCACGCTCGTGCATCTTTTTCGAGAACCCGGATATGAACAGCTAGATCCGGGACCCCATCAGAGAACGGACAATAATGACTTGTGCTAGGGAAGTTGCTCTATGTCCACATCACTCCGTGCATGGATTTGGGCATAACAATCAATTCTCCTAGCGCGTCAAAATTGGGTCCCGGCAAAGATAGTGCAAAATCGCCATAACAGAGTTTCGAATCCGAAATGAGTCCGAATCGCATCTGAACACAACAAGAAAGGTCCGGGTTGCTTGCCACACATTTGTCCATGCATGATTCGAATTTCATGCCTCTTCGGTGCCGTTTGTGCCACTGTTGGAAATTTCTGTCATTTGCCACGCTCGTGCATCTTTTTCAAGAACCCGGATTCGAACAGTTTAGAAGTTGAGGATGTGGGACCCCATCAGAGAACGGACCACACCAACTTGTGCTAGGGAAGTTGCTCTATGTCCACATCACTCCGTGCATGGATTTGGGCATCGTAATCACTTCCCCAGCACGTCAAAGTTGGGTCTCGGGCGAAGATAGTGCAAAATCGCCATAACAGAGTTTTGGATCCCAAATGAGTCCGAATCGCATCTGAACACAACAAGAAAGATCCGGGTTACTTGCCACCTATTTGTCCATGCATGATTCTAATTTCATGCCTCTTCGGCGTGCCGTTTGGGCCACGGTTGGAAATTTCCGCCATTTGCCATGCTCGTGCATCTTTTTCGAGAACCCGGATTTGGACAATTATAGAAGTTGAGGATCCGAGACCCGATCAGAGAACGGACCACACAGGTTTGTGCTAGGGAAGTTGCTCTATGTCGACATCACTCTGTGCATGGATTTGGGCATTGTAATCAATTCTCCTAGCGCGTCAAAGTTGGGTCCCGGCGAGGATAATGGCGAAGATAGTGCAAAATTGCCATAACAGAGTTTCGGGTCCTTAATGAGTCTGAATCACATTTGAACACAACAAGAAAGATCCGGGTTGCTTGCCACACATTTGTCCATGTATGATTTGAATTTCATGCCTCTTCGGCACCGCTTGGGCCACTTTTGGAAAATTCTGCCATTTTTCATGCTCGTGCATCCTTTTTGAGAACTCAGAGTCAGACAGTTAGAAGTTGAGGATCAGGGACCCCATCAGAGAACGGACCACACGGACTTGTGCTAGGGAAGTTGCTCTATGTCCACATCACTACGTGCATGGATTTGGGCATCGCAATCACTTTGCCCAGTGCGTCAAAGTTGGGTCCCAGCGAAATTCAACACACTTGTTTATCTCCTTGGCTCTTGTCATGGTCTTTTCTTGGAGTAATTGGTTTTGTTGATTTGCATGGTACACAGCTAGATCAATGCATTATAGCTCTACCACATAGTAGAGCTAGACCTCAAATGCAATTCTAGCTCCACCACATGGTAGAGCTAGACCTCAAAGCATTCTAGCTCTACGATTTAGCTCTACAATGTGGTCTAGGTTGGATACAGCTCTACCACGTGGTAGAGCTAGATAAAATTCAATTCTAGCTTCTTGGTTCTTGTCATGTGAAGTAGATCTCTTCTTGGAGTGATTGATTTTGTTGATCTGCATGGTACGCAGCTAGATCGAATGCAATTGTAGCTCCTTGGTTCTCGTCATGTGAAGTAGGTCTCTTCTGACAGTAATTGGTTTTGTTGATCTGCATGGTACACAACTAGATCCGGGTGGCTTGCCACACATTTGTCAATGCATGATTCGAATTTCATGCCTCTTCGGCGCCACGGTTGGAAATTTTTGCCATTTGGCACGTTCGTGCATCTTTCTCAAGAACCCGGATTCGAACAGTTAGAAGTTGAGGATCCGGGACCCATCAGAGAATGGACCACATGGACTTGTGCTAGGGAAGTTTCTCTATGTCCACATCACTTCGTGCATGGATTTGTGCATCGCAATCACTTCTCGGCAAAGATAGTGCAAAACCGCCATAACAAGGTTTCGGATCCAAAATAAGTCCGAATCGCATCTGAACACAACAAGAAAGATCCGGGTTGCTTGTTGCCACACATTTGTCCATGCATGATTCAAATTTCATGCCTCTTTGGCGTCGTTTGGGCCACGGTTGGAAATTTCGCCATTTGGCATGCTTGTGCATCTTTTTCGAGAACCTAGATTCAGACAGTTAGAAGTTGACGATCCGGGACCCCATGAGAGAACGGACCACACGAACTTGTGCTTCATGTATGGAGAAAGTTTTGGATATAAAATGCAATTTCTCATCTTCTTTAATTATGTGTGTTCACAAATCTTATTGTACATATCTATCTTTAATTTAAGTTTTTATGTTGATATCTTTGCTGATCTTGATTCGTCTATATACAAGTAAGCAAAAACTTAAACCAGAGAGCTACCTATGCAGAAAATGTAGCTGCTACATGTGTAGAAAATGCAGCTGTATATCTACACAGGCATCTCTCTGGAATTTTTTTAAAATTCCAGAGCGCATCTTTAAGTGCATCAATTTATGCATGTATAAGCGCATCTATATCTACGTCTATATATGTGTTTATAATAGAGACTATAAAGGTATCTATTTTGGAGTCTATATACGCATCTATATGTGCATTTATATTATTATAGATGTGCATGTAGACGCTAAAATAGACGCACGCATAGACACGTATATAGATGCCAAAATAGATGCACACATAGACGCATGTCTGTAGACGCGATTATAAACGCTCCCATAACATTTTAAAGCACACTGTCAAAACACGCCTATGGTCGCTTTTCCTTGTAGTGAATTGTGTCCCTTTGGTTAGTCCATATCTTTGTATGGTCTACTTAAAGAAATCCACACTTGTCTTTGTGTACAGTTACTTGCACCCCTTCAGTGAGCAACTTGAACCATTTCACATAAAAAATGAACATATCAAACTTTATGCATCCAACCTTGATAATATCTTGGATTGTTCTACAATAATCTAGCATGCCTACTTTAGTATTACCATCACTTGCACTTGAACGACTTTCTTACATGAAATTAGCCTTCACACCACAATCAAATGTTGTTCTCTTTTTATCTATTCCTTCTACTGGAAAGTGACATCCGCGTGACCAAATTGTCCCAAACTTATGATAATGCAAGCACACGATAAATAAGTACTTTTGTTGTATAAATTCATGAAAGCACAACATAAAAGATAATGCGTAGATATCTCTAACTCACATACATGGAAATCACAACCATATGCAAGCTCTGCCTCCTCATCACTTATTGATTCACCATTGTATTTAGCTTGTAGTATGGTTTGCTCGAGCCATTTATTAGAAGGAAAGTCTGGAAGAAGTACAAGTTTTGTTGGGTACGGTAGTGTGCGGGTTGTTGGATTCCTTCTAAAACTCAAACAAGCTTGGTCCCTTTCAGCCTTCACCAAGTTATATCTCTTGATCCATTTCTCCATAGCATGTGAGTTTAAGATGCAAAATTTATTGATCTTCTCACGCAATGCTACATCCATTGTTCTCACAGGCCTTTCCCTTGTGGCTCTTCCCCAAATAGTTGATCATCTTCTTCTTGTGAGTTTTAGATGTAAAATTTATTGATCTTCTCATGCAATGCTACATTCATTGTTCTCACAGGCCTTTCCCTTGTGGCTCTTCCCTAACTAGTTGATCATCTTCTTCTTGTGTCCATACTCTTGGCATATGGAGATCATACGTACCGAGAAATTCAGTTATATATACAAGTGATTCTTGAACAAGCCATCCCGCTGCCATACTACCTTCACGAGACGAGCTCTTTGATGAACAAATCCTTTAAGTGTCTTCATAAATCTCTCCAAGAAAAACATCGATCGCCTATGGACAACCCCACCCATAGCAACTTCATCAACCACACGAACTAGCAAGTGCAATTGAATGGTTAAATTACTTGTTGGAAAGTATTTCTCAGCCATTGTGCATCCTCGATGGATTTTAACCGTGCTACTTCCAATGTGTCTCTACTAGTCTCTTTCCTTGATATCCAACGTACCACTGCTTCAATTTTGTAAATTGTTTTTCTAATGTCATCGTTGAGGCAATCCTTGCTGGCTATAGGAAGCACGAATTGCAAGAATTTGTGCTTCAAGCCACTAAGCTCATCGTGCCTTGTAATGCTCCCTTCGAGCTATGCATGCATCCTATAGGGGTATGAAACTCACTAATGCACTTCTTTACACGCCGTTGCTCATCTTTTGTCATGACACAAGGTGCCTTTGGTAGCTTCACCTTTCTATTTGCTGTATTTTGGGCCCATAAGTGGTGCATGCATTGAACCTCTTGTAAATCATCTCATTGTGCCTTGCTCTCCTTTAGTCCTGTGATGGTTTTCCAAAGCACCTCGGCTATATTCTTGAAAATATGCATTGGGTCAAGAAGATGGTTCACTAAAAGGTCATTCCAGTATGGAAGTTGATGGAAAATGGACAGATGCTTCATTCATGGAGGTGTACAGGTTGGATCGAGCTCCCACAAGGTCCTCCAATCACTTCTCTTCCATATGCAAGGAGACCTCCCTAGAAATCCCTCATGCAAAGGATGGTCCGCTGGGAGATACTTCTTGTGGCCCTTGTATACTATCTTCTTCATAGACTTTGAGTATTGAGCCTCAAGTTGCAACCCACATAATGGACATATAGCATGACACTCAAAGCCGTGTAGAACATCTAAAAAGATTATAGGCAGGTAAGTTTGGATGACAATCATGACTTAACATAATATGTTAACAAGCTACAATATTACTTGAGCACTCTCCATAGCCAGGCCAATCATGCATAGTCCACATAAGTATTCCTCTCAATGTTAGTTCACGTTATCCAAACCTCTTGGAAATATCATGAACTTCAATGCCCTCCCATAGAACACGAAGCTTCTCAACTAAAGGGACTAAATACACATCCATGTTCTTCACCTTGTACTTTCCAAAGTGTGAGATCCCTCTACCCCTCCGTGCACTAGGCTTCCGGTAGCTGAGAGCGGAAGTAGTCCCCTCATGCGCGGGGTAGGGTTTCTCACTCGGGGCCTCGCCCACGAATGTCCGAGCACGAGACTAGGCTGGTGGTCACTCCGAAAACCGAAACCGGGAAAATTTTCCATGCCCGGAAAGCGCGGACGATTCCACCTTTTTGAATTTTCTTAACGAATTTTTCTAACATGATCAATTCTAAGCTATCCTTCAACTGAATAAACCAGATAGAAGGAAACTATCACTGATATAATTTGATCATTTTAGTAAATTCAATGTTTTTTTTCTGATCAAGATCAGGCACAGCCATTGATCCACTTATTTGAAAAATTTATCAGGGAATTGACTAGCTACTCGAATCTTAGCGTAATCCTAAGATTTTTCAGTTTGATTATTAAAACTCCACTGATTCCAGCCTAACCCCATCCGGCCCATGGGTTAGCCACCACCCTGCCATTGGAATCGGTAGATCCAAACAAGTACTCACCCACCCATAATTGAAATGCCATTCTTAACTTTAGCTTTAGAAAACAGATATGCACATACTCCTCTTTAAAACTTTAATCTATAAAACAATCCATTGACATTCAATTTACGCGTTACACATGTCATACTTTAAAATTTCCATTGAGTCTTTGTTTCTCACAAAACAGTATCACTCCGGACTCTCCGTTGAGACCAGCGAGTCAACAACAAGATCCAGTGTGATATATTACAATAACATAGGTCCATCATATAATATCTTCCTCGACATATGCATGGATGTCCTCGGCACCGCGAGCCCGTGCATCGCCTAGTCAGAACCCTCCAGGATCCTCCTTAGGTGTCCTGGCACTTCACTCAGGGACCGCTTTGTCGGCCCTCATCCATCGTACTAGAAGCGCACCATTTTAACCATACCAAGGCTGGTCAAGACCTCGGCAGGCTTTGCCGCGTGAGCTATTCCTCGAACACTCCCCGCCAGGTGTTGCAACCGAACTTCCCTTAGATAAACATATATGCCAAATGCTCCCTCCAAGCATTCTGGCGTAAGATAATCTTTTAAGAAGACAGGGTTTCTATGCAAGTTTACAGTTTTGATTTTTTTTTTGAATACCATGAGTATATCTTAGATCCGTATCTAAATACTTCTAGATCCAGGTTTCAATTCCAAACAGAATTCCTCGAATTCTGTTAACTTGATCCTCAGATCAAAATCAAAAGTCTTAATTTAGTTTCAGATTCGGTGGGTGATTTGAGTACATTTTCCCTGAACTGGGCACATCGTCATTGATTGAAACTGAGACGAAGGAATTAGGTCTTGGTCAATAGTCTGAATCAGAGTTTAGGTCTGGAAGGTTCTTCCTAAAATTATCTTTCTCGAAAGGTACTATCTCGATTTCTCTTTTTCTAAATTTCTTTAGACGAATACTTGTTTACAAATTTCAAAAACATGGATTTCTTGAGGAATATTCATTTACCTCGATCTCCGAATTAAAAAAATGCATGAAAATTAATTATGATAAAAGTAACACTTTTATAATAAAAAATTTATCTTTTATGCATACTTCTATGCATGAAAATCAATTATGATAAAAATATCACTTTTATAATAAAAATTTATCTTTTATGTATGAAAATCAATTATGATAAAAGTAACACTTTTATAATAAATTTTTTTATCTTTTATGCATACTTCTATGCATGAAAATTAATTATGATAAAAGTAACACTTTTATAATAAAAAAATTATCTTTTAAATATACTTCTATGCATGAAAATCAATTATGATAAAAGTAATACTTTAATAATAAAAAATTATCTTTTATACATACTTCTATGCATGAAAATCAATTATGATAAAAGTAACACTTTTATAATTAAAAACATTATCTTTTATGCATACTTCTATATGCATGAAAATCAATTATGATAAAAGTAACACTTTTATAATTATAAAAATTATCTTTTTTGCATACTTCTATGCATGAAAATCAATTACGATAAAAGTAACACTTTTATAATAAAAATTTATCTTTTATGCATACTTTTATGCATGAAAATCAATTACGATAAAAGTAACACTTTTATAAAATAAAAATTTATCTTTTATGCATACTTCTATGCATGAAAATCAAATATGATAAATGTATCACTTTTATATTAAAAAAAATATCTTTTATGCATACTTCTATGCATGAAAATCAATTATGATAAAAGTAACACTTTTATAATAAAAATTTATCTTTTATGCATACTTCTATGCATGAAAATCAATTATGATAAAAGTAACACTTTTATAATAAAAAAAATATCTTTTATGCATATTTCTATGCATGAAAATCAATTATGATAAAAGTAACACTTTTATAATAAAAATTTATCTTTTATGCATACTCTTATGCATGAAAATCAATTACGATAAAAGTAACACTTTTATACAATAAAACTTTATCTTTTATGCATACTTCTATGCATGAAAATCAATTATGATAAAAGTAACACTTTTATAATAAAAAAATTTATCTTTTATGCATACTTCTATGCATGAAAATCAATTATGATAAAAGTAACACTTTTATAATAAACATTTATCTTTTATGCATACTTTTATGCATGAAAATCAATTACGATAAAAGTAACACTTTTATAATAAAAATTTATCTTTTATGCATACTTCTATGCATGAAAATTAATTATGATAAAAGTAACACTTTTATAATTTAAAAAAATATCTTTTATGCATACTTCTATGCATGAAAATCAATTATGATAAAAGTAACACTTTTATAATAAAAATTTATCTTTTATGCATACTTCTATTCATGAAAATCAATTATGATAAAAGTAACACTTTTATAATTAAAAAAAATTATCTTTTATGCATACTTCTATGCATGAAAATCAATTATGATAAAAGTAACACTTTTATAATTAAAAAAAATTATCTTTTATGCATACTTCTATGCATGAAAATCAATTATGATAAAAGTAACACTTTTATAATAAAAGTTTATCTTTTATGCATACTTTTATGCATTGAAATCAATTACGATAAAAGTAACACTTTTATAATTAAAAAATTATCTTTTTTATACAAATAATCAAAATGCATCTTCTATGCATGAAAATGATACTTTAGAATATAGAAATTATAAGGATTACTCTTTTAGAATAATAAAAGATGAATTTTATTTCACTAATTTCTAAAAATTTTGCCATAACCTCCTTTGTATGGCTGACCATTTTGCAAATTTTAAAGTCTTTAAAACTAATTAAAAGTGCACCAAGAGCATTGAAATTTATCCTAAAGTAAACATTTTTCCACTTAATTAAGACAAACATTATAAAAACTTGACTTTAAACATTAACCATTCACCTAGGATAGAGAACGGTTGGTTTTGCTACAGAAGAGAGGGGAATGCCTTTTTGTAATGAGGCATAACATTATTTGTAATTTTAGAGAAGACATAATGCATAAAAACCATTTAAAACCATAAAAAAAAACCTAAAATAAGTGAAAAAAAGAAGAATCACCAACTTACTAATGACTTTGAGAGCTTTCCTTTGGCTTGATGGTTTGAGGGTTCAACTCTTGTTTGTAACAAGAGTGGCCACCAATCTTTGGAAGAGGAAAATCTTAAAAACTAGTGAATTATTAATAAATTCAGAGTTCTTAGCTTGGGAGGAGTAGAGTAACAATGCATAAAACACTATTGAGTTTCAACAAAGAGAAATGCTTCTATTTATAGGAAAAAGTGAGCTCCTAACTAAACACACTAATTCTAGAATTTTCCAATTCAGTTTGGTCAATTTTTGATCATTTTTAGGTCAGTTGAGCTAACTTTGTGGAACTAGACTTGAATTAGGAGAGAGGAGAGATGAAATATCTCAATTTTTGAAAACTCAATTGCACATGTGAAGTACGCGCCTCATTCATGAGGGGAAAATCCCCATGCAGAGGTGTCAAAAATGCATCATTACTTCTAAATATCTCTCCTTTTTAACTATAATTAGCCTTGTTCTTAGTCAACTCTTCATCTTATGTGAGTATTTACTCATTTTTGGGGGATTTTTATTTTATTTCTTCATTTATCTCCTCCTTACATTTGGATGAATCTTATTGGTCCATAGGAACCTTAATTTAAATTTTTTTAAAAATCTTCACCCCTAGGATAATACCTCTTGAACAGATTATACTTAATTTCTAATGCACCTTCTGAAAATCTTTTTGAACTTCTGTTTTAGGGGAACTTATTTTAATAAGATGAGATATTTTTCTATCCAAAAATATTAACAAACTGAATATTCTCTCTCTAGAATATTTTCTCTCTCTAGACTAAAACAGTTAGAAACGAGATCTTTTATATTTCTGAAGAGGGATTTAATTACACGGGAAGATGCTGGACATCTTGAGAGGCTGGGGAGGAATCTTACATTCTCTCCCACTTAAAAAACGCGAGATGTCCTCATCTCGCAAACTGGGGGCATCTTCAAAAGGATAGAACTTCCATTTTACTAATAATTCTCTGAGAATTCTGTTCAGGGATTTAATATTCACGTGATCACAAGATTTTTTGTGATAATAACACATGTGAACAAGTTATTCACATGTTCTCATGTTACCGTTCACAAAATAACAGGTCACTTGCCATTTGGGAACCCCTTAAAAGCTTGGCTACACATGGGAATAAGCTATTCACATGTTCTCATGTTACCATCTTCACATAATAGCAAGTCAGTGGCCACCTAAGAAGATTTTTTATGCCCGACAAAGATAAATTTTTTAGGCCTTTGTGAAAGCTTTGTGAATATAACATGTGATCACAAGATTTTTTGTGTTATTAACAAATGTTATTAACATGTTCACATGTTCTTGTTTACGTCAGTGAAATCCTTGATTCTGTTCCTGAGAATCTTTTCTCGAACATCAAGAATTTCTTTAGGTTGGAGTTCCATCTGCCCTTGGTTTAAAGAGGTTAGGATTTCATCATCAAGCATATGATTTGGGCTTGGCACATAATTCTTTAGAAGGCTTACATGAAATACATTATGAACTTTGAGATGAGGAGGCAGAAGAAGCTCGTAGGGTAAGACCTACTTTCTTTGTAATCAGATATGGCCCACAATATCTGGGGGATAACTTCTTGTACTTCCCAAGAGATAAGGAACTTCTTTTGGGTCATACTCGAATGAAGACCATATCTGCTTCTTTGAATTTTCTATCTGTCCTCTTCTTATCTACATATTGCTTCTGTCTATCCTAGGCAAATTTTATATCTTTACGAATTTCCTGCATCTGATGCTCCATGTCGTCAAGCATCTGTCTGGACATCTCGACCCTAATCAATGGGTCGGACCAAGTTAATGGAGTTAAGCAATCTTGTCCATAGAGAGCTTTAAAGGGCTCATCCCGATACTTCGGTGATAAGAAGCATTGTAGGCGAACTCGACTAGGTGCAGATAGCTTAGCCACTTCTTGGGTTCCCTGCCCCACAGCATGACCGAAGTATATTTTCAATTACTTGGTTTACTCTTTCAGTTTGACCATCGGTCTCCGGGTGATAAGCTGTGTTGAGATCCAAGAAAGTTCCCACTGCTTCGAAAAATGCTGTCCAAAACCTTGAAGTAAATTTGGGATCTCGGTCACTTACTATTCTCTTGGGTAGGCCATGCAATCTGAAGATTTCTTTGAGAAACACTTTGGCCACATCCACTGCAGTGTAGGTTTCTTTTACTGAAATTAGATGGGCAACTTTGGTTAGTTTGTCAACTACCACGAAGATGGAGTTGTAACCTGATTGCACTGAAGGTAATCTAGTAATGAAGTCCATACTGATACATTCCCACTTCATCTGGGGGATGTCCAATGGATGTAACTTCCGAGGCATTTTTACTCTCTCAGCTTTGACTTTCTGGCATGTCAGACATTGACGTACATGATTCAGCACATCCTTTTTCAAACCAGGCCAAAAGAAGCTTTTCTTTACGGACATGTAGGTCTTGATGAAACCTGGATGTCCTGCAATAAGGCTGTTCATGGGCTTCATTCAAAATTTGCCCTTTGGTTCCCTCATCATTGGGGATGCATAGTCTACGATTATAATACATAATGCCATCATCCAGGCTGTACCCTTGAACTCTGTTCAACTCCTGCGGAGTTTTGCTTTCCTACATAAGTAGGGTAGCAATAGGGCCAAAGAATCTATCCTGCATGATCTTCTCACTTGCTTGAATAATCAAAGGATTTGATATTATAGTAATTGCAAGCAAGGAGGCTTTTCTGCTGAGGGCATCTGCTACCACATTTTCTTTGCCTGGGCGGTACTTGATTTCAAAATCAAATTCGTGCAGGGTCTGCATCCATCTTCTTTGGTGCATGTTGAGGTCCTTCTGAGTAAAGATCCACTTTAAGCTCTGATGATTTGTCATCAAAGTGAATCTTTTTCCCCGTAGGTAATGTCTCCACAACTTTAAGGCATAGACTACTGAAAGCAATTCCAGGTCGTGTACAGTATAATTCCTCTCATGCGTTCTCAGCTTTCGGGATTCATAGGCCACTGCATGACCTTCCTGCATGAGTGCACCTCCAAGGGCAAAACCACTTGCATCAGTTACTACCTCAAAGGGTAGAGAGAAATCTGGCAGCTTCAGAACGGGACTAGTTACCAAGGCAGTTTTCAGCTTATCAAAAGCACTTTGGCACTTGGCAGACCATTGAAATGGGGTATTCTTTTTGAGAAGGCTAGTCAGGGGGGAAGCTATGAGAGCATACTTTGGTATAAGAATTCTATACCAACCAGTCAATCCCAAGAATCCTCTGACTTCTTTCACTGTCTTTGGTTCGGGCCAATCTATGACAACTTGGATTTTTGGGGAATCTAGAGAAATTCCAACTTGGATTTTTGTGGAATCTAGAGAAATTCCATCTTTAGATACCAGAAAGCCCAAGTATTCAACGTGGTCGGCAGAGAAAGTGCATTTGCTCTTTTTGGCAAAGAGTTGATGCTTCCTTAGAATCTCAAGAACTTTTTGGACATGAGTCCCATGGTCAGCTGCATTCCTTGAGTAAATCAGAATGTCATCAAAGAAAACTAGAACAAAGACGTCCAAGTATTCTCTGAGGATGTCCTGCATTAGGCGATTGAATGTAGCTGGGGCATTCGTTAATCCGAACGGCATGACAGTAAATTCATAATGCCCATAGCGAGTATTGATGGCCGTTTCATGCATGAAATCCAAATATGATAAAAGTAACATTTTTACACTAAAATAAACATCTTTTATGCATACCTCTATGCATGAACTTCAATATGATAAAAGTAATACTTTATAATAAAATAATTATCTTTTATGCATACCCCTATGCATGAATTTCAATTATGGTAAAAGTAACACTTTTATAATAAAATAATCATCTTTTATGCATACCCCTATGCATGAATTTCAAATATGATAAAAGTAACACTTTTATAATAAAATAATCATCTTTTAGGCATACCCCTATGCATGAATTTCAAAAATGATAAAAGTAACATTTTTACAATAAAATAATCATCTTTATGCATACCTCTATGCATGAATTTCAATTATGATAAAAGTAACACTTTTACAATGAAATAATCATCTTTATGCATACCTTTATGCATGAAATTCAAATGTGAAAATTAACACTTTTATAATAAAATAATCATCTTTTATGCATACCCCTATGCATGAATTTCAATTATGATAAAAGTAACACTTTTACAATAAAATAATCATCTTTATGCATACCTTTATGCATGAAATTCAAATGTGATAAAAGTAACACTTTTATAATAAAATAATCATCTTTTATGCATATCCCTATGCATGAATTTCAATTATGATAAAAGTAACACTTTTACAATAAAATAATCATCTTTATGCATACCTTTATGGATGAAATTCAAATGTGATAAAAGTAACACTTTTACAATAAAATAATCATTTTTTAAAAAACATTTTTATAATAAAATAATCATTTTTTTTCATACCTCTATGCATGAAATTCAATATGATAAAAGTAACACTTTTACAATAAAATAATCATCTTTTTTGTAACATTTTTACAATAAAATAATCATTTTTTCAACACCTCTATGCGTGAAATTCAATATGATAAAAGTAACACTTTTACAATAAAATAATCATTTTTTTGGATAAAATATTTACACTAAAATAATCATTTTTTATGCATACCTCTATGCATGAAATTCAAATATATAAAAGTAACACTTTTATAATAAAATAATCATCTTTTATGCATACCTCTAGGCATGAAATTCAATTATGCTAAAAGTAACACTTTTATAATAAAATATTCATCTTTTATGCATACCTCTATGCATGAAATTCAATTATGCTAAAAGTAACACTTTTACAATAAAATATCTTTTATGCATACCTCTATGCATGAAATTCAATTATGCTAAAAGTAACACTTTTATAATAAAATATTCATCTTTTGTGCATACCTCTATGCATGAAATTCAATTATGCTAAAAGTAACACTTTTATGATAAAATAATCATCTTTTATGCATACCTATATGCATGAAATTCAATTATGCTAAAAGTAACACTTTTATAATAAAATAATCATTATAAAAACTTGACATTAATCAATTAGCCATTCACCTAGGATAGAGAATGGTTGGTTTTGTTAGAAAAGAGAAGGAAATGCCTTTTTGTAATGAGGTATAACATTTTTAGAGAAGACATAAAGCATAAAAACCATTTAAAGCCATAAAAACCATAAAATAAGTGAAAATAAGAATCACCAACTTACTAATGACTTTGAAAGCTTTCCTTTGGCTTGATGGTTTGAGGGTTCAAATATTGTTTGAACAAGAGTGGCCAACCAATCTTTGGAAGAGGGAAATGTCAAAAACTAGTGAATTATTAATAAATTCATAGTTTTTGGCTTGGGTGGAGTAGAGTAGCAATGTATTAAACACTATTATTTTTCAACAAAGTGGAGGCTTTTATTTATAGGAAAAATTGAGCTCCTAACCAAATAAAGTGATCTAGAATTTTCCAAATCAGTTTGGTCAATTTTTGACCATTTTTAGGTCACTTAAGCTAACGTTTTGGAACTAGACTTGAATTAGGAGAGAGGAGAGATAAAATATCCCTTTATTTATGAGTTTAAAACTCATTCAAGCATGTGAAGTAGGTGCTTCATTGAAGGGCCTCCCCTTCCTTACATATGTGTCAAAATGGAATCATTATATCCAAAATTTCTCATATTTTTGATATTACTCATAGTTTCTTACTAATAAACCTTGTACATAGTCAACTCTTCAACTTATGTGAGCATTTACTCATTTTTTGGGTATCTTCTTTTACAAAATTGGATTCATCTCCTCCCCACACATGGATTGTTTTCCAATTTATTCCAATTGCACATTGGAAAGTTCTTTTTAAATTTCTGTTTCAGGGAAATTCATTTTAATAAGATGAGATATTTTTCTATCCAAAAATATTAAAAATTTGAATATTCTCTCTCTAGAATATTTTCTCTCTCTATGTTAAAACAGTTAGAAACAAGATCTTTTATATTTCTGAAGAGGAATTTAATTACACGGGAAGATGCTGGACATCTTGAGAGGCTGGGGAGGAATCTTACACAAACGCAATCATATCTTGAGATTGGGTGAGGTCAGGAATACCAGATAAATAGGAAACTTCCATCTATAAAAACAAATTCTTTGATTAAAATTTATTTATTAAAGAAGCTTACAGAATGAAAATACATTATGAAAATTCTTTTTTGAGTTCTTATTATCAATTTCTGATAAGAATTTATTTATCCTTATTAGCTTTCAACCTGGCTCTGATACCAACTGTGAGATCCCTCTACCCCCTCCGCGCACCAGGCTTCCGGTAGTAGCTGACAGAGCGGAAGCAGTCCCCTTATGCGCAGGGTAGGGTTTCTCACTCAGGGCCTCGCCCACGAATGTTTGAGCACGAAACTAGGCTGGTGGTCACTCCGAAAACCGAAACCGAGAAAATTTCCCATGCCCGAAAAGCGAGGACGATTCCACCTTTTTAAATTTTCTTAACGAATTTTTCTAACATGATCAATTCTAAGCTATCCTTCAACTGAATAAACTAGATAGAAGGAAACTATCACTGATATAATTTGATCATTTTAGTAAATTCAACGCTTTTTTCCTGGTCAAGATCAGGCACAGCCGCCGTTGATCCACTTATTTAAAAAATTTATCAGGGAATTGACTAGCTACTCGAATCTTAGCGTAATCCTAAGATTTTTGAGTTTGATTATTAAAACTCCACTGATTCTAGCCTAACCCCATCCGGCCCATGGGTTAGCCACCACCCTGCCACACCACTGGAATCGGTAGATCCAAACAAGTACTCACCCACCCATAATTGAAATGCCATTCTTAACTTTAGCTTTAGAAAACAGATACGCACACACTCCTCTTTAAAACTTTAATCTATAAAACAATCCATTGACATTCAATTTATGGGTTACACATGTCATACTTCAAAATTTCCATTGAGACTTTGTTTCTCACAAAACAGTATCACTCCGAACTCTTCGTTGAGACCAGCAAGTCAACAACAAGATCCAGTGTGATAGATTACAATAACATAGGTCCATCATATAATATCTTCCTCGACATACACATGGATGTCCTCGGCATTGCGAGCCCGTGCATTGCCTGCTCAGAACCCTCCAGGATCCTCCTTAGGTGTCGTGGCACTTCACTCAGGGACCGCTTCGTCGGTCCTCGTCTATCGTACCGGAAGCGCACCATTTTAACCATACCGAGGCTGGTCAAGACCTCGACAGGCTTTGCCGCGTGAGCTGTCCCTCGAACACTCCCCGCCAGCTGTTGCAACCGAATTTCCCTTAGATAAACATATATGCCAAATGCTCCCTCCAGCATTCTGGCGTAAGACAGTCTTTTAAGAAGACAGGGTTTCTATGCAAGTTTACAGTTTTGATTTTTTTTTTTGAATACCATGAGTATATCTTAAATCCGTATCTCAATACTTCTAGATCCAGGTTTCAATTCCAAACAGAATTCCTCGAATTCTGTTAACTTGATCCTCAGATCAAAAGCAAAAGTCTTAATTTAGTTTCAGATTCGGTGGGTGATTTGAGTACATTTTCCCTGAAGTGGGCACATCGTCATTAATTAAAATTGACGAAGGAATTAGGTCTTAGTCAATAGTCTGAATCAGAGTTTAGGTCTGAAAGGTTCTTCCTAAAATTATCTTTCTCGAAAGGTACTATCTCGATTTCTCTTTTTCTAAATTTCTTTCCACGAATACTTATTTACAAATTTCAAAAACATGGATTTCTTGAGGAATATTCATTTACCTCGATCTCCGAATAAATTTTTTTTTTTAAAGGCATACTTCTATGCATGAAAATCAAATATGATAAAAGTAACACTTTTATAATAAAAATTTTATCTTTTATGCATACTTTTATGCATGAAAATCAATAAAAGTAACACTTTTAATAAAAAAATTATCTTTTATGCATACTTCTATGCATGAAAATCAATTATGATAAAAATAACACTTTTATAATAAAAATTTATCTTTTATGCATACTCTTATGCATGAAAATCAATTACGATAAAAGTAACACTTTTATAATAAAAAAATTTATCTTTTATGCATACTTCTATGCATGAAAATCAATTATGATAAAAGCAACACTTTTATAAAAAAAATTATCTTTTAAGCATACTTCTATGCATGAAAATCAATTATGATAAAAGTAACACTTTTATAATAAAAATTTATCTTTTATGTATACTTCTATGCATGAAAATCAATTATGATAAAAGTAACACTTTTATAGTTAAAAAAAATATCTTTTATGCATACTTCTATGCATGAAAATCAATTATGATAAAAGTAACACTTTTATAATTAAAAAAATTATCATTTTTGCATACTTCTATGCATGAAAATCAATTACGATAAAAGTAACACTTTTATAATAAAAATTTATCTTTTATGCATGAAAATCAATTACGATAAAAGTAACCCTTTTATAAAATAAAAATTTATCTTTTATGTATACTTCTATGCATGAAAATCAATTATGATAAAAGTAACACTTTTATAATTAAAAAATTTATCTTTTATGCATACTTCTATGCATGAAAATCAATTATGATAAAAGTAACACTTTTATAATAAAAATTTATTTTTTTATGCATGCTTCTATGCATGAAAATCAATTATGATAAAAGTAACACTTTTATAATAATTTTTTTTTATCTTTTATGCATACTTCTATGCATGAAAATCAATTATGATAAAAGTAACACTTTTATAATAAAAAAATATCTTTTATGCATACTTTTATGCATGAAAATCAATTACGTTAAAAGTAACACTTTTATAAAATAAAAATTTATCTTTTATGCATACTTCTATGCATGAAAATCAATTATGATAAAAGCAACACTTTTATAATTAAAAAAATTATCTTTTATGCATACTTCTATGCATGAAAATTAATTATGATAAAAGTAACACTTTTATAATAAAAATTTATCTTTTATGCATTCTTCTATGCATGCCATATACTCCATGATGAACTTCATAGACCAAATGGATTCACTCCATCCATCGCTAGTCTGAGTCGAATATGGTGAGCCTCCTCTTGAAAGGCTTCCCACTTCTCTTCAATGTGCTTCCATGCAGGGGAATCTGTGGGGGCACACACATAACACCATCCGTGGACCTAGTGTTACGGTGCCATGTCATCAATCCTGTAATGGAATTGCACTTGAACATTGTTTTAATCCGAGAGATGATGGGAAAGTGTCGTAAAACTTTTGTTGGTACCCTTTCTCCTTGCACATCTTGTCTATATCTCGATGTACCACAATGCGGACATTGTATTGCATTGTTGTAATCTTGTCAATGATAAAGAATACAATGATTTGGACACGCATGGTGTGTGTTGTAGCTCATGCCAATCGAGTGCAACATTGCTTTTACTCAACTATGGTCCACTGGCATCTCATTATCTTCTGGCAATATTTGATGTTTCAATAAGCTTTTACACAAAATAGTCAGATAAAAAATGCATATAAAGATACATAACTGACTAAATGCATATGATATCATCATTTATGCAAAAGTTTAAATATGTTCGTATCAGACCATCCACAAATTGATTGCAAGTTCAATATGGATAGGCAAGCGCGTAAAACAAACACATGTGCTCCATGATATAGTGGAAGACGAGCAAGCCTGCTTAGCTGTTTCTCTTCTTGGTGGGAAGCTTATTCCACACATTGTGTGTTTTCTTCTACCCCTTCGTGTTCCAAACCTCAATCTTATGTACCATCGTGTAAGGCATTTATCATGTCATCCATGTCCTATTCTAGTATTTGCTTCGAATCCGCCTCAAATTCCTTGGGTTGTTGGATCACCTCATTTGTGGCTACTCTTGTTAGTCTCCATCGTTCAGGCCAAATATCCACTGGTTCCTCATTGTTAAAGCGCACATTGCCACTAATTAGATGTTCCAATTGCTCCACCAGAAATATTCTCCATTTTTTTGTATGATCATTGTAAATTCGTCGACGTTATGAGGTGAAAAAAAGAAAAAAAGACCATGCCTCTATAGCCCTTCACCTCCCAAACTTGGATACAACAACACGAACGGGGTACCACCAGCCCACCCGGCGGGGCTGGAACACTTTTCACAGTTCACCACACCACCCACGCCACAAAGACATCACAAAACAGGGGCACCATAGACCAAGATAAACACCAGCAATATATTCCCAGTCACATAACACTTCATACAAGCTTCTCCCGACACAGAAGCCTTACTCACACAACCATACAAAGACTCACGCCTGGATTTATTGCCAAGGGAATTCCACCACGGCCACACCACCTCAGGAATTACGACCTTGCATCTGACGACCAAGCCTTTGCAACCACAAACACATCAACACTCTGACCTGTCATCTCACTGCCGAGGATACACCACATCCTCTCAATCACCGCGAACCTCTCGCCTGCGTGCTATACCAACCACACCAGAAAGAACCCGGCCACTTCTCTCTTCAGAGGGCGCCCCACCAGCTAACCCTCAACTCTCTCTGCAGCCCATCACTTCTGTGTGTGTCGTCAGCAGAGCAGCTACCCAAACATCTCTCTCTCTCTCTCTCTGTGCTGATCCTCTGCCACGTGCAGCTTATCTGTAGTGCTACTGGCCCCACCAGCCTCTACACGATCCTCTGTCCGACCACGCGTGCCCTCTTCACTGTTCCCTCTTTGCCACCCTGTCTTCAGCACCTACCTGTGCTTCCACATCCGGCTTCACCTAGCCCAAGCCACTTCAAAGGCTGCCTCCTTTAATCCATTGCCAGCTCTGCCTGCACCCAAAGGCCCCTAGCTCCAATAGCGGACCACCAGCCTATCGGCTCCCCTCCTTTCTTCATGCCTCTCTCTGCACCAACCACACGACCACCTGTAACGCCAGCCCAAGCAAAGGTACCCTCCTTCGCATCCAACGGCGGCCCTTCACCAGCTCGAGCCCCTATGCCTGCACATTGTGTTACCACCACAAGGCGGCCTCTTCTCTTTGTCTGCAGCAGCTGCGCATCACCCGCCGCTCACTGTAGCTCTCGGCTGCGCCTAGCCACATGACCTCTTCAAGGCTCCCTCCTACGCTTGTGGCTGCACACGCCCGAGCTGTTTTCCGCAAGGCCTCACTACACAAGGCGTCTCTCCTCCTGTACTTGGCGCACCCACAGCCCACGCTTCTCACACATTCGCCAACTTTCCAGAGCTTCTCGCTAGCGGCTCCAGAAACCTCCACGTCCTCTTTGCTTTTTTGGCCACTTCAATATTATTATTTTTTTATTTTGCCTAAAGCCTAATGGATGGCCACCCCCAATGCCTTTTCACACCATGCTCAAGGCTACATCCTTCCAAACCTTACTTTTCACACCATCTACAAGGCAACCTTGGTCCCCTCAATAATTAATTACCCCCCAGGTTTCCACACCTTCAAATACGACCTTCCGAGTGCCCACTTATACTTGGGACGCGCACACATTTCCAACGACCGAGCAGCTGATATCATCCCCAACAAACCACATTGCGGACAAGCCTGTACAAGCCTACATCCAAACCGTCCACCCTGTACACCTACCAAGGCATTCCAAGGCCAAGCGTTTATTCACACCATGCATTCATATGTACCCAAGCCCAAAACACCTCTCAGAAAAATGCCTGACATACTTTGCCAACCCCCCCATCTGCTAGAGCATTCATGCTCAACAGAAAACAAGAACTTGCATTCATATTCCTGGATCAAACGGCCAAAGTTGTATCACCCAACTTAACATCATAGCATACCACATCCACCCACCTAGGTCAAAGAGCATCCTTTTAAATTCACCATGCTAGCATAAAGGCTCTTGAAAGAACAAGGATTGATCAATACACTGCCACCACTTGAGAAGATAAGCACCCTCAACAATTGCATGCAAACCGTGTCCAAAACGCATAGACCACCATTCAACTTTAACATCCAAGAGTACTTGTTTTGACCATATATCCATCTTTTTCATTGAAAGCTTCTCCTTTATCACTACATCATTCTCACCCATAGCAGCTAAAAACCCCTTTGTAACATCCTCATCACACATCCTGTCCTCTTTGTCCAAAAGTTTGGTCGATTCTTGCTTCAAAGCATCACATAAGTGATAACCCACAATGCATAGACTCATCTGTCTAACCTGTTGTATGGCAGCACTCATCATCAAATTCAAGACCACTTGTGAACACCATCCTCTACTCAAAGCATACAAGGGAGCATCATCTTTCCTGTCCAAAGTCACATCAAAGCAATCATCCATAACATTCTTGTCTATGCCCATCCAGGTTTCATCTTCATGCATAAGATCCATATCACTTGGCTCATCAGACAAGGAAACATCCATAGCATCAATCACATTCTCACAATCATAAACATGCTCATCCAAGAAGTTCGTAATGACCTGCTCCTCTTCATTCTTCAAAGCAATCAGCTCATGGTCCACATCTTGTCCACACATATAAGCACTCACATCATCATCCTCAAGTGAAAAGCTCTCTACCCTATCCTCCTTCCTGGTAATGGTTTGTGTAGAAGAAACATCAAAACAAATATCATTCGAAAAAGCATCTTTTCCATCAACCAAAAGAACTTGCTTACCCTCCCACATGGGTGTGTCACCACACATATGTTCAACATCCAACAACCACAATCAACTCGTCACCAAGAGAGCATTCCAAATTACTTTCCACAACAGCATCGACATTCGATTCTTGCAAGGATATCTCTTCCTCTACACAAATTAGCACATCCATCTCTTCATTCGGCATAATAACATCTTCAACAACCCCGCTTTCCAAGAACAATGGCTTCTCTTCAAGACCTGTCAAGCACTCCTTTTGCTTTGGCTTTTTAACCTGTATGGAATCCTCATTCGGACACCCTTTCAACCACGAAAAGAACCCTGACGGCTTATCAAGCATACATTTATTCACCTACTTTGACCTTGAAGGCATTCCTTCTAGCAAAAAAGATTTGGCATCCTTTCCAGCATTAAAGAGATCCTCATGCACACCCTCTGTGAATGCATACCGAGATCTGCCATCTTCTTCATCTTCCACTCCTTGTCCCTTGCGATCTGCACAACATCCTCAAACGTTTTGGGTTTCTTCCCTTTGACCTTGAGCTTCAACGCAGGAAGCAAACCACTTACAAACAATCCTTTCTTCACAAACATCGAGGGAGCCTCACTCCGCAAAGAAAAGCACCATCGATCCCACAACCTTGTGAACACATGCAAAAAATCATCCACGTTTTGTCCTTGTACCTGTCGCAAATCATTGAGTTCCTGCCATAGCACACTCGAGTCTTCAACTCGTTGGAACTGCTCCAAAAGAGCCTTTGTCAACCTATCTAATGTCAAAACACTAGGTGGTACAGCCTTAGCTTCTTTTGCTTCAAAACCTTTGAGCCAATCTCTAGCATCACTCTTCAAAAAGATCCTCAAAAGTTTCAACACCTGCTCTTCATTATCAACAAGGTTGCTAATGCATGCAACCTCAAACCTCTCAAGAAAATCTGCTACATCTTCATTAGAACCACCAAAAACTCCGGATACAACATCATTTTTATCCCCAAGCTTCACCTTCAAATCCCAAGAAAAAAACTGGAAACACCTTCCTTCAATCTCTTACTCTAGGGCATACACCCTTGTAGGCAAGAGAAATACCTGAGCTATCCTCAGTGGGGGCACCAAAAGAATGTGAGGTGAAAAAAAGAAAAAAAGACCATGCCTCTATAGCCCTTCACCTCCCAAACTTGGATACAACAACACGAACGGGGGCACCACCAGCCACCGGCTGGAACACTTTTCACAGTTCACCACACCACCCACGCCACAAAGATAGCACAAAACAGAGGCACCGTAGACCAAGATAAACACCCAGCAATATATTCCCAGTCACACAACACTTCATACAAAGACAAATTTAGGAATTTTGGGAATTATTCGAGTCCCATTTCTTATAGGATTGGTTGGAAACTCGGTATTTTTGTGTAGTTTGAGCTAACATCTATTTGTTGGTGCACTCTTTGTGCCATTAGATTATATCTTGACACAACTATTTGGCGTATTTGTTTGTAGTTGTATAGATACATACGTCAATGTACATACATCAATGCAACAATATTGGAAGGACAAGGAAAACATGACACTAAACTTAATTGAGATTATACAACACCTGTTAAATACTATCTCCACTTTGAGACATTGAAGTAAAAACATGGGCTTTATTTAATTTGCCAAAAGAATTCTAAATATCACCTAAAAAGAACCTTAGAAGTGAGAGATCTCTAAAGGGTGTGGTGTTAGAAACAACAAAACAAAAAGTAAATCTCAATGACAGTACAATGTGCTAAGTTTACGATTGATCCACAGATAAAAACCCATCTTAGACACTATATCAAGATTATAAATTATGATATATATGCTCAAATTTGAGGGACATTGAAGTAAAAACATGGGATAATAATGCCAAAGAACACTTGGAAAAGGAACCTTAGAATTGATGGATCTCCAAAGAGTGTGGTGTTTAAAAACACCAGAAGCAATCAAATTTCAATGAGATTGTTACATTCAAGTTTACAACTTGAGATTGTGCCTTATGTTAGAAGACATCCCCAAGGTTGGACATAAGTGGAGGTACGGCTCAAACTTAATTTTGAGCCTCACCGCTACACTAGGATATGGAGTAAGTGTAATTTCTTAATAGTAAGTGTGTATCATCATTTGTATTAGGCTCAAACTTAATTTTGAGCCTCACCGCTACACTAGGATATGGAGTAAGTGTAATTTCTTAATAGTAAGTGTGCATCATTAATTTTGAGCCTCGCTGCTACACTAGGATATGGAGTAATTTCTTAATAGTAAGTGTGCATCATCATTTGTACCAGACGTTGACATGAAATAAAGGATAAGTAGAATAGAAATATTCACTTTAATAGAAAAATGTTAAAAGTGAATCCAAAAAAGCCAATGTATTAATCAAAAGACTAATAATTATTTCAACAAATCCACACTTTGAACAAGACCTATGTTAATATTAGTAGTTGATAAGCTCCTTTCAATGATCACCATTCGTTGTACATTCATAAGCACTATCAATGCACTTTTCTACCTTTCTTTGGTTGAGAGCTTGATGGGCTATGAGCATGGTAGAGTGCTTTGCCTTTCTCTTCTTTGTAAGTGCTTGCTCCTCTTCTTGCACCTGAGAGCCTGCCATGTCTTCAGCTACTATTGTGCTTACATCAAGGACTTTTGTTTTGTCACCCTCCTTTTTATGTTTTGAAGAAGTTGCACCAGCATTTCTAGATGCTTCAAGTGCACTGTTCACTATGGCCCTGCCTTTTTTCTCCACAATTTTCCTAACTTGAATGGTTGTTGTCTCCTTTTCAGGTATGGACTTTTTTCATGAATCCAAAGCCTTCTTTGCATGCCTCAACGCTTTCACTAGGTCCTCCACATTATCCACCCCTGAGTTGTTGTTTCGAGAGTATCCAGAGTAAAGATTGGTGCACCATGTGGTTGCGAGGTAGCGGGCGCTCTGCTAGCTTCCATTCCTGTGAAGCACCAAAAAAGTTTCAAAACCTTAGAAAAAAATGGATTTAAATGCTACATATCAAATCAAAACCTATCAAACTTAAGAAACTTAATGCATGCTACAATTATTAATGCTTCACTTAGTTTTCTTGAATAGTGGGGGCCTCACTTGCATTTACTTAATCCATATAGAAGCTCGACTTAAGCTGGAGCCTAGATCTAAGTCGTGCACTCATATGCTAGGGGTACGCTAGCATAGAGAGGCAAAGCTCAAACTCAAGTTTTAGCCTTAAGGCAAAGTTCCATGTATGGGAGGCTTGAACTTAAGCTGGAGTCTAGATACAAGTTGTGCACTCATATGCCAGGGGTACACTAGTATATTGGAGCCTTAAGGCCAAGTTCCATATAGGGAAAATCCGAACTTAAGCTAGAGCCTAGATCCAAGTTGTGCACTCATATGACAGGGGTACACCAGCATATAGAGACAAGGCTCAAGCTCAAGTTCGAGCCTTTAGGCCAAGTTTTATGTAGGAGAGGCTCGAACTTAAGCTAGAGCCTAGATCCAAGTTGTGCACTCATATGCTAGGGATACGCTAGCATAGATAGGGAAGGCTCCAACTCAAGTTGGAGCCTTAAGGCCAAGTTCCATGTAAAGTTAAGCATGGAGAATGAGCCTTAACACATAAGTTCCATGTAGGGGAGATTCAATCTGAAGTTTGAGCCTTAAGGCTGGTGTACACTAGCATCGAGAGCAAAGGCTCTAACTCAAATTCGAGCCTTAAGGTCGGGGTACACTAGCATGGAGAACGAAGGCTCAATCTGAAGTTTGAGCCTTAAGGCCGGGGTGCACTAGCATGGACAGCAAGGCTCAAACTCAATTTCGAGCCTTAAGACCGGGGTGCACTAGCATGGAGAGCAAAGGCTCAAACTCAAGTTCGAGCCTTAAGGCCGGGGTGCAATAGCATGGAGAGCTAAGGCTCAAACTCAAGATCGAGCCTTAAGGTCGGGGTGCACCTGCATGGAGAACGAAGACTCAATCTACAGTTCGAGCATTAAGGCTGGGGTGCACTAGCATGGAGAGCAAAGGAGCAAAGGCTCAAACTCAAGTTCGAGTCTTAAGGCCGGGGTGCACTAGCATGGAGAGCAAAGGCTCAAACTCAAGTTCGAGCCTTAAGGCCGGGGTGCACTAACATGGAGAACAAAGACTCAATCTAGGTCGAGCCTTAAGGCCGGGGTACACTAGCATGGAGAATGAAGGCTCAATCTGAAGTTCGAGCCTTAAGGCCGGGGTGCACTAGCATGGAGAGCAAAGGCTCAAACTCAAGTTCAAGCCTTAAGGCCGGGGTGCACTAGCATGGAGAACGAAGGCTCAATCTGAAGATCGAGCGTTCAGGCCGGGGTGCACTAGTATGGAGAGCAAAGGAGCAAAGGCTCAAACTGAAGTTCGAGCCTAAAGGCCGGGGTGCACTACCATGGAGAGCAAAGGCTCAAACTCAAGTTCGAACCTTAAGGCTGGGGTGCACTAACATGGACAACAAAAACTCAATCTAGGTCAAGCCTTAAGGTCGGGGTACACTAGCATGGAGAACGAAGGCTTAATCTGAAGTTCAAGCCTTAAGACTGGGGTGCACTAGCATGGAGAGCAAAGGAGCAAAGGCTCAAACTCAAGTTCGAGCCTTAACGCCCGGGTGCAGTAGCATGGAGAGCAAAGGCTCAAACTCAAGTTCGAGCCTTAAGGCCGGGGTGCACTAACATGGAGAGCAAAGGCTCAAACTCAAGTTCGAGCCTTAAGGCCGAGGTGCACTAACATGGAGAACAAAGACTCAATCTAGGTCGAGCCTTAAGGCCGGGGTACACTAGCATGGGGAACGAAGTCTCAATCTGAAGTTCGAGCCTTAAGGCCGGGGTGCACTAGCATGGAGAGCAAAGGCTCAAACTCAATTTCGAGCCTTAAGGCCGGGGTGCACTAACATGGAGAACAAAGACTCAATCTAGGTCGAGCCTTAAGGCCGGGGTACACTAGCATGGAGAACAAAGGGTCAATCTAAAGTTCGAGCCTTAAGACTGGGGTGTACTAGCATGGAGAGCAAAGGCTCAAACTCAATTTTGAGCCTTAAGACCGGGGTGCACTAGCATGGAGAGCAAAGACTCAAACTCAAGTTGGAGCCCTAAGGCCGGGGTGCACTAGCATAGAGAGCAAAGGCTCAAATTCAAGTTCGAGCCTTAAGACGGGGTGCACTAGCATGGAGAACGAAGGCTCAATCTGAAGTTCGAGCCTTAAGGCCGGGGTGCACTAGCATGGAGAGCAAAGGAGCAAAGGCTCAAACTAAAGTTCGAGCCTTAACGCCGGGGTGCACTAGCATGGAGAGCAAAGGCTCAAGCTCAAGTTCGAGCCTTAAGGCCGGGGTGCACTAACATGGAGAGCAAAGGCTCAAACTCAAGTTCGAGCCTTAAGGCCGGGGTGCACTAACATGGAGAACAAAGACTCAATCTAGGTCGAGCCTTAAGGCCGGGGTACACTAGCATGAAGAACGAAGGCTCAATCTGAAGTTCGAGCCTTAAGACTGGGGTGCACTAGCATGGAGAGCAAAGGCTTAAACTCAATTTCGAGCCTTAAGACCAGGGTGCACTAGCATGGAGAGCAAAGGCTCAAACTCAAGTTCGAGTCTTAAGGCTGGGGTGCACTAGCATGGAGAGCAAAGGCTCAAACTCAAGTTCGAGCCTTAAGGCCGAGGTGCACTAGCATGGAGATCGAAGGCTCAATCTGAAGTTCGAACCTTAAGGCCGGGGTGCACTCGCATGGAGAGCAAAGGAGCAAAGGCTCAAACTCAAGTTCGAGCCTTAACGCTGGGGTGCACTAGCATGGAAAGCTAAGGCTCAAACTCAAGTTCGAGCCTTAAGGTCGGGGTGCACTAACATGGAGAGCAAAGGCTCAAACTCAAGTTCGAGCCTTAAGGCCGGGGTGCACTAACATGGAGAACAAAGACTCAATCTAGGTTGAGCCTTAAGGCCGGGGTACACTAGCATGGAGAACGAAAGCTCAATCTGAAGTTCGAGCCTTAAGACTGGGTGCACTAGCATGGAGAGCAAAGGCTCAAACTCAATTTCGAGCCTGAAGACCGGGGTGCACTAGCATGGAGAGCAAAGGCTCAAACTCAAGTTCGAGCCTTAAGGCCGGGGTGCACTAGCATGGAGAGCAAAGGCTCAAACTCAAGTTCCAGCCTTAAGGCTGGGGTGCACTAGCATGGAGAGCAAAGGAGCAAAGGCTCAAACTCAAGTTCGAGCCTTAACGTCAGGGTGCACTAGCATGGAGAGCAAAGGCTCCAACTCAAGTTCGAGCCTTAAGGCCGGGGTGCACTAACATGGAGAGCAAAGTCTCAAACTCAAGTTCGAGCCTTAAGACCGGGGTACAGTAACATGGAGAACAAAGACTCCATCTAGGTCGAGCCTTAAGGCCGGGGTACACTAGCATGGAGAACGAAGGCTCAATCTGAAGTTCGAGCCTTAAGACTGGGGTGCACTAGCATGGAGAGCAAAGGCTCAAACTCAAGTTCGAGCCTTAAGGCCGAGGTGCACTAGCATGGAGAGCAAAGGTTCAAACTCAAGTTCGAGCCTTAAGGCCGGGGTGCACTAGCATGGAGAGCAAAGGCTCAAACTCAAGTTCGAGCCTTAAGGCCGGGTGCACTAGCATGGAGAGCAAAGGAGCAAAGGCTGAAACTCAAGTTCGAGCCTTAACGCCGGGGTGCACTAGCATGGAGAGCAAAGGCTCAAACTCAAGTTCGAGCCTTAAGGCCGGGGTGCACTAACATGGAGAGCAAAGGCTCAAACTCAAGTTCGAGCCTTAAGGCCGGGGTGCACTAACATGGACAACAAAGACTCAATCTAGGTCGAGCCTTAAGGCCGGGGTGCACTAGCATGGAGAGCAAAGGAGAAAAGGCTCAAACTCAAGTTCGAGCCTTAACCCCCGGGGTGCACTAGCATGGAAAGCAAAGGCTCAAACTCAAGTTCGAGCCTTAAGGTCGGGGTGCACTAACATGGAGAGCAAAGGCTCAAACTCAAGTTCGAGCCTTAAGGCCGGGGTGCACTAACATGGAGAACAAAGACTCAATCTAGGTCGAGCCTTAAGGCCGGGGTACACTAGCATGGAGAACGAAAGCTCAATCTGAAGTTCGAGCCTTAAGACTGGGGTGCACTAGCATGGAGAGCAAAGGCTCAAACTCAATTTCGAGCCTTAAGACCGGGGTGCACTAGCATGGAGAGCAAAGGCTCAAACTCAAGTTCGAGCCTTAAGGCCGGGGTGCACTAGCATGGAGAGCAAAGGCTCAAACTCAAGTTCGAGCCTTAAGGCCGGGGTGCACTAGCATGGAGAGCAAAGGAGCAAAGGCTCAAACTCAAGTTCGAGCCTTAACGTCAGGGTGTACTAGCATGGAGAGCAAAGGCTCCAACTCAAGTTCGAGCCTTAAGGCCGGGGTGCACTAACATGGAGAGCAAAGCCTCAAACTGAAGTTCGAGCCTTAAGACCGGGGTACAGTAACATGGAGAACAAAGACTCAATCTAGGTCGAGCCTTAAGGCCGGGGTACACTAGCATGGAGAACGAAGGCTCAATCTGAAGTTCGAGCCTTAAGACTGGGGTGCACTAGCATGGAGAGGAAAGGCTCAAACTCAAGTTCGAGCCTTAAGGCCGAGGTGCACTAGCATGGAGAGCAAAGGCTCAAACTCAAGTTCGAGCCTTAAGGCCGGGGTGCACTAGCATGGAGAGCAAAGGCTCAAACTCAAGTTCGAGCCTTAACGCCGGGGTGCACTAGCATGGAGAGCAAAGGCTCAAACTCAAGTTCGAGCCTTAAGGCCGGGGTGCACTAACATGGAGAGCAAAGGCTCAAACTCAAGTTCGAGCCTTAAGGCCGGGGTGCACTAACATGGACAACAAAGACTCAATCTAGGTCGAGCCTTAAGGCCGGGGTACACTAGCATGGAGAACGAAGGCTCAATCTGAAGTTCGAGCCTTAAGACTGGGGTGCACTAGCATGGAGAGCAAAGGCTCAAACTCAATTTTGAGCCTTAAGACCGGGGTGCACTAGCATGGAGAGCAAAGACTCAAACTTAACACTAGTTCTGTAATTGGACACTAAAGTGTCCTGAGGACACTAAAGTGTCCTGAGGACACTAAAGTATCCTGAAAGTTAGCATTTTTCTTGAATTTTTGTGGGCAATCTATTAAGAGTTTTGAAATGCTTAACATCCACAGATGTTCCTCAAGACCCAAAAAAAAATTGAGATTTTTTAAATTGCACTTTTCTTAGCTTTTGCAAGGCAATATTTTAATTTTCTTAGACACATGCTGATAAAACGCATGATTTTTGCTGTTTTCAAAATAGTAGTAATTTGTACATAACTTTTAGAAGGGACATAGTTTGATCATGAAACTTGGCTTGATGGAAAGTCCATGATGTAAACTAAATTTTGGAATCATCAAACGATAATTATTGGATAAGTTTTTGACTCGCTAATATTGAAATGACGTTTTTCTATACAGGTGGAGCATGAATTTTTCTCCTTCCATATGCAAGCTAATAATGTAAAACTTGAGGTGCACCCATGTTATATAGGGTAAATACGACTTTGTTTTGAATTTTCCAAAACTTTATAGCCACTTTTTGGGGCTCTTCTCATACATGGCCTTTTGCGCAACCTGTTTTTAATACATAAAATGTCTAATTATGAGCCTAATTTTGATTTTCATCAAAGGGGAAAGCTGTGTAAGTGCATTATTTGTTGTAACTATAGGTGTAGACTACTTGTGCAAGCATAGTTATGATTAGTTTTTGAAAAAAGATGATCAAATTTTGTATTTTTGTTTTTTACAGTTTTTTTAGAACTAGGCGATAAGAACCTACTTAAGTGGAGGCTAAGTTAGTGTCATACACATCAAATTATGGCTTATTTATCTCATCTCAAGCATGAAAACCAATAATCAACATTCTCATTGATAGGGCTACAATTGTTTTTAGTGGCGTGATTGAGTTTTGATAATACGCGTTACTTTTGCTGATTTTATACAACTTTTTTGGAAAAAATTCTAGGAAAGGAAAATGATTTTTTTAGTGAACTTCTACCTCCTTGGACTGATGTATGCTATCAAAATATCTTGGGAAAAATGCTATTGATATCATTGGATTTTTTTTTTGAGAGAATGATGCTTGCATATTTGGAAAAATCCTGAAAAATCCTAAAAAATGTTCATTTTCAAGACATATGCTACTTTGTTGCTTATGTACTTCCAAATAAAAAGGCATTTTATATGTCTAGCATTTTTTACATAAGCATAGGGTTATGTTCTACATGCCCAATGAAGCATTTTGGTTTTTAAAGCCTACATTAGGAGTTTGATTTTTTTTCGCAACCCCCAAAAAAGGACACTCAAGTGTCCTGTTTTGGTACCAAACTAGTGTTAAGTTTAAGCGTTAAGGCAGTGGTGCACTAGCATGGAGAGCAAAGGCTCAAACTCAAGTTCGAGCCTTAAGGCCGGGGTGCACTAGCATGGAGAGCAAAGGCTCAAACTCAAGTTCGAGCCTTAAGGCCGGGGTGCACTAGTATGGAGAGCAAAGGAGCAAAGGCTCAAACTCAAGTTCGAGCCTTAACGCCGGGGTACACTAGCATGGAGAGCAAAGGCTCAAACTCAAGTCCGAGCCTTAAGGCGGGGGTGCACTAACATGGAGAGCAAAGGCTCAAACTCAAGTTCGAGCCTTAAGGCTGGGGTGCACTAACATTGAGAACAAAGACTCAATCTAGGTCGAGCCTTAAGGCCGGGGTACACTAGCATGGAGAACGAAGGCTCAATCTGAAGTTCGAGCCTTAAGACTGGGGTGCACTAGCATGATGAGCAAAGGCTCAAACTCAATTTTGAGCCTTAAGACCGGGGTGCACTAGCATGGAGAGCAAAGGCTCAAACTCAAGTTCGAGCCTTAAGGCCGGGGTGCACTAGCATGGAGAGCAAAGGCTCAAACTCAAGTTCGAGCCTTAAGGCCGGGGTGCACTAGCATGGAGAGCAAAGGCTCAAACTCAAGTTCGAGCCTTAAGACCAGGGTGCACTAGCATGGAGAGCAAAGGCTCAAACTCAAGTTCGAGCCTTAAGGTCAGGGTGCACTAGCATGGAGTGCAAAGGAGCAAAGGCTCAAACTCAAGTTCGAGCCTTAACGCCAGGGTGCACTAGCATGGAGAGCAAAGGCTCAAACTCAAGTTCGAGCCTTAAGGCCGGGGTGCACTAGCATGGAGAGCAAAGGCTCAAACTCAAGTTTGAGCCTTAAGGCCGGGGTGCACTAGCATGGAGAGCAAAGGCTCAAACTCAAGTTCGAGTCTTAAGGCCGGGGTACACTAGCATGGAGAAGGAAGGCTCAATGTAAAGTTCGAGCCTTAAGACTGGGGTGCACTAGCATGGAGAGCAAAGGCTCAAACTCAATTTCGAGCCTTAAGACCGGGGTGCACTAGCATGGAGAGCAAAGGCTCAAACTCAAGTTCGAGCCTTAAGGCCGGGGTGCACTAGCATGGAGAGCAAAGGCTCAAACTCAAGTTCGAGCCTTAAGACCGGGGTGCACTAGCATGGAGAGCAAAGGCTCAAACTCAAGTTCGAGCCTTAAGGTCAGGGTGCACTAGCATGGAGAGCAAAGAAGCAAAGGCTCAAACTCAAGTTCGAGCCTTAACGCCGGGGTGCACTAGCATGGAGAGCAAAGGCTCAAACTCAAGTTCGAGCCTTAAGGCCGGGGTGCACTAACATGGAGAGCAAAGGTTCAAACTCAAGTTCGAGCCTTAAGGCCGGGGTGCACTAGCATGGAGAGCAAAGGCTCAAACTCAAGTTCGAGCCTTAAGGCCGGGGTACACTAGCATGGAGAATGAAGGCTCAATCTAAAGTTCAAGCCTTAAGACTGGGGTGCACTAGCATGGAGAGCAAAGGCTCAAACTCAATTTGGAAGACCGGGGTGCACTAGCATGGAGAGCAAAGGCTCAAACTCAAGTTTGAGCCTTAAGGCCGGGGTGCACTCGCATGGAGAGCAAAGGCTCAAACTCAAGTTCGAGCCTTAAGGCCAGGGTGCACTAGCATGGAGAACGAAGGCTCAATCTGAAGTTCGAGCCTTAAGGCCGGGGTGCACTAGAGCATGGAGAGCAAAGGAGCAAAGGCTCAAACTCAAGTTCGAGCCTTAACGCCGGGGTGCACTAGCATGGAGAGCAAAGGCTCAAACTCAAGTTCGAGCCTTAAGATCGGGGTGCACTAACATGGAGAACAAAGACTCGATCTAGGTCGAGCCTTAAGACCGGGGTACACTAGCATGGAGAACGAAGGCTCAATCCGAAGTTCGAGCCTTAAGGCCGAGGTGCACTAGTATGGAGTGCAAACAATCTACGACGAGCAACGATTGATAAATGGCACACTTAGCGTGCAATCAAGTAAGCGTTTATATTGATATAGACAGTCAATTAAAGAAGGACTTACTTGTTGCGTAAAGTATTCAATTCAATAAGGGAACACACGAAATGTAGATAGGTGCACGAAAGTCTCCGATGTCGCACAGACGTGACGGATGCTTGAAGTCTTCGATGGCATGTGGGCGTGATGGTTTTGTAGGAAACAGAGGTCGAAACCAACGCAGGGCTGAGCGAGTACTTCACAGACAGGAAACACAGATGATTACGCGAGCGCCGAGCGGGAGAGAATTTGAAATCCAAATTTGAATTTGGTGAAAATTTGAAATTCAAATTTCAAATGGAGAGGGTCGAAATTGTGGCACGAGCGCCAAGCAAGGGAAAATTTGAAATTCAAATTTGAATTTGGTGGAACAAATGGAGAGGGGGGAAATTTCAAATTCAAATTTCAAATGGGGGGCGGGGCGTTGGTGATGACGAGAGGAAGGGGGGGCAGTTTGCGAGAGCGGGGCTGGCATGGCGATCTGCAAGGGAGGGGGGCTGACATGGGAGACGAGAGGGAGAGGGGGAAATTCAAAATTCAAATTTCAAAAAGGGAAAATTTGAAATTCAAATGAGGGAGTGGGGCGCTTGTGATGGCGAGAGGGGGAAATTTGAAATTCAAATTTCAAATGGGGGGTCTGGCGAGAGGGAGAGGGGGGGCTGGGCGTGGAGATGACAATGGCGATGGCGTGGAGACGAGGGGGGTCAAGGCATGGCTACGATGAGAGGCAGAGGGGGGGTGGGCGTGGGTGCGAGACGAGGGGGGGTCTGGGCGTGGCTGCGAGAGGGGGGGTGGGCATGGCTGCGAGAGGGAGAGGGGGGGTCTCGGCGTGGAGATGGCAATGGCGATGGCGTGGCTGCGAAGGCAATGGCGATGGGCGTGGTTGCGAGAGGGAGAGGGGGGGTGGGCGTGGAGCTGTGAAGGCAATGGCGATGGTTTGGATGCTAGAGGGAGGGCTGGCGTAGAGCTGCGAAGGCAATGGTGATGGAGGGCATGGAGCTGCGAAGGCAATGGCGATGGTCTGGATGCTAGAGGGAGGGCTGGCGTGGAGCTGCGAAGGCAATGGCGATGGTCTGGATGCTGGAGGGAGGGCTGGCGTGGAGCTGCGAAGGCAATGGCGATGGAGGGCGTGGCTGCGAGAGGGAGAGGGGGGGTCTGGGCGTGGAGACAAGAGGGGGCTGGCGATGGTCTGGATGCAAGAGGGAGGGCCGATCAACTGCGATGGAGGGCGTGGCTGCGAGAGGGAGAGGGGGGGTCTGAGCGTGGAGACAAGAGGGGGCTGGCGATGGTCTGGATGCAAGAGGGAGGGCTTAGGGCTTAACTGCGACCGATCAATTACTTCTTGGTCTGAATTAGGCTCCGATAAATTGATACTTCTTGTCCTTTGACATTCAACGGGGGCGCAGGCTTTGTCATGCAGAAAGGAATTTCGATTTCGATTTTATTTCCCAAGCCCAAGCCCAAGCCCAAGCCCAAGCCCAAGCCCAAGCCCAAGCCCAAGCCCAAGCCCAGGCCCAGGCCCAGGCCCCAGGTCCCAGGTCTTTTGATTATAGTTAGTTTCACTTTTGTCTATATACCCTTCTTCACCCACACCCCACTTGTTCTCTGGGATTATTCTAGCTTCCCTTCTATTCCTACTTGCTTGTGTAATAGACAAGGCTCAAACTCAAGTTCGAGCCTTGAGCTTGAGCTTGAGATTTCTTCTTCTCTTCCCTCTTTCCCCATACACCCAAATATACTTTCTAGCTTCCCTCTCTATTCCTACTTGCTTGTGTAATGGACAAGGCTCAAACTCAAGTTTGAGCCCTGAGCTTGAGCTTGAGATTTCTTCTTTTCTTCCCTCTTTCCCCATACACCCAAATATACTTTCTAGCTTCCCTCTCTATTCCTACTTGCTTGTGTAATAGACAAGGCTCAAACTCAAGTTTGAGCCTTGAGCTTGAGCTTGAGATTTCTTCTTTTCTTCCCTCTTTCCCCATACACCCAAATATACTTTTAGCTTCCTACAACTTTACTTTCAGCTTCCTAGAAGCGTAATAGCATCCGCGGGTGAGGCTCAAACTTTTGTTGGAGGTGAGATTCAAACTTTGGTTAGAGCCTAAACTCATGTTGAGATTGAATTACATTTATAGTTCTGTGTACTACCGTAAAAACATCGCTTTAATCTTTCTTATTGAGATCTTGATTTTCTCAGGGATTGGAGGGTCTAAAACAAGGTGCTTCAGTGTTTCTCATTGATGGTTCTGCAAAGGAAGGCACGCGGGGTTATTCATTCCATTGATGCATCTCAAACATGACATTGTGGTTTTCAATTCATTGGTGAGACATGTGCAGCAATACATGTTCAACAAAGCTTTGATGACACATTTCTCATTCCATTTGACATAATGGATGCAAGAACAATGTCTCAAGCAGTTGGAATCATCATCAAATGGCCATTGGTCAACCTTGTTATGGACAAAGACATTACTAATACCAAAGAGGATAATTTTGCAGAACTTCTTGTTGATCAAGAAGATCACTTTATAGATAGGGAGAGCTGAAAAGAGAAAACTGTCATCCTCTAGGATGACAATAGATCTACAAAACTTGGCAATGGAGTAGGTATTGCTGGTCCACCCATGCGAGGATATAAATTATAGAGAACTAGGGGAGAGTAGCTTGGGTGTCATTATAGAAGGATCTTTGCATCCCAGTTCAACTTGTGTTTCAGGTCTGAATTTGGTTAGTTTGCCGATCAGGCAACTCACATTTAAGAATGGTGAACCATTAGTGAAGGACACAGAATCTTCTTCTATTGATGAGGGTATTCAAGATCACTTCATGCAAAAAAATATTGACAGTCTAAACAATTCAAGTGATGAAAAAGAGGATGATGATGTAGAGAGCAATGATGGCGATAGTTCTGATGAGACAGACACCATGATGCCATGATCACTGACTATGATATCATTGAAGGGACAAATAAGAAAAGGAGCTATGTCCATAGGGTAAGGGTAATGAAAAATTATGATAAAAGCCATGGAGCTAGCAAAAAATGTGATGTTGCAAACATTCACAACGTCGCAACCATTGATTGTTGCGAGAAGCGATGTTGTCAATTTGGAGATAGATCCAAAATCATGCAAGCTAGGGTACACTTTTGGGGACCAAAGCTATAGTACACGATACACATTTGTACGAGATTACATGGGCATGGCCTATAGACAAGGTCAAGATGACGAGTGCTTTGAGTTCACATTTGATGGGAAGAAGGTTTGTAGTAAAGCATGGTATGTAATGCATGGCATTGGTAAGTCAACGTTCTATAGGCTCAGAAAGAAGTTCTTGAATGGTGCATGTAATGTCAGTCATGGCAACAGTGGGATAATACGGAAGGGCATGACACATGTTGAGATGGCAAAATCAATCATACAGGGCTTCATAGATAATAATGCCGATCAAATGCCACATAGGTCAAGGACAACTATGCATGGAGCCCGCGAGACCCAACGTGTTCTACCAGCAATGTACAAACAGGTGGACATATTGCGTGAAGTGAATGACACACTTGTCTCATTCGAATACCGGCCACTGTCACAACCATCATTCTCTCAAGATTGTGGAACACAGAGTTCAAGACAGTTAGTTTATCAAAAACCAGCACCTTCTCAAAATACGACATTTGTATGGCAATCAAGGTCAAGTTGGAATCAACAAAAAATCAAGAGGAGCATGCTAGATACATGGCATAAAGAAGGGCACACATGTTGCAGCAAATGAGTTGTAGAAATCTATACTATTCTTGGAGGATCTCTTCCGAAATGAACCCAAATAGGTATTTGTGTATTATACATGATAAGATGGGACCAGAGCAAGACTGCCATACCACAAATTAAACCAGTTCCTTAATCTCTCAATGGGGTTGAGAGGCTTCCAGTATCCTTAAGAGGAATGCTCACTCATGGTGGACATGGACAAACAGCTTATGGTCACTTTGCCTTGGGGTTATGGCCAAGTGATCCCAACTTCACAATTTCATCTCTCTCAAAATGTTTAAGAAACTTAGAAAGAGGAGAGCAACACATGTATGGTGACTTGAGCTCACAAAACTCAGATGCAGAACCATGAACAGATCTTTTGTATTGTGTTTTGTCTACTATGGCCCTGTATTAGCATATGGAAGTGCTAAAGGAGAGAAACGCATATTGTAAGCAGAGCATTGAGGATGCACATGCAGAGACACATGTAGAAACAAATGTGGATACAGAGGGAAATTGTTCTTCACATATGCAGTCAGTATTTTATATGGAAGTGCTAAAGGAGAGAAACGCATATTGCAAGCAGAGCATTGAGGATGTAGATGCAGAGACACATGTAGAAACAAATGTGGATACAGAGGGAAATTGTTCTTCACATATGCAGTCAGTCTTTCATATGGAAGTGCTAAAGGAGAGAAATGCATATTGCAAGCAGAGCATTAAGGATGCAGATGCAGAGACACATGTAGAAACAAATGTTGATACAGAGGGAAATTGTTCTTCACATATGCAGTCAGTCTTTCATATGGAAGTGCTAAAGGAGAGAAACGCATATTGCAAGCAGAGCATTAAGGATGCAGATGCAGAGACACATGTAGAAACAAATGTCACATACAGAGGGAAATTGTTCTTCACATATGCAGTCAGTCTTTCGTACTAACACACATGTGCAGGATAGGGGCAATGCCAATGCCTCAAGTTTAATGCCATCAAATTCAAGGACATTTTTCAAGAGATTGCCAAAGACGTTGTTGTTGCAACTTGACAATTGTGGTTCTGAAAATAAGAATCGTTATGTATTTGCCACCCTTTAAGTATGTTAAGGAAAATGAGAAGGTTGTGGAGGGCTTAAAAAACATGTCAATTGGTGGAAAGAGCACTTGCAAGAGAAAGGAGACCAAAGTGATTATGCTAAGTGGATCAATCCGGTCCTTGCCTATTGGGAGAATCTTATGCTAAACATGCAGACCCCTAGTGCAAGGGAAGACATTGGATTTCATGACTTTTGGCCAAGGAGTGTATGCAAAAAAGCTAAGCCTCTTAACCTTCAAGTGGAGGATGATGTAGATGAAAGGTTTGATGTAAATGAGGACCATTATTGTGGTCCAATGCGCAACAGACCTGCTGAAGAGTTCAACCCGACTCTTGATGTGTCTAAAGGAGATTTTGTGCTTGTACAACCTTGTGATGCAAATTACCCAATATGGTTGGGAGTGACAACAAGTGATGTTGATCAAAACAACAACTCGATAAACTACCTACAAGTTCAGATACAATATTGGGCACCAATTTCAAAGAAGAAGAATGCAAGTGATGTGGAGGTTTATAAGGATTGCTGGGCAACTAGCTTCGTAATCTTTTAGTAATGTTGTATGAAGCTACCAAACTCATAGTTCAATCATTATTCAGATTGTAAGGCTTTCTTAAGCTTTTAAATTTATGGTTCACCCATTGTTCAAGAATTTTGATTCAATACAGATGGTGATCTTTTTAATTCTATCACCTAGTCTTTCTTACAACTTAAAGTTACATTGAATATCCTTTCTTTGTTAAAGTTTCTGTGTTTGATGGCTGGAGGCTATGTGATATAAACAAACTTAATTCTTGGTGTGCATGTGTGTGTGTGTGTGCAGACAAATTTACATCCCACCAACATTCATATATACTTGTTACAAATGTACAATAGTATATAACTCATATCGCATTATTCAAATGCTTGTTGAGAACATCCAATAATAAATCTTGCATATCGCACAGTAAACATTGTATTGGATCTAACAAAGAATTGTCCCAAAATTGTGCATATTTCTCAAAATTCCTAAATTTGAGGTTACAAGCTTCTCCCGACACAGAAGCCTTACTCACACAGCCATACAAAGACTGAGGCCTGGATTTACTACCAAGGGAATTCCACCACGGCCACACCACCTCAGGAATTACGACCTTACGCCTGACGACGACTAAGCCTTTGCAACCACAAACACATCAACACTCTGACCTGTCATCACTGCCGAGGATACACCACATCCTCAATCACCGCGAACCTCTCGCTTGCGTGCTATACCAACCACATCAGAAAGAACCCGGCCACTTCTCTCTTCAGAGGGTGCTCCACCAGCTAACCCTCAACTCTCTCTGTGCAACCCATCACTTCTGTGTGTGTCGTCAGCAGAGCAGCTACCCAAATATCTCTCTCTCTCTCTCTCTCTATGCTGATCCTCTGCCACATGCAGCTTATCTGCAGTGCTACCGGCCCCACCAGCCTCTACATGATCCTCTGTCCGGCCACGTGTGCCCTCTTCCCTGCTCCCTCTTTGCCACCCTGTCTTCAGCACCACCTACCTGTTCTTCCACATCCGGCTTCACCTAGCCCAAGCCACTTCAAAGGCTGCCTCATTTAATCCATCGCCAGCTTTGCCTGCACCCAAAGACCCCCAGCTCCAATAGCGGACCACCAGCCCATCGGCTCCCCTCCTTTCTTCACGCCTCTGTCTCTGCACCGACCACACGACCACCTGTAACACCAGCCCAAGCAAAGGTACCCTCCCTCGCATCCAACGGCGGCCCTTCACCAGCTCGAGCCCCTGCGCCTACACATTGCGTTACCACCACAAGGCGGCCTCCTCTCTTTGTCTGCAGAGCTGTGCATCACCCGCCGCTCACTGTAGCTCCCGGCTGCGCCTAGCCACACGACCTCTTCAAGGCTCCCTCCTGCGCTTGTGGGGCTGCACACGCCCGAGCTATTCTCCGCAAGGCCTCACTACACGAGGCATCTCTCCTCCTGTACTCGGCGCACCCACAGCCCATGCTTCTAAATTGTACTCAAATCCCCCACCGAATCTGAAACTAATTTAAGACTTTTGAATTTGATCTGAGGATCAAGTTAATAGAATTCAAAGAATTTAGTTTGAAATTCAAACCTAGATCTAGAAGTATTGAGATACGGATTTAAGATTATTCATGGTTTTCAAACAAAATCAAAACTGAAAACTTGCATAGAAACCCTGTTTTCTTAAAGGACTGTCTTATGCCAGAATGCTGGAGGGAGCATTTGGCATATGTGTTTAACTAAGAGAAGTTCGGTTGCAACAGCTGGCGGGGAGTGTAAGATTCCTCCCCAGCCTCTCAAAATGTCCAGCATATTCCCCTGTAATCAATTCCCTCTTCAGAAATAAAAAAGATCTTGTCTCTGCCTATTTTGACATAGAGAGAGAAAATATTCTAGAGAGAGAATATTCAGATTTTGAATATTTTTAGATAGAAAATTTTCTCATATTCACTACAAGAGCTTGAGGGCATACCGACGCTAAAATACCGACGCAAATGTCGAACGTCGGTATGTCCGTCGTAATGTTGGAGGAGTATTGTAGGGCGGGGTTTTTTCAAAATTTCGTGTCCCGACGCGTATACCGACGACTATACTGACGCATATTCCGATGCGTATACCGACGCACATTCCGTGGCATATACTGACGTATATTCCGATGCATATTTCGTAGCATATACCGGCGCTCGTAAGTTTTTCACAGCCGAGAGCTTATTTTCCGATTTTTTCGCACAGGAGGGCGCGTTACAGCTAGAGAAGGTCTCTTTCTCTCCCTCTTCTCTTTCTCTCCCTCTCCTCTTTTTTCCTCTCTCCTCTTTTCTCCTTCTTTCTTCTTTTCTCCTCTTGTCCTTCTCTTAATATGTTCTTGCAATTGCTTTTACTTTTTAATTTAAGAATTATGATGTTTAGGGTTTTGTGTTTTTTTGGCTCTCTATGCATGTTGAGAGCTCTCTATGTATGCATAGATCTCCTAATGCATGCATAGAGATTTTAGGGTTTTGTATTAGTTCTTTTTCTTGTGTTTAATTTACTAATTACTTTGTTTAATATTTTGTTTTGCAACTCTTTCACCTCACCAATCTTTCACCAATCCTCTCCTTCAGCTTTGCAAAAAAGAGGTAGATCCTCTTTCGATTTTTCTTGTTTATGCTATTTTCTATGAATTATTGCATTCCTGTTTTATGGTTTAGGGTTAGTTTTGGGTTCTTGTAAGCTTACACATAGGATGAATTTAATATCTATGCATAAAACCTATCATAAGCTTGCAATCTCTATGCATAGCCTTCTTGCAAGCTTTATGCATAAGCTCTATTCATAGAGCTTGTGAGCTTGTGAAATCTCTATGCATAAGCTCTATGCATAGGCTTTATGCATAGAGTTTGCAAGCTTATAAAATCTCTATGCATAGGTTTCTTACAAGCTTATAAAATCTCTATGCATAGGTTTCTTGAAAGCTTGCATGGACATTGTACATAGAGCTTGCGTAGCCTTCTTGTTGAAAGCTTTTTGAATGTTTTTACTCTCTTATACATATAACATATAAGTCTTATGCTCTGTTTTTCTATGCATAAGGTATTCTCTTTATTCATAGAGTTTATATATGTTATCAAGGTAAGATCTATTATCCATGTAAAACAAGATCATGTTTATTACACCATTGGGTGATGGGATTAAGGGTTAGCATAGTGCATAAGGCATATAGCATAGAGCTTATGCATAAGTCTTGCATAGAGCGTATGCATAAGACTTATGCATAGAGCGTATGCATAAGACTTATGCATATGGCTTATGCATAGAGCATACGCATAAGACTTATGCATATGGCTTATGCATAAGACTTATGCATAGAGCTTATGCATAAGGCTTATGCATAGAGCGTGTGCATATGGCTTATGCATAGAGCATGTGCATAAGGCTTATGCATAGAGCGTAATTGCATAGAGCGTGTGCATAAGACTTATGGCTTAGGGATTGTTGGAATGCAATTGCAAATGCCTTGATTGTGGTTAACAAATGCTTATGCAAATGCCATGGTGAGGGCATTGTGAATTGTTGGTTTGTGTTGGAGCTTTTGGATGATGGATTGAGGCATGAGTCCATGCTTTATTGATGAGTTCTAAATTGTAAAAGGGCATGAGTCATGCTCAATACTTATAAGCCAACAAACTTGTTCTATCATTTGATATTATCCACATCATTTTGTACCTACACTCACCATTGCTACCACTTCAAGTTTCTATAGAATCTAGCAATGTGTGAGGGTACCTTGGCATTGGTTGGAGAGGCCAAGGGGAGAATGGCTTGAACTCTTTGTGCCGTGATTGCTTGGTAAAGCGGTACAAAGGGGGATTAGGTACACCGGTGTGAAGAAATGGCCTTAACCTTCACCTTGGAGGAAAACTCAGTGAAGGGGTGAGAAGAGCTTGGCCGGGAGATCGGCAAGCTTCAACGCGCGTCCTCAACAATCCTCACCATCGACTTTGTGGATGCATTTGGGCAATGGGGCCCCTTTTCCGTCATATTGTGTGGATATTGCAAATGCTTTGATGGACAAAGAGTGCATATGATCTTTCATGACATTGTGGGATACAAAGAGTATTGCATTGTGATTTGAGAAGTTGCATTTTCATTTGAGATTTGGTTCCAATTACAAAGGAGACTCTGGCGGAATTTTTCCAACAAGGGAGCCAAACAAGCTTATTGATTGGAGATTTACCCCATGGATACACTTGAAGAGTTATTCACAACTACCAAGGGGAGAAACACCAATCATTTGTAGCCGGATTGAGCTTTGGGACCGAGTTTTGGGAATTTCTGGGATTTTACAAAACCCTAATTCAGTCCTAGGTTTTTTGGGATTAGGTCCGAGTGATTACACGACTCTATTATACTCCTTGAGAGTTTTCAAATGAGCCATAGAACCCCTTAATCGGATATCACAATCTCGGTCAAAGTAGTCATGTTGACTTTCTGGTCAAAGTCAAACAGAATATACTTCCACTTTGACTGAATCAAAATGCTTTTAGGGGTAGGTTCTATCTTCCGTTAGCTTTCTATAGAGCCGTCAAAATCCTAATTCTGACATATATTTTGCGTTTTAGAGCCAAATTACTACTTTCAGCTGTCCCGCATAGAAAAGAATTATGGTGACTACGAGCAAAGAAAAGGCAAGGGCATCTTGAATGAGGGTTTAGGGTTTATGCATAGAGCTTATGGCTTATGCATAAGACTTATGCATAGAGCGTGTGTATATGGCTTATGCATAAGACTTATGCATAGAGCGTGTGCATAAGACTTATGCATATGACTTATGCATAGAGCTTATGCATATGGCTTATGCATAAGACTTATGCATAAGGCTTATGCATAGAGCTTATGCATAAGTCTTGCAGCCTTATTATGCAAGCTTATACTTATACTATGCATTTAGATTATTGCATAAGGCCTTTATAAATAGCTATTTATGAATAGAGATAGCTTCTCTCTCCATCCTTGTTCAAATTCTATTTAATTTTCAAACAGGGCTGGAAAAAAGAAGCCATGTTTTATGGTTTACATAGTGCTTTGTGTAATGCATAATGATTTGTGTTTAATGAGCTGCATATACATGTTATCCTGCTAGATGGAGCCTCTCAATCTTGAAGAGAGAATAGCGTGTCCATGCATGCGATGTAAGTACCAAATCTTTCGAAAACGAAGGATTTGCAACGAGCATGTTCATGACGCTGGCATATTTCCAATGGAGCGCTTGCAAAATTTACGGTTTCAATCGTACAACCAAGCAAGTGTGCAGCCGCATCTTGATAACATTGCGCCTGTGAATTCTCGTCCCCAACAAAGGATGAGGATATCGCAGGAGGGAGTGACAGATGGAGCTCAATTAACAGCATCCGAGGGAATGGAAGAAGGTCAGGAAATGGAAGAAGGTCCAATGGAAGAAATGTTGGATGCCTTCATCGAGCAACAAGAAGCTCTCTTCAAGGAGCATGAACATGAAGATCATCAACCACGACATTCTCAACGGTCAAATTATGAACCAAAGGAAGAGGCCATGCGTAAACTTGCACGCCTTCCATTATACAATGGTGCCAACATATCTGTATTGCGTGCATCTCTTACGATGCTAAATTTGCAGTCAATTTTTGGATGGTCTAATACAAGTGTCACTGAACTATTCAAGTAAGGTCTTTTTTTGGAGATTAAACCTATTGTTGAAATGATAAATTATCAACTTGTATTTGAGAAAATCTTAATAGTAACGATCAGATATTGCCATACTTGCAGGCTTTTGAAAGATCAGATATTGCCCCCTAGCAACGAGATGCCTCCATCTCGTGCAGATGCGAAGAAGTTGTTGAAATCCATAGGCATGGATTACAATAATATTCATGCTTGTCGCAATGATTGTTGCCTCTTCCGCCATGAATATGAGCATTTGCAAGAATGTGCCCATTGTGGCTCTAACAGATATAGAGAAGATGTTCAGGGGGACGCTGTCCCGGTAAAGGTTCTCAGGCACTTTCCAATCATCCCAAGGATAAAAAGCATGTTCAGGTGCAAATCAATAGCAAGCTTGATGACATGGCATGCCACAACTCGATCCACAGATGAAGTGATGCGTGTGCCTGCTGACTCACCCGCATGGAGACACATTGAAGAGAAATGGTCGGCTTTTAAGGAAGAACCTCGAAACCTCCGTCTTGGCCTAGCAATGGATGGTGTAAACCCTTTTGGTTTAAGGAGCTCTTCATGGAGCACATGGCCTGTTTGCCTTGTGAATTATAATCTTCCGCCATGGTTAGCAATAAAGAAAGATCATCTGTTGCTCTCATTAATAGTTCCAGGAAAGTACAAGGTGAAGAACATGGTGTCACAGCACAGTTTGTTCAAGAAAGTCGTGCAAGTGCAAGTGATGATAACACAATTACTGGAATGCTTGATTACTTTGAAACCATTCAAGATATATTAAAGGTTGGCTTCAGAAGTTTTGAGTTGTTTATCTTTGATGTGAAGTGGTTCAAGGTAATCATGAATGGGCCACATGCAACTGTATGTAGAGACAAGAGTGGCCTCATCCAAGTGGACTCCACAAAGGTATGGACCGATCAGCAAGATACTTTTGTGCGCCCAGAGCATTGTGAGCAGGTTGTCTTTAAAGCGGATCCAAAAGATCCACGCTGGCTGTTTGTGGTTCAAGTCGCCCCCCGCAGTAAGCAAATTTTTGAAGAATTTGAGCTACAACATGGTGATGTGGATGCACAGGGTAATGGAGAGCAGCAAGAACAAGCCGATATCAACAATGAAGAGGAGCAAGCAAATGAAGAGGAGCAACTAGAGCAAGATCCAAATGAAGAGGTGCAAACCAAGGAAGCTGAAAAACAAGTTGAGGAAGAAGACATAGATGATGAAGACATCCTTCATCAAGGGACTTTTAATGATGAGGATGCTGAAATGTACATAGACGTAGATCTCTTTGGGGCTACTGATCTTAATGAGGATGATAGAATAGATAATGATTTTTAAAATGATGTATCTTAATGATTATGCAAATAGTTATGACATATTTGTAATGGTTTTATGACATTGAAGGTCCTTTCATTGTTTACCATTGTTAATGTTTACCATCATAATCACTACTGTAGGAGCAAGTTGATATAGTTTTACCAATGTTGTTTATCATTGTTAATGTTTGTCTTATGGTTCTTTCATTCATTGTTTACCGTGTAATTTTCATTTCGCACAAGTTTGTCATATGGTTTTTTGTCCAACAGGCCATGGGTGACTCACCGCCCTACGACTACAGTCCAGATTTCTCATTTAATCCTACACCGCAGGGCATGAGTCCCCAGCAGTTATATGGTTTTCTTTCGTCCATGACTCCAGAGTAGAGAGCCATGGCTCAGAGTTATTGGGGTTCTGGAGCAGGGACATCTGCCTCACCATCTGGCTTCTCGACGCCAGTTCCCACACCCGTGGGTACGACAGCAGCTCCCACACCTCATACCACACAGCCTTCCACTCCTCTTACAGCTCGATCTACCACCTCTTCACATAGACGGCGCTCACGTAGTAGGTCTTCACAGGGGGAGGTTGTTGTGGTGGTAGTGCCACAGATGCTGTGACACCACCACCACGTGAGCGTCGTCCTTCGCTCTCATCTGTTGATAGCACACCCATAGGGTCACCTTCCACTCCCTGGGGTGCACATGACCATGACAACAGCAAGATTTACACAATTAGGGATGGGGCACCAATAATGGATAGTGCAGGGAAGGCAATGAAGACACGCATTCGACAATTGTGCACTATACAGTTTCATGACTCTGTCATGACTAAATGGGATCAGCAAGACAAGGGGAAGAAAAATTATATAAACACAAAGATAAAGCAAGAGTTCCAGCCATCTGACCCTATGAATGTCGTCTCTAATGAGTGGATACAGTATATAGCTCGCATTTTGATGGGGCATCGTAGGTCAGAGGCGAGGGACACATTTAGAGAGGGGAAGGAGAAACCTGTTTGGCTAGATGACAGGGAGTGGGCAGCCATTGCTCAGGAGCTCACCGAGACACCAGACAGGTTTCAACAACAAAGAGAGGCAGTAAGGGCAAGACTCCAAACAGTAGGGGCTTCTCATCTCGGGAGTGGTGGTTACGAAACCATGCGCCATGAATTCGTAAGTGTTTGTAGCAATTTTATTTATTTAAATGTATGTATGTGGGCTAAATGTTGATTTCTAAAAGTTATAATTGTTAATCGTGTGTGCAGGAGTTGGCCATGAATCGCCCACCAAGTAGGCGAGAGGAGAAGTACGCTCACAAACATGGCCTTGTGGCCTTGTTTGAGATGCTTGAAGAAGAAGGAGAGACCGTCAATTGGGAGGCATTACCATGATGTAAGATGACCTTCAAACTAATGAAATATGATCAAAACATTCTTGAGTATTAATGTTTAATTTAATTTCTTGTTTGTCGATCAGGAAAATATGCAAACGAGCACGGTTGTTTTTGTGCTCTATATTTAGACAGAATGGTGCTGTCTGTTTGCTGTTGTTGATCCTGCTCATTGCAGGCAGCTAGGCAACAGCCAGGCAGCACTATTCTGCCCAAAAACAAAATTCTGCTACAGCGTCGGTATATACCCCGGTACTGACGTCGGTATATACAGTGGTATTTTTCTCGGTATTAAAGTCGGTATACAGCCCGGTATTGACCCCGGTATATAAGACGGTATATGCACCGGTATAGACGCCGGTTTATGCGTCGGTATTACCCCCGGTGAGCGTCGGTATATTAACCAGTATAGGCGCCGGTATTACCACCCGACGCTTATATCGACGCTACTGTTCCGGCGCTTATACCGACGCTTATACCGATGACGAGGCTTTTTTAGACCCCGTTAAATAGCGCCGGTATAAGCCCCGGTATTAGGCTAACATGTAGTAGTGATTATTAAAATTAATTCCCCTAAAACGGAAATTGAAAAAGAACTTTCCAATGTGCAATTGAAATTTATTGGAAATGGGTATAAAGGACCTTAGCCTGAGGGTCTAGATTTTCAGAAATTTTTAGATTATGGTCCAATTAAGGTTCATATGGGCCAATAGCATCAATCCATGTGTAGGGAGGAGATAAATCCAATTTGTAAAAGAAGATACCCAAAAATGAGTAAATGCTTACATAAGATGAAGAGTTGACTATGTACAAGGTTTATTAGTAAGAAACTATGAGTAATATAAAAAATATGAGATATTTTGGGTATCCAAAAATGAGTAAATTCTCACATAAGATGAAGAGTTGAAAATGTACAAGGTTTATTAGTAAAAAACTATGAGCAATATTAAAAATATGAGATATTTTGGGTATAATAATTCCATTTTGACACATATGTAAGGAAGGGGAGTCCATTAAAGGAGGTGCATATTTCACATGCTTGAATGAGTTTTAAACTAAAAAATAATGTGATATTTTTATCTCTCCTCTCTCTTGAATCAAACCAAATCAAAATGGAACTAAACCGAATAAAAAAGGAACCAAACTAGATCCAAATCTAGTCCAAATTCAACCAAACTGAATTTGGAAAATTCTAGAATTCAGTTAGCTTTGGTTAGAGCTTCCCTCTCCTAAAAATAGAACATGAGTCCTTTGAAAAAAAATAGAAGAATTTTACTATACTAGAATTATGCTGAAATAATGCTAATTTCTACTATTCTCTAAAATTCTCTCCAAATTGAAGAAATTGGAGCTTCCCTCTTTCTTCAATCCCCATTGGTGGCTCCATCAACATACTTAACCAATTGATTGGTTGGGGGCCTCTACTGTGAACAAAGAATCAAGCAATTTGTAAGGTAAATGGTGAATTTTGATCTTTAATATAATTTCTCAATGCTTCTCTCTTCTCAACCCCTCTCAAGCTTGAGAAGCTTAATTGGAATGGTTTTTGAATGCTATTGAAGTTAATTGATGAATGGTAGTGAAGAATTACATAATTTGATGAATGCTATTGAAGTTAATTGATTAATGATAGTAAAGAATTACATAAATTTCTATTTATGCTTAATTCTAATGGTTTTTATGTAATTTCTCTCTCTCACTCAAGAAATGGTCATACTCATGACCCATTCTCAATCCAAATGAAGCTTTTCATAAAGCTTTTCCTTAATCCAAGATTAATCTATGCTTGAGGTCAAATTAATGGTTTTTTTTCTATGCTTTTAGTTTATGTATTTCATGAATATTGATGATTCAATCCATTATTGGGTTAATGATCCAATTAGGGATCATTCTAATCATTCCCTTAATGATAAGCTTTATCCTTCAAAATAAATTGAGATTTATCAGTCATAGTAGCGGAGCTATGGCAAAATTTTTATAAAAATTACACATAAAATAATTCCATTCAAAGCATGAAAAGAGAACTTCCTACCATATTCTAGGAATTATCATCCTAGATTAATTGAAAGAATTTTATTGTAATCATGGAGAAATTGATTTTTATGTTATGCATAATTGATGATTATTTTATTGTAAAAGTGTTACTTTTATCATATTTGGATTTCATGCATAGAGGTAGGCATAAAAGAATTATTATTTTAATATAAAAGTGTTTCTTTTATCATATTTGGATTTCATGCATAGAGGTATGCATAAAAGTTGATTATTTTAATATAAAAGTGTTTCTTTTATCATATTTGGATTTCATGCATAGAGGTATGCATAAAAGTTGATTATTTTATTATAAAAGTGTTACTTTTATCATATTTGGATTTCATGCATAGAGGTATGCATAAAAATTGATTATTTTATTATAAAAGTGTTACTTTTATCATATTTGGATTTCATGCATAGACGTATGCATAAAAATTAATTATTTTATTATAAAAGTGTTACTTTTATCATATTTGGATTTCATGCATAGAGGTATGGATAAAAATTGATTATTTTATTATAAAAGTGTGACTTTTATCATATTTGGATTTCATGCATAGAGGTATGCATAAAAATTGATTATTTTATTATAAAAGTGTTACTTTTATCATATTTGAATTTCATGCATAGAGGTATGCATAAAAATTGATTATTTTATTATAACAGTGTTACTGTTATCATATTTGGATTTCATGCATAGAGGTATGCATAAAAATTGATTATTTTATTATAAAAGTGTGACTTTTATCATAATTGGATTTCATGCATAGAGGTATGCAAAAAAGTTGATTATTTTATTATAAAAGTGTGACTTTTATCATATTTGAATTTCATGCATAGAGGTATGCATAAAAGTTGATTATTTTATTATAAAAGTGTGACTTTTATTATATTTGAATTTCATGCATAGAGGTATGCATAAAAGTTGATTATTTTATCATAAAAGTGTGACTTTTATCATATTTGAATTTCATGCATAGAGGTATGCATTAAAGTTGATTATTTTATTGTAAAAGTGTTACTTTTATCATATTGGATTTCATGTATAGAGGTATGCATAAAAGATATTCTTTTTATACTAAAAGTGTGATTTTTATCATAAATGGATTTTATGCATAACTTAGATGTATAAGAGAAATTCTTTTATTCTAAAAATGTAATTCCTACCAAATTGAATTTATGCATAAGAAGATGCATAAAAGATTGATTTTTAAATTCAAAGTGTCATTCTCATCTAAATTGAATTTATGCATAGGAAGATGCATAAAAGAATGGAATTTCAATTCAAAAGTGTTATTCTCATCCAAATTGAATTTATGCATAGGAAGATGCATAAAAGATGGATTTTTAATTCAAAAGTGTCAATTCTCATCTAAATTGAGTTTATGCGCATAAGAAGATGCATAAGAGATGGAATTTTAATTCAAAAGTGTCATTTTCATTTAAAATGAATTTATGCATAGGAAGATGCATAAAAGATTGATTTTCATTTCGAAAATGTTAGTCTCCTTAAATGGAATTTATGCATAAATAAATGTGTAGAGAAATCTTATATCAAATATAAGAATTCTCTTGTATTCTATAAAAAGATACGAAATGTGATAAGATCTGATAAGAGGTGTATGAGATGTGATAAGATGTGACAAGATGCGTATGGGAAGTGATAGGATGTGATAAGAGGTGTATGAGATGTGAAAAGAGGTGTATGAGATGTGATAAGAGGTGTATGAGATGTGAAAAGATGTGATAAGATATGTATGAGATGTGATAGGATATGATAAGAGGTGTATGAGATGTGATAGAATGTGTTAAGATGAGTTAGGATGTGTTAAGATATGTATGGGATGAGGTAGAGAGTGTATCTGATGGGATAAGATGTATATGGGATGTGTTAGGGCGAGAATGGATGTAATATGTATGAATGTAGATATGGATGTATGAATGTGAATATGGATGTGTGGATGTGAAAATGGAAGTGTGGATGTATGAATGTGGATGTGGATGTGGATGTATGCATGTAGATGTGTATGTCTGAATGTGAATGTGGATGTGGATGTGGATGTATGGGTGTAGATACGGATGTGTATGTATGTATGTGGATGTGGATGTATGAATGAGGATGTGAAAATGGATGTATGTATGTAGACGTGGATGTATGGATGTGAATGTGAACGAAGATGTGGATGTGGATGTATAGATGTAGATACGGATGTGGATGTATGTATGTGAATGTGGATGTACGAATGAGGATGTGAAAATGGATGTATGCATGTGAATGTGGATGTATGAATGTGAATGTGGATGTGTGGAAGTGGAAATGGAAGTATGGATGTATGAATGTGGATGTGTGCATGAAGTATGGATGTATGAATGTGGATGTATGTATGTAGATGCGTATGTATGAATGTGAAATTGGAAGTATGATGTGGACGTACGAACATGGATATGTATGTAGAATAATGAATGTGAAGGTGTATGTGAAATAATGTGTAGTCTATATGAGTGAATGGATGAGAATGAGTACACATTGAATGGAATGTGGAATAAGTAATGTGGTCCGAGAGTGGATAATGTGGAAAGACGAGAGTTCGTTATAGAAACTGTATTTTGTGACTGTTTGTAAATGACTGTTTCATGTCAAGAATGCTGGGGAAGCATTTTGACCGTCTTGTGGATTAAGGTCATGAAGACCTAACTGTTAAAGTTGCAACTGCTGACGGAGAGTCAATGGAGGACGTCTCGCATAGCAAGGTCGACCGAGGTCTTGACCAGCCTCGGTTCGATTTAAATTGGTGAGCTTCCGGTACGGTGGATGAGGAACCAAGGAAGCGGCCTATGGGTGAAGCGCTAGGTCACCTGCGAAGGATCCTAGAGGGTGCTGACCATACGGTGCTTGGGCTTTGGGTCGCTGAAGATACCCACACGTGCGTCGTGGAAGATATTGGAATAAAGAATAAGAATTATTTTCTGAAACCGGGCATGGATCTGGTTGATTGACCTTGCTGGTTCTCAACGGATGAGTCCATGGCTCTTTTATATGGATTTGTGGGTTGATCTTGCTGATCTTCCACGGAGATTCCATTCTGTTATATGAATATATTGCCGGTTACTATGAGCTAGGAACTATGGAAAAGGCCCCTGAGTGAACAGGTGGTGAGCGTTCTGGTTGCCAATGATGCCATAAGTACACCGATGAATGAATGACGAAAAATAAGGATTCAACCAGAGACTTTGAGGATTGTCATCAGTGACATAATGGTTTCATTAAAGGATTGTTTGAAAGTTAGTTGATGTGCTGAGAAAAAGGCAATTTCATATTAGGTGTGTAAGTGGTGTGACTAGTTTTACGTTTGCATGAACTTCCGGCTAGGGGGCTTGGGAACTCTTTTCCCTCGTACCCGGGACAAGACCTAACCTTGGATCCCATCACTACAGTGGTTGGGAGGTTGGCTAACCCATGGGACTGGATGGGGTTAGGCTGGACTGATGGATCCGTAAATCAAGACTCAATTTCTGTTATTACGATAGATGAAGTAAATCCCGGATAGTAATTATTCTATGGATAGGAATAACCGACTGTGCCTCTTGATGGGGAAAAAAGCATTGATCCCAATGATCCAAGTGCAAGTTTCGTCCTTGATTGACCAAGTACCTTTAAAGGTACAGTCGGATCAGTTTGATCAGTAATGGTCTTGACTACGTTAGAGTAAAAAGTTATCCTGGTGGAATCGCCCGTGCTTTCCGGATAAAGGAAGTTTTTCTGGGTTCGGTTTTGGAAAAACCGACGGATTAGTCTTTTGTCCGGATATCCATGGGACGAGGCCCCGAGTGTGGAACTCTGCCCCACGCAAGATATGCTACTTCCGCTGCTAGTACCCCAAATCCGTTGCGCGGTGGGGACAGGGATCTCACAGGGAGTGTTCGAGGGATAGCTCACGCGGCAAAAACCTTCCCAGGTCTTGACCAGCCTGGGTATGGTGAAAAAGCACTAAATGATATAAACCAACTCAGATGCATGCCCTCAGAAAATGTTGATGGTTTAAGAGTCAAAAAGTGTGTGGGAAATATCGTGGAAATAAGTGTCGAAAAAGTAAATTTTCCATGCCGTTTGCGGGCGACGGATATTTTGATGCTTATTTGGACGATCGCTACTTTTCGTTCAAATTCAAAATCTTGTTAGATCTTGCGTGCCCCCGATATTTCAAATTACCTATCACTGACTACCACCCTCCACAAATACTTAAGGGAGGATTCCCCTCCAAAAATAAGCATTCGTTCCCATTTTGCAAATCAATATGGAAACCATGGACGATGCCACACCCTCAAATTTTGTTGATTTAGAGGAGAGGACACTTTGCCCATGTACTCGCTGCAAATACCAAGTGGCTCGACGTCGACGAGTTTATAATGATCATACAAAAAAATGGAGAATATTTCCGGTGGAGGGATTGGAACATCTAATTAGTGGCAATGTGCACTTTAACAATCACGAACTAGTGGATATTCAGCCTGAACGATGGAGACCAACGGGAGTAGCCACAAACGAGGTGATCCAACAACCCAAGGAACTTGAGGCGGATTCGGAGAAAATACTACAACAGGACATGGATGATATGATAAATGCCTTACACGATGGAACATAAGATCGAGGTTTGGAACACGAAGGGGTAGAAGAAAACACACGACATGTGGAATAAGCTTCCCAACAAGAAGAGAAACAGTTGCAGGCTTGCTCGTCTTCCACTATATCGTGGAGCACATGTGTTTGTTTTATGCGCTTGCCTATCCATATTGAACTTGCAATCGATTTTTGATACGAGCGTATCAAAACTTTTTGCGTAAGTGATGATATCATATGCAATTAGTTAGTTATGTACCTTTATATGCATTTTTTTAGTCTGACTAGTTTGTGTAACAGCTTATTGAAACATCAAATATTGCTAGAAGATAATGAGATGCCAGTTGACTGTAAAAGCAATGTTGCACTCGATTGGCATGGACTACAACACACACCATGCTTGTCCAAATGATTGTATTCTTTATCCGACAAGATTATAACAATGCAGTACAATGTCCACATTGTGGTACATCGAGATATAGACAAGATGTGCAAGGAGAAAGGGTACCAGCAAAAGTTTTACGACACTTTCCCATCATCCCTTGGATTAAAACAATGTTCAAGTGCAAATCCATTGCAAGATTGATGACATGGCACCGTAACACTAGGTCCACGGATGGTGTTATGTGTGTGCCCACAAATTCCCCTGCATGGAAGCACATTGAAGAGAAGTGGGTAGCCTTTCAAGAGGAGGCTCGCCATATCTGACTTGGACTAGCGATGGATGGAGTGAATCCATTTGGTCTATGAAGTTCATCATGGAGTACATGGCGTGTTTATCTAGTTAACTATAATCTTCCACCATGGCTAGAGATAAAAAAAGGGCATCTTTTATTGTCTTTGATAGTTCCTGGAAAGACAAGGTGAAGAACATGGATGTGTATTTAGTCCCTTTAGTTTTGATGATCTTCGTGTTCTATGGGAGGGCATTGAAGTTCATAATATTTCCAAGAGGTTTGGATAACATGCGCTAACCGTGAGAGGAATACTTATGTAGACTATGCATGATTGGCCTGGCTATGGAGAGTGCTCAGGTAATATTGTATCTTGTTAACATATTATGTTAAGTCATGATTCTCATCTAAACTTACCTGCCTACAATCTTTTTTGATGTTCTACAGGGCTTTCAGTGTCACGCTATAATGGATGTCCATTATGTGGGCCGCAAAGTGAGGCTCGATACTTAAAGTCTATAAAGAAGATAGTATACAAGGGCCACAAGAAGTATCTCCTAGTGGACCATCCTTTGCATGAGGGATTTCTAGGGAGGTCTCCTTGCATATGGAAAAGCACTGATTGGAGGACCTTGTGGGAGCTTGATCCAACCTGTACACCTCCAGGAATGAAGCATCTGTCCATTTTCCATCAACTTCCATATACTTGAATGACCTTTAAGTGAACCATCTTCTTGACCCAATGCATATTTTCAAGGATATAGCTGAGGTGCTTTGGAAAACCATCATAGGACTAAAGGAGAGCAAGGCACAACGAGATGATTTATAAGAGGTTCAACGCATGCACCACTTATGGGCCCAAAATAGAGCAGATGGAAAGGTAAAGCTACCAAAGGCACCTTGGGTCATTACAAAGGATGAGCAATGGCATGTAAAAAAGTGCATTAGTGAAATTCATACCCCTACAGGATGCATGCATTGCTTGAAGGGAGCATTTACAAAGGATGATGAGCTTAGTGGCTTGAAGAGTCATGATTGGCACAAATTCTTACAATTCGTGCTTCCTATAGCCATCAAGGATTGCCTCAACGATGACATTAGAGAAACAATTTACAAAATTGGTTCAGTGGTACGTTAGATATGAAGGAAAGAGACTAGTAGAGACACATTGGAAGTAGCATGGTTAGAAGCCATCGAGGCTATCACAATGGCTGAGAAATACTTTCCAATAAGTATTCTAACCATTCAATTGCACTTGCTAGTTCATGTGGTTGATGAAGTTGCTATGGCTGGGGTTGTCCATAGCCGATGGATGTTTTTCTTGGAGAGATTTATGAAGAGACTTAAAGGATTTGTTCATCAAAGAGCTCATCCTGAAGGTAGTATGGCAACGGGATGGCTTGTTCAAGAATCACTTGTATATATAACTGAAATTCTCAGTACGTATGATCCGGATATGCCAAGACTATGGACACAAGAAGAAGATGATCGACTAGTTAGGGAAGAGCCACAAGGGAAAGGCCTGTGAGAACAATGGATGTAGCATTGCATGAGAAGATCAATAAATTTTGCATCTTAAACTCACATGCTATGGAGAAATGGATCAAGAGATATAACTTGGTGAAGGCTGAAAGGGACCAAGCTCGTTTGAGTTTTAGAAGGAGTCTAACAACCCGCACACTACCGTACCCAACAACACTTGCACTTCTTCCAGACTTTCCTTCTAATAAATGGCTCGAGCAAACCATACTACAAGCTAAATGCAATGGTGAATCAATAAGTGATGAGGAGGCGGAGCTTGCATATGGTTGTGATGAGGAGGCAAAGCTTGCATATGGTTGTGATTTCCATGTATGTGAGTTAGAGATATCTACACATTGTCTTTTATGTTGTGCTTTCTTGAATTTATACAACAAAAGTACTTATTTATCATGCTTGCATTATCGTAAGTTTGGGGCAATTTGGTGATGCGGACGTCACTTTTGAGTAGAAGGAATAGATAAAAAGAGAACAACATTTGATTGTGGTATGAAGGCTAATTTCATGCAAGAAAGTCGTTCAAGTGCAAGTGATAGCAATATTGAAGTAGGCATATTAGATTTTTGTAAAACAATCCAAGATATTATCAAGGTTGGATTCATACAGTTTGATATGTTCATTTTTTTATGTGAAATGGTTCAAGTTGGTAACTCAAGGGACGCAAGTAACTCTACACAAAGACAAGTGTGGATTTCTTCAAGTAGACCATACAAAGACATGGACTGACCAAAGGGACACAGTTCACTACAAGGAAAAGCGACCATAGGCGTGTTTGGACAATGTGCTTTAAAATGTTATAGGCGTGTTTATAATTGCATCTACAGACACGCGTCTATGTGTGCATCTATTTTGGCATCTATATACGTGTCTATATGCATGTCTATAATAATATAAATGTGCATATTAACGCGTAGCCTCTATTATAAACACATATATAGATGTAGATAAAGACGTGGATATAGACGCGCTTATAGATGCGCTCTGGAATCAAAAAAAAAATCTATTATAGCCTCTATTATAAACACATCTATTATAAACACATATATAGACGTAGATATAGATGCGCTTATAGATGCATTAATTGACGTGCTTATAGACGCGCTCTGGAATTAAAAAAAAAGTCTAGAGCTGCCTATGCAGATGTACAGCTGCATTTTCTACACATGCAGTTGCATTTTCTGCATAGGCAGCTCTCTAGTTTAAGGTTTTGCTTACTTGTACATAGACAAATAAAGATCAGCAAAGATATTAATATAAAAACTTAAATTAAAGATAGATATGCACAAAAAGATTTGTGAACACACTTGATTAAAGAAGATGAGAAATTGTATTTTATATCCAAAACTTTCTCCATACATGATCGTAGCCACATAAGGCTTGAATAAAAACATAGATACATAAAGAAGATCAAAAGTTTTATCTTATATCCAAAAATTGTCCATACATGATGGTAGCCACATGAGGCTTGAAAAAGAAACATAGTCATCACTCTTTGAATCATCTTGTCCTCCTTCTTTGTCCTCCTTCTTTGTCCACCTTGTGCCTAGACAAAGTGAAGATATATATAAATAAAAATAGAAAGTATTATAAAGGTCAAAACATGTTTTATAAATAAAAATAAAAAGTATTACCTTCATTGATGTTCTCCTTGCTCGATTATATTGTTTGTCGGAGATGATCCCTTCATCGTGAAGGTAATCCCATCTTTCTTTTCTATTGGTGAGATGATGGTAGCCAGTCTCTGCTCCTGGGCTAGGATCTCTACCCACAATGTCACGCTACATCACAAGACAAGCATTATAACACAACTCAAATAGAGAGAATACAAAGAAAAGACATGAAGTTGCACTATACATATAAACTCGGCCTCCCATGATGCACGACCTCCAGATCCGAAATGCGATGATCCATATCGCTCAATTTGTATTTGCCATGCTTCTCTTTGTTGCTGGTTCACTACTCCTTCTAGGACCTCCTTCTTGGCTTTCTTCCACTCGTCCTTATGAGTATTAGATGGCTTGCCATATCCATTTTGACCGGTATCTATTCGTGCTTTCTCCTCCTTTGCACCACGTCTCCTTACTAGAGACCTCCTATTCTTAAGTACGTCTTTTATTTTGTGTTACACCCATCTACTGTTAAAGCTTTGGTTGTGAGAATTAGGATACTTCTTGTGGATAGCTTTAATGCAATCATCTACTAGGCTCTTCCTTTGCTACTTAAAATGTATAAAGCAGTCCTTATAGTGTGCAAAAACTACTTGTGCAAGTAGTTTACCATCTCCTTCCCACGAGAGTCATCAACTATGCCACCCACATTTGTGATATCGTAATATGATATATCACCATGATGTGGTGGTGACTCTGAAGAACTATCCCCACCCCCAAAGCACTGCCCTAGGCATCCTCTATCTCATCTACCTTCACTCTCACTATGCTAGTGCGATTAGTGTGACATGAGGTACGACTGCCACTATCTCCACGTCTACCCTCCCTATGACGATGGCTTCCACTCTCATGAGAGCCATGATGACTATGAGGTGTCACATCTCCTGAAGGTGTAGGTGTAGGAGATGTTGTAGCACTAACTAGGGCTGACAGATAAGGGGTGAATGTAAAGGCAGGTGAAGTGCCTAGCAAGGGTAAAGTGCCTGGTAAGGGACTCTGATGGGCTGTGGGTGGTGGACCTGATGGTAAAGGGGTGCCTGCTACATATGCTGCCAACTGCTCGGGGGTGGGAGTATATGCAAAGATGCCCTCTACCTCCCTAGCATAAAGCTTATGCATAATGCTTATGCATAAAGCTTAAGCATAAGGCCTTAAGCATAAAGCATAAAGCTTATGCATGGCTATCGGATTTTGGTTAGTGCGCGGTCGTCAAATTTTGGTGTGTGCCGATGGTCATTTGCCCATAGTTTCATTTAACTAAATTGCTACAATTTGAATGTAAATAGCCAAGCTTGGGGACCAAGCTGCTTTTTGATATTAATGGCCCAAAAGTGGAATTTATCAAGCTATTCTTGAGAACTTTCTTTCTGGATAATAAATAAATACATGCATAAGGAAGCGTGGTCACTCATGCATGGGGGGAGACTGAACAAAGAGATTGAACCCAATCTCTTTGTTGTGCATATCTTGCTATATTTATCTCCTTCTTATTTATTTTGTAAAGCTTTAAGCTATGGCTTTGGAGGTTTATTAATAGCAATTTTGACATCTCTTTTCACATAAAAAGTATTTATCCTCTGTATTTTTTATGCCCCCTTTATGCATTTTGTTGTAAGCCAATTCATGCATTTTGATATGTAAGCCATCAAACCATCAGGCCGATCTACCCATATTGGTAATCTAATCCATATGGCTTGCCTTCTCCAAGGGGGACAATCCACTCCATTGATAGGTGTAGATCCACTCCATTATGCTATGGTTGTGAGATGAGCCTACGCCACCAACATCGACTAGACCCACCCCCGCTCTCTCAAGTCCAGCTTCACCATGACTTCCTAGGGGAGTCTAGGGGGTCTACTAGACATAGTAGTGGAGGGGAGCATGGTTCTTTTACTTTGGAAAAAGAAGCACAGTTTCTCGAGACATCTCCCCCAGTGGGGGGGTTCATCATTTGCTCATTTTGAGCCACCGTCGAGGAGGAGAGCCATCCCACAATTTGATCCACAAACCATACCATAGAACATGGATTCCGATGGGACTCTCGTTGATGGTAGAGGTTGTTGAGATTGGCAATGGCAAATTGTTAGGGGTGAGAGATGAGTTGGTAAAATTGAGAGATCGTATGCACACACCCAAGTTTACATTGAGGAGGGGTGTTGAAATGTGTGAGAGTGAATCTTAGGCTTGAGTATCTGAGAGAACCCTAGAGGTGCAAGATATTGTGGTATTATAAGAATGCCACATGTGATATTGTATGGTGTGTGTGTTGACCAAAAGGATGGGAAAGAGTGTGCCACATAGATGCACACATGTAAAGTGAGATGAGGGCTATCTATATTAGAAGCCTCATTGTATGGTTCACTGGGGAATGCAATAGAGGTATCGTTGAGTGTGCAATCTCTCTCTCTCTCTCTCTCTCTCTCTCTCTCTAGTAATGGAGTTTCTTGTGTGGTTTAATCCACCTTAATAATATGCTTAATATTATGTCTATCACCATGATCAATCCCATATTAGGATTCTTATCATGGTATACGAGCCGGGATGGGTCTTGGACATGGTGAATATTTATGTATAGTTTTCTTGGTTATGTGTTCATTTGATTAAGCATGATTTCTATTTTAGCATTTCTAATATGAGAAAATTATGCACACTCATCATTATGGATTGCATTTGGAGTCTTGGAAGCTACCCATGGAGATTTGGAGATTACGGTGCTGCCCTAATGTAGTGGAAATGCATGCAGATAGAATCCTATAAAACCTTTTGCATGATTCTTACTTTCTTGTGGAAATGCATGCAGATGTTGCCCATCATAAAAGATTCACACACATCTAAAATCTCTAAAAATGCTAGTAGATGTGTCACAATCCTAGTCCTTTGTATCTCCTTTAAGACTAGAAAGCCCATGTGTCTAAATATCTCAAGCCATAGTCTACTTGTCCTAACATCGACTCGGGCTATAAAATATGACATAAAAGTAGACAACTCATAGAAGCTGTTGAACTTGATTACTCTCCCAATAAAATTTTCACTGGCATCTGATGATTACACCAACCTTATCGAAGAGAACCTTCAAGTCATGATCAGCTATGGCCATAGACAATATATCCCTCTTGATGTTGGCATATAGATTCATCTTGATGTCTTGCAAAAGACAACTTCTTAGCATATAGGTTCATCTTGATGTCTGGCATATAAAGGACATAAGAAAACTTCTTAGCATAGACAGTATATTCCTCTTGATGTTGGCGTAAGATAACTTCTTAGCATATAGGTTCGTCTCGATGTCGAGCATATAAAGGACATAAGACAACTTCTTAGTATCACCATTGCTAGAAATGAAAGAAATGGTACCTGAACCCATGGCTAGTATTTGGCATCATTCTTGATGCTAACAAGGTGGAGTCCCCCACCATAGGCTTGAGCGATATATATAAACCCTTTTTATTGGTCCTGTGTTTTGTTGGGATACTCCACCATTGATGATCCATGAACCATGAGATGTGAGGCGATGACCAAGCTTTTGTAGTAAAAATATTTTTCCTTTGATTTTTTGTTCTCATAAGCATTGGGCTTACTAGATCCCTTCTCCTTGCCTTTCTTTATATTTGCAAAGAATACAATAACACTATCATCTCTAGGTTTAAAGATAATCTTCTCTTCCACCTCAAAAGTATCGGCACACGTTGTGCACCTATGTGTTTAGTGAGGTCACTAAATTGTCATACTTTGGGGACAACACTCTAATTTATCTTTGGCTATTTATTCCACTAGTCTAGTGATCCCCACTGCCATTTAATCTTACAAATTCTTTATTTGCAGAATGTCTTTCTATTACAATCTTACTCTCAAGGTTTTAAATCCTTGTATGATTCCTTGTCTCATATTGGTTTTTAAGTACTTGCCATGCTTCAAAAGTTGTGGTAGTATGTTGAATTAGGGTCATCATCGAACCAAATCAAAACAGTGAGACGATGGTGACAATGACACATAGCATATCTACATTCTTTTTCCTCCACACTAAAGCAAGAGTAAGATCTAGGAAATGTTCTATAGTGGATCTATTGGATCTGGAGTAGGACTCTACTTTGCATCAACCACTATTTGAGATATCTCACAAATCATATGAATCAAGAATGGCCTAATCTTGAACTTCCAAAAGTGCAATTTATCTTATCCAACTTTTCATCGCCAAATAGTGGAGGATAAACACGAGCAGGTTATGTTATTTGCAGGTTGGGTCATCTCTCCAAAAATACCTTCAAGTAGTAAACTACTAAAATAAGTTTTTCCTAGAGCCAATGCTCTGATACCATGTTAAAAAACATAATAGAATAAGTAAGATTAATACAATATAAAGTACTTAATTGTTAAAATAAGTGGAGAGTAAAAAATTTACTTCTTGCAATCTTGACTACAAAATTGATGGTTGTCTACGGACCCATGTGCTCCGAGTAAAGAGCTTTAATGGCGATCTAGATGTACTATGGAAGGAGGATGTCTTTTTTATAATAGTACTCGAGCACAATGAACTAAGTGTTGAAAAAACAGGTAGAGGGAGAGGAGACACACACACAGGAGCAAACCCTAATGTATATTACAAACCCTAACCATAGAGGGAAGCCATCTCCCTTCTCACACAATGCATAAAGCCATAATCCATAATACACAAGACACACTATGAGTTCCACACACACATCTAACCCTAGCTAATGTCCACACACTATGACCAGCTGAACGCGGTCATTTATGTCTCACACATGCTGCTACCTAACATGCTAGCACATAGCATAGCTGGCACACACTGACATTGAGCTTGAATCTCAAAAGCCCCTCTCAAGGTCCTGATGTACTACCACAGATGAATATGTAGATGAGCTTGGGGTATCAAAGCTCTCAACACTCCCCCTCAAGCTCATCCCATGTACTCCCAACATAGTACACGGAAGTACTCAACTTCTCCCTGCTAAGTGGCTTTGTAAAGATATCAGCCACCTGCTCTTCAGTCTTCACATACTGTAGATCCATTGTACCATCTAGCACCTTCTCTCTGACAAAGTGATAATGGACCTCTATGTGTTTGGTCCGTGCATGAAACACTGGATTCTTGGCCAACTATATATTGCTTATGTTGTCACAATGAATGATAACTTTGCCTTCAATAAGCTCACCCAAATTAGCCAAGAGAACTTTTAACCATATTCCTTTACAAAGTAGCAATGGCTGCACCCCTATATTCAGCCTCTGTACTCGATAAAGCAATAGTAGGTTGCTTTTTGCTACGCCAACTCACCACGGCACTTCCAAGTGTAAAGGCATAACCACTAGTAGACCTCCTATCATATGAGCTACCTGCCCAATCAGCATCTGTGTAGCCATGTATATCCAAGCCTTTACCAGTCTCATAAAGAAGACCATAATGTGCAGTGGTTTTTACATATCGCATAATGCGTCTCACTGCATCCAAATGAGGTTTTCTAGGGCTCTGCATAAACTGACTTACTAGCTCCACAGCATAACTCAAATCCAGGCATGTGATAGTCATGTAAATGAGACTACCAACCATCCTTCTGTACATAGATGGATCATCCAACTCCTCACCAAAATCAGCCCGTAGCTTTACATTTTGCTCCAAAGGTGTACTCATTGGTTTACACCCTGTCATGCCATATTTTACCAACATATCCAATGCATATTGGCATTGCACTAACCATGTACCTGCATGGTCTTTGATCACTTCAATTCCAAGAAAGCATCTCAATTCACCCAAGTCTTTCATGTCGAATTGCCCACTCAATGCCTTCTTCACATGCATCACATCTGTAGCATGATCTCATGTGATAATCAAGTCATCCACATAGATGACAAGTAAAACAATCCCATGATCTATTTTCTTCACATAGAGTGAAGAATCTGCTGTAGAAACCTGAAATCCAAGGGAGATAAGATATCTGCTCATCTTATCACTCTAAGCATGAGGTGATTGTTTCAAACCATATAATGCTTTCTTCAATCTGCATACATGAGTGGGATACTTTGGGTGTACATATCCTTCCCACTGTGCCACATAAACTTCCTCTTGTAGATCACCATTTAGAATTGTATTTTTCACATCCATTTGATGCATTTCCCAACCATTTGCTGCAGCCATAGCAATGACTGCTCTCACTGTTCCCATCTTTGCCACTGGACTAATGTTTCATCATAGTCCAAGCCTTGGGTTTGTGCATAACCCTTAGCTATCAATCTTGCTTTATGTTGCTCAATGGAACCATCTGACTTGCATTTCACTTTGTAAACCCATTTACAACCAATAACATTTTTGTCTTGTGGTAATGCAACCGAATCCCATGTGGTAATGCAACCGAATCCCATGTGTCATTATGAACCAATGCGTCCATCTCAACATCCATTGCTTTCTCCCATACATGCTTTCCAATAGCTTCTGTATAGCATATAGGTTCCACATGCTTCACCAAAGAGGTCATATAGCAACATATGTCAACCTGTCAACTGGATATCTGACCCTTTGGGATCTCCGTAATGCATGCAGATCACTCTAAACACCTGTCACTCTAGCATGTGGTGGCACATATCTATCCTGCCTTGCACCAGGTGTGCGTAAAACAGGTATGCCAAGTTCCTCATCCAAACTCTCTAAACTTGACGACTCATAACCTGTAATTCCAATTCCTTCAACCTTCTTCTTTCCTTTATCCACATCACTACTCCTAGTGCTCACACTCTCATGCCTCAAGCATCCTGACCATGGACGTACAATGCTACTCTCTGATTCTGTTGGCCCAGACATAGAAGTAGAACTAGAACTTGCTTGTGGCAAGTTCACATGCACATCAGCTTCAAGTGACTCAATGACACCTTCATCCTTTGCTTTATACCAACTAGCAAGCTCATCAAACACCACATCTCGTGAGATAACCACTTGTCTAGTTTGTGGATATCCACCACATTTGTATGCCTTACGATTCTGTGCATATCCAACAAACACACACTTGTCTGCCTTAGGATCCAACTTCCTCCTTCTCTCGTCAGGCACATGTACATAAGCTATGCAACCAAATACTTTGAGATGTCCAATGTCTGGCCTAAAACCTGTAAGCCGCATCTCTAGCGTACTTCCATGTATGGCTGCTGTAGGTGTCTTATTGAGTATATACACCGCAGTGGCATATGCTTCTGCCCAATAATAATCTGGCATGCTCTTTTCATTGAGCATCGCCCTGGCCACGTCACAAATGACTCTATTCTTTCTCTCAGCAACACCATTTTGCTGAGCTGTATACCTGTGCAAGAAGTTAATTGTCTTCTTATGCCATGCTTTCTCAAGAAATGCTCAAAAGCATGTGAGGTGTATTCACCACCTCCATCTGTCCTCAAACATTTTATCCAAGAGCCATATTGCTTTTTTGCAAAAGCTTTGAAATCCATAAACTTTCCCAACACTTCACTTTTCTCTCTGAGAAAGTAAATCCATGTCATTCTGCTGAAATCATCAATGAATGTCACATAATATAAACTACCTTTAATGGATGGGTTTTGTGCAGGACCCCATACATTGCTATGTACTATCTCAAGTGGCCTGCTTCTCATGTTGCCTTCTCTAGGAAACCGCAACCTCGCCTGCTTTCCAAACTGACAGGCTTCACAAACATGCATATTCCCATCATACTTGAATCTAGGCAGCCCACTAACAATGCCTCTTGCCTGCATGTTCTTTAACCTTTGTATATTCACATGTCCAATCCTCTTATGCCACATATCAATGTCCTATACCACATTTCGACTTTTAGTGAACATTGCTGATTTCAGATTTTGCATAACATAGAAAACTTATTGAATCTTTCTTTTTCCCTTCTCATTATAGATTAACCCTAACCCTAGCTTCTAAATAAAAAACATAATAGAGAGCTTTGATGGAGAGCTCTCCATCAAATCTCTTTATTAGGGTTTCTATGTAGAAGCTAGGGTTAGGGTCAAGCTTCAATGAGAAGGAAAAAAGAAGAAAAGAAAGACTTAAAAGAGAGGAAAGAGAAGAGAAATACTCACAAGAAAGCTTTCATGGAAAGCTTGTTTGCATAGGAAATGAAGGAAAACGGTAGACATATCTTGCTTGAGCTTGAATAGGATAGGGTCGGAGAGGTAGAAGTGATAGACAATGCAAAAACCTATAAAAAAAACTCAGAGTACAAGTTTATTGTATTCAAAAAATAAAACTACACTGCGACAAAAAAGCTAGATATTTTTACAGACGCTATTGAACAGTGCTTTTTCACTGGTGGGCAACAAAAAAGCACTGTTGGTCAGCGAGATAGATCGCTACTGAGCATCTTGAAATCCCCAATATTTTCCTTCCAAAAATGTTGCTAAGAAACCTTGCTACGCTCCCGATGTGTTGCAGTGTGACAGAAGAACAGTGGAAGTATGCAAGAGGATGCGAGCCTCATGTGTGTGTGTCTCTACTTTCTCTTTTTTTATTCAAGTAGAATCTCATGATATGGTTACTCGATATGGTTACTAGTATAATGTATACAATGCCATGTGGTCCAAAGTTAGGCATTTCTACAGTCAACGTATAAATACAAAGAGAAATACCCAAGATTATGGGGTTATGGCAAACTTTGAGCAAGAAAGTGGAGCAATGCTTGATTATTGTTGCATGATTCAAAACATCCTAACAGTTGGGTTGAGGACATTTCAAATTTTTATATTGGATGTGAAGTGGTTCAAAGATGTGTGTGGAGGCACTCAAGCAACCGTGAAAAGGTATCCAAACGGATTTATGTTGATTGATTCTACAAATTTTTGGCAAACACAAAGGGACACGTTTATGCTACCTCAGCATTGTGGAAAAAGTAAATTCTAACCACCATAAGCTTTTATTATATCATACTTATACATGTTTAATTTACAATGCATGTGTTTATTCTTACAAGGTTGTGTTTCATGTGGATATAAATGACAAGAAATGGTGGTATGTCATACAAGTCACTCCTTGTTAAAGAGCATTGTTGAAGATAGGGATGTTGAACAACTCATTGACAAAGTGGTAGTCGGAAATGAATATGCAGAGGATCAAGTGTAAGATGCAGAACACGAGATACCACCAACTAATCAAGATGAAGGTGTGTTTATCCAAGATAATGAGGAAGGAAATGATTCCAAGCATGATGATGATGTTCAATCCATTGCTAGTGGGATATATATTCTTGTTGATCTTGCAATGGGGCATTTGGATCTTGAGAGAGACCAGTTAGTATATGTATGGATTTGATACAAGACATAAGAGATATGGGGCTAAGCTCTCTTTAATTCATTAAACTATTTCTCAATTTTCCACTCTTGGTTTAGTCCATATTTTATTGTATTACAATACATTTTGTGCTTCTTCTTCTATGATATTGAGATATTTTGAAATCCCACATCTATACATGTAGCTATACCCACATTTTAGCAGCACACAACTGTATAGCCATGTGCATATCTGCATGCATACTGTAAATGTGTACACCCTGTGCACCTTCCCTGGTCCTCTCTCTCCTGTCTCTCCTCTTCATGCGACTATACTGCGTGACTTTGATCCCCAATATCTTGTAGTGAGAGATACAAGAAGGAACTAAAGGCTAGATTGTGTGACTAATATTTCTCCTAGAAGTATGGAATGCAGATGAACCCTATCTTAAACCCTTTCACAAATGCTATGTGATAAATAATTTTGCAGTTATAATGTAACATGCAATCAAAACAAATCAAGTTTGAGTATGAATATTGAGTAGTGAATTCAAAATGATGATGTTGGCAAGTGTGCAAAGGTGTGTATTGCAAGAATTTGGCAAAATATTTAATGTGTAATGATGGTATTCTTAATATATATTTTGGTTGAAATGAAGAGGGAAAAGGAAGAGAGCTTATCTCATTTTGCTCAGTTTTGTTAAATTTGTCTCTATATTGTCAATTGTGTACATTGTCAATGCCGAACCTCATGACCCTCACGATACAAATCAATAAATTATACAATTTTCTTTTTAGAGGCTTCAATTTTGTCATCGTAGCAGGGTGATGCATAGGTGTCTATTGTGCTCAAAACTTCTCCTTTCTGCGCTTGGATTCCTTATCTTTTATGTGAAGGAGGCTAGTCCTTGCATTGTGAACTTGGTTATCTAATAGGTGAAGGTGTTGACTTTGCCTTTCCTTTTATTTCTCAATAGGACAGCAATGCTTAAGCTACTGAGAATTCTCTTGCTTCTCTTATGTGCTGCTACAATATGGTGATCATCATTTTTTCTCTCTTTTCTTGCCATGCAAGAAAAGAGAGATGGTGATCATCATTTTTTCTTTTCTCTTTTCTCTTTTCTTGCCATGCAAGGTGGTGATTGCTTCTCTTTTCCTATGCTCATGTGCAATGGGTCATTTGTTGTCCTCATGTGTAATGGGTCATTTGTTGAGGTACCTTCTTTGGTTGTTTTTTCTTTACTATCATCTTCTTATAATGTTTATGTTAGTTTGCACAAGCTTATGATGTGCTTTATTCTTTATTCCCCTCCTCTTAGCTAACCATCTATTTGTTTTTTTATATATGTCCTAATCCCTTCTTAATCCAATCAACGCTAAGCCATGTCATCCAAGGGTTGCAACCCTTCTGGACAAACCTACCTCTTCTTGTTTTTGTTTTTCTTTCGATGCGGTGATTTTATTGCATGTCTTGTCTCTTACTTTACAATGATCCAAGATCTTGCACGTAGTAACTTCCATTGTTGACCTTTGTGCATTCAAGAAAGTGCTGGCATCAGCCAATACAAGGTGCCCAAACCTATTCTGAAATGTAGGTTTTAACCCCTTTTATGGCTTGAATCGGCTTGGCCCCTTCTCACATGGTTCATCGATTTTATTCATGTTACTATTTGGTGCACCTGTTTTGGCATTCTTGGTCTTTTCTTTCAATATTTTCACCTATGGTTACAATATCTAAACAGTCTTCTTTCCTTTGAGCACTAAAGATGGACAAGCATAATGGGTTCTCCATAAAATTGTGATTTTGCTTCGAAATTTCATGTGAGAACATAAACCTTTGGCCAAGATCAAATGAGAGCATATTATGAATGTATGGTGGATAAATAATGATATACATAAAACATGCCCTTTAAAAAAATGCTTGAAGGGTAAAAAAGAACTCCAATGGTCTGTCCTAGTAACTCACCCCAAATTGGTATCATACATTGGCTTTTGGGTAATACATTGTGGATTTCTTGTGTATAATCATGTGCCTTTTCGTAAGACATTACACTACTTCATTCAAGACATGTCTATCCTAGTCACTCACACCAACTTTATATCAGACATCTACGAACCGAGTCATGATCTTTTCATATAAGAATTTAGCTGCCACCACAGAGTTGGCTAAGTTATCCCTTATTGCATTTTCTTCTACCCAGTTTATAGAGTAGTAGCACATTAACCTATTGCATAATGCTTATGTATAAACCTATTGCATAAGCCTAATACATAAGGGATTATGCATAGCCTATTGCATAATTCTTATGCATAAGGCTTATTGTATAGCCTATTAACATAAGTCTTATTGCATAAGGCTTACGCATACGCCTATTGCATAATGCTTATGCATAAGCATATTGCATTAGGCTTTTGCATAAACCTATTGGATAAGGCTTATGTATAGCCTATTGCGCATAAGCATGTGCATAAGGCTATTGAATAAGGGCTTATGTATAAGCCTATTACATAAGGCTTATGCATAGCCTATTAACCTAACCCTAATCCCCTGCACCCAAGGGTGCAAAATGGTGGAGGCACCTCATTCATTGGTTGGGGAAAATGAGTCTCAGTCATGCTTTCCATATGAAGCCTTGCCACCTTCTACAGTCTACCTGATGTCAGAGAATGGTGTGGCATGTTACCTACCCGATGTCAGAGAATGGTTGTGGAGACAAGAAGGTGAGAGAAGATATTTACAAAATGGGAAGCTGGGTGAGGTATAAGTCTTCTATTGAATTCAATATCTAAGCTATATTGCATATTTGGTATTCACATGTGCTCACAAGTTTTTTATTGGTAAATAGTACATATGATTGCTATGTATGCAAGTACATATCCTTAAAGGAGATAGATCCTACATCCATTGAGATGACTTGTCTCAATGCTATTGAGGTAGTGTGTATGATAGAGGACAACTTTCCTAGAACAATTCTCACTAGCCAATTGCATCTTGTGGTGCATTTGGTTAATGAAGTGGTGTTGTGTGGTGTTGTTTATGTTTGATGGATGTTTTTCCTTGAAAGGCTCATGAAAGCCTTAAAGGACTTTGTGAGACAAAGAGCAAGGCAAGAAGCAAACATGGCATAGGGATGGTTGATGCAAGAGTCTCTTGTGTATATCTCAAAAAAATGTATCTCGAATAGATCCTTCCATGCCACGATTGTGGAGCAATGAGTAGGATGACCAACTAATCGCTAATGTGCCTTAAAAAAAGGAAGGCAACAAAGAATTATTGAAGAATTACGCCACAAGGTGAATACATTCTACATTCTAAATAGTCCCATCATAGAGAAGTGGATTTGGAGATACTAGGATGCAATCAATAGATGAAAGGATGAGAGAAAAGTTTTCAAAAGAGCAAATAGACGCATGCCATTCGCATCAAGCATGGACCCTCTACCAAATGTGATCAATATAGAGTGGCTTTGTATGGCAATATCGATGGCATCACAAAATGGAGAGAAGATCACAAGAGAAGAGCATGAGTATGCAAGAGGATGTGACCCTCAAGTAAGTACATTCTTCATCTCTTTCTCATGTATATACCTTGTTTAATGCACTATAAATGCCATGCTTTTTTTAGTGTTAGTAGTACAAACTATAGAATGCAATATGGTCAACACTTTTGCATGGAGCATGTGGATTCTAAAAGAAACACATTTTATTGTGGTGTGATGGCAACTTTTGAGCAAGAAAGTCGAGCTAGAAGACATGATACCAATGTCACAGAGGACAATCTTGAGTATTGTGGAACTATTCAAGATATTCTTGAGGTTGGCTTTAGACCATTTCATCTACTCATCTCTGATATCAAATGGTTCAAGGTGATGTATAGAGATACTCAAGCAACCATGAAGAAACATCCAAATGGGTTCTTTCAAATTAATTCCACCAAGTTTTGGAATGATGAGAAAGATACTTTTTTACTACCTCAACACTGTCAACAAGTTTGTAACCCAACCAATCCCAAATTAAATCTTGATGTAGTATAGTAAAAGTGTAACCCATTTGCTTTGTGATATTAGGTTGTGTTTCATGCTGATCAAATTGATCCAAAGTGGTGGTATGCTATATAAGATGGGATCGATTCATGAGCTTGACATTATTTCGCTTCTCAAAAGTTTTTAACTATCTTTGTTTTTTGTTCAAAACATGGCTCCAAGGGTTCTGATGGATGTTTTTTTAAAACTCTAAATCATTTTATGTGTGTATGTAACATGTATAAAGTAAATTCAGCATCCAACAACTCTCTAGAATTTTATGCTATTTTCGGTGCATAGCAGCAAAATCATAGTATAGCAACAAAATTTTGCTGCCATGCACTCCTCAACAGCAAAAAAAACACTGCTGCTGTGAATAACAAAAATTCATTGCTCTATAAGTACTTCCCAACAACAAAATTTTGCTGCAGGACAACGAGTGGAATTCCCAACATCCCAACAAAACAAACGCTTCTAAGAAACATTGCTATGCCGCCTGACGTATTGTAGTAAATAGATTTATACCCCTTATCCATAGTATCTTAGCCAAAAGAGGAGTGCACTATTAAATGGTGCCTTTTTTTCATGAGGTCTTATTACATTTTTAGTTGCACATGGGAATTTCACTCGGCTACACACACACACACACACACACCATACCCAGGACAAAAAAAAAGAGATTAATTACAGAAAGCATATATTGTTGAGAATAGTGTGTGATAAGAAATTATTCTCCTTAAACAAGACATGGTGCTTTTGAATAGTGCATTACAACAAATTGTTCTCCTCAAACCAAAAACTCAAGTCTTCTACCAAATTCTCTATTTCTGAGTCTACTGCTAACATAAATTGTTCTCCTCAAACCAAAAACTCAAGTCTTCTATCAAATTCTCTATTTCTGAGTCTACTGCTAACATAGGGTTTGGTTCTAACAAAACCCATTACTTCTACCCACCATTAGACAGAGAAGATGATCTCAAGAATGCCTTAGAACTAGGATACAACTATGTACATATAGGCATCATCTGTATAGGCACCATTCTACTATATGGAAAGGGTATGCCCCTTAGGCTTCTAGTTTCTCTTATGGACACAAGATTTAAAGATGTACAAAAGTCTAAAATTGCTGCTTGAAACACTCCCCTCTCTAAAGGATCTTCATTCTCTAAAGTTTGTCTAGACTATCATTTATTTCTCAGAGATCCTTACTATCTTAAAGCCCTTGCAATCATGGTAATCCTCAACACAGAAGACTTCACGAATTTCATAAAAACTGTGTCTGTGCAATGGAGAATGTGCAACAGATATGTGAATATGGAATGCCTCTGCTAAAGCATATAGAAGAGAAGGAGAAGAAGAAGATTGGATACTTGAACACTCGTCAAGATGTAGATCAAAGCATGATAGTGTTCATGAAGCTAGATGAAAGACCTAGCGGTATTATGCCTATGGTCACAAGGTGGTCAGATCTGAAGATTCCAAAGGAATGGACCTTCGACACAGAGAAGCTACCCAAAGAACTCCCTTATTCAATAAGGTTGCAGATCGGAGAAGAAGTCCCTGAAGCTTCAACCAGCAAGTCTCTTTGTGTATCTACAAATGTCAAACCTAGGTAAAAAGAAGAAAAGCTAAAGCAGCTTGAAGATTTATCCCAAAAACTTGGGACAATGAGGCTTGATCTTTGTGATCACTCCCAAATCATCACCAATGGAGATACAGAGCTTTGCACAACTTGTGGATGCATGGTGGTTAGAGCAAAATGTAGAGTATCTATGATGAGTACACCTACTGGTAGACAACAAGGTGACACCGAAAATCTATTCCCAAGCCCAGATGTCACCATAGTCATTGACCAAGAAGGCATGAAGCAAGGATACCTACCAGTATATGCACCATATGGAGACCAACCAGATAATCAAGCAATAAACATAGGTCTCTCTATTTCATACTAGCACTCCAAGGCTCTTTCTTCAATAAATGAAAGGGCAATACAGAACAAATAAGCTATCATGCAAGAAAATGAAAGACTCAACCAAGTCGAGTCAAGGATGTTTTTCAACCACATTGAAGTGAAAAATTCGCTTGCAAAAAACCTAGCAAGGTTAAACAGGATCCTTAAAGAGAAATATCCTCAGCAAATAAACGAGCCATCTTCGCCAACCCACAAATCCTCGCTCACTATAGAAATGATGGTGACAATACAGCCTTACAAGGAAGATGACATTTGGCAACAAAAGGCCAGCATCAAATCTGTAGAAGAAAAAAGGGAGAATGTTATGGATATGTTCCAAAAGATGAAGCTTTCCAAGATGATCAACGAACCCCAAAAGACTGAGACGGCCATGATATCAGGTTTGAAGTCAAATCCTGACTTTAAAATAGTTGAAGAATTGTCTGCACATTCAGATGATGAAGAAGCCCCAGAATGTGTGGAAGCAGACACAAAAACCGCAACATTCATGTTGCAAGAAGCCCCTTCTTCCATTAATTTCTTAGAAGCTGATATTCTCTGATTTTATATTCACGTGATCACAAAATTTTTTTGTTAATAACATGTGTGAACATGTTATTAACAGGTTCACATGTTAACATGTTCTCAAAAAAGCCGGTGGCAAGCGACCTGGTAACCGGGAAAAATCCCGCCGGGCTTTTGCTGTACCCGGCGGGCCCGCCGGGATAAAGCAAAGCCCGGCGGGTCCCTGCGGGGTCGTCATATAGCCCGGCGGGGTACAATTTTCTATATATATGGGCCCGGGGGGCCCTTTGGGATTTCATTGCTGACAGCATACACAGGTAATGAAAACTTGTGTGTGTGTGTGTGTTTGTGGGTGTGTTCATGCGGGCAGCCGCCCACTGTCGCAATGCGCGGCAGGATGTGGGTGGTCCGCCACACGAGGGATGTGTGTGTGGGTGAGTTCGTGCGGGCAGCCGCCCATTATCGCAATGTGCGGCAGGATTTGGGTGGCCCGCCACACGACTGGTGTGTGTGTAAGGCCATTCTTCGGAATGGTGCTTACCCTGGGGCACTTAGTTGGTAACGCGGCTAGTCTGTGTCCTATGGTAAGTATGGCACACGGTAGCGGTACTAGTCGGTAACGCGGCAAGCATAGTATCGTTATGGCGATGTCACCTTCCCTTCCCTTCCCTTTGTCAAATGTGGACATATGGTCGGTAACGTGGCCAGTGTATGTTCGTATCCTATTGGTATTCCCATAGAATCGGGCGGCATTTTGTCGTTAACACGGCAAGTTGGTGTCGTCCGCTAGTGCATAAAATGTTTTTTGCATATTGCGGCATTTGATCGTTAACGCGGTCGAAAAAGTGTCGTAAATTTGCTTGCGTATTTCGGCATATGATCATTAACGCGGTTGAATAAATGTCGTAAATTTGTTTGATTTGACTTGTATTGTTTTTATTGTGTTTGATCCATGCGATACTTGGTTGCTAACGCGGCATTATCGTGATTCGTAACTCGAAAAATATGAATCTCTCTTTTCTTACCCCCCTCTCTCTCTCATGATACACTTCACAACTCTTTCTCTATCTCTCTCATGATTCACTTCACAACACGATAGATGTGTAGATAATGATTTTTTTTTATTTCTCTTAAAATATACATAATTCTTAATAATTTCTTTTTTCTCCCTCTATTTACTTAAAAATTAAAACAATACATTATTTTTCTCTTTAGGAACTCACAAAAACATTAAAAATGTCATCTAATGTTTCTTCTCTCTATCTGTCACAACTCTCTCTTCCTCTCCTCTCTCTCTCTCTCTCTCATGATACACTTCACAATTCTCTCTCTCTCTCTCACAATGATACACTTCACAACTCTTTCTCTCTCTCTCTCATGATACACTTCACATCTCTCTCTCTATCACGATAGGTATGTAGATGAGGAGTGCTTTAGGATTACAAAACATTATTTTTCTCTCTTTAGGAACTCACAAAACTATAAAAAATGTCATTTAATTTTTTCTCTCTCTATCTCTCACACCTCTCTCTCTTCCTCCCCCCCTCTCTCTCTCTCTCATTCGATAATGTATACACTTCGTAAGTAATAATGCGCTTGTTGCGGTTGTCTCACGTTCGATAATGTATTGCATGATGTTGAGTTCAGTAATATTGTTTGATATATTCTGTTTTTGTTTGATCATTGATAAGTAATGATACACTTGTTGCTGTTTTCTCACGTTTGATGATGTATTGGATGATGTTGAGTTCATTAAAATTATTTGATATTCCGTTTTTGTATGAACATTGACGATATTGATATACTTGTTGCTGTTCTCTCACGTTTGCTTGATGTTTATTTCAGTAATGTTTGATATTCTGTTTTTTTGTGTTTAGTGATATTTGCTAGATTTACGAAGACGATCAACATGCTTTCCCCCGAAGAGCGCAAAATCGTTCTGCGAGCAATTCGCATTGAAGCGGTCATCACAGTGTCACAATGTACTGATGATGTCATCAAAAAGATCAATGAGTCTGAGATACTCATGCGAGATCTAATAGACCAAATTTGGGAAAATGCACAGCGTCGGCTTCGAAGCGGAGGCAACGCTGAGTTGCTAGATAGACAGAAGATAGCAGATTTTAACCATCAGCACATAACACGAACCATTTTGGGGAGCATGCGTGTAGCATGCAGTGATCTTAGAGATGCTGCCCCGCCTGAAGCCAATATGCAACGTCTACAGTTATGGGACGTTGTATGGAGCGAGCAAAGAGCCAAGAGCAAGCGCATGAAGACGTTGGATGCAGAGTCCCTCCCCAAAAGAGTGCGCATCGCCCAGGACGTCGCTGCAACGTCCAGTCAGGCAGATGCAAGTGGTACAGGTGTCATTAATCGTACCATCTACAATTCTATGTGCACACATCTTATTGGCATCCCACACGAGGCTCTTCACGAAGGACGAACAATAGGCTCCGGTGTTTTTGGAATAGTAAAAGAGTATGCAATTAAAGGTATATCATTTTTACCGGAGCACATCACTTTTTGCGGAAAGCACTACAAAGGAGAAGGCAGCGCGAAGTTCGAGAGCTTCCAGGCAGAGCAGGGTATGCAAGTGCTACATCCATCGATTGTCCGATGCATTGCCTTTACAAAAGAGGCTCCTTGGATCACAATTTTCCCGTACTATAATGGCGGCGCTCTTGGTGATACTCTTCTGAAGGTTCCCTTCAGATTCAGTGAGTTCACCAGAGCAATCTTTCGTTTGGATCGAGGATGGAGACAACCCCTGCCTGATAATATCCCTTTAAGTCATCTAGAACTTTCAAAAATAAAACAAATAGTAATAAGCATGCCACATATTATGCATGCCCTGGTGGAAGGTCTAGCGGCAGCACATATGGCAGGTATTGTACATACCGACCTACATCCTTTCAATGTAGTGTTGGATTATACAAAAGAGCTAAAGCCACGCATAGGTATTATCGATTGGGGGTTGCTGCTGAGAGCGCCCAAAAACGGGTGTCTTTCAATTTTGTATTTGAAGCAGACAAGAACCCTGAGAAGGTGGCACAGGCAGTCTCCTACGCAGACAGAGAGTGAAATAAACGGCCGTGGATAGCCCCAGAGCTTTATGATCCATTTTTGGTAGATGCATACACTCCTGCATCTGATGTTTTTGCCTTAGGATATTTATTACAAACTTTATATGACTTTTGGCAGAAAGTGCAAGAGTTGTGGATGGATAATAGTTCCCATGACAAAGTTACCATGGATACTATTATTCATAGAGTCGAAAATTGGATGTTTTTTGCCTAATCGCGATGAGCGAAAATCAATTTTGCAAGTAGTTGAATTTTTTAGATCACTAAATACTGACCCTACGAGGGCACAACGTCCTCTTGTAGAGCTATCGGTGGCATTCACCCCAACTTTGTAATGATACAGTATCAAGAGATTAAGTTTCAGGAATGGCATTTTGTTTCTCTCTTCAAAATTTGATGTGTCCAATGTTTCAAAATTTTGTTTCTCTCTTCATTGAGTCTTTGCAATATCTCTCTCCTCTTGTGGTGTTTAAGTTTATGTTTTCTCTTCAAAATTTGATGTGCGAGCATTGTTTGAAGTGTTTTTGGAGTCAAGTGGACATTTCTCATCGAGTCTTTGCAATACATATCTCCTCTCGTGGTGTTTGACTTCAAGACTTTGAGAGTAATGGTCAATTTATCTTACGTTGATCTTTACAGTTTATTAAAATCCTAGTCATCTACGTTCATGCAGATATGGAGCAGGCGCAAGCGAACGAGCATCAGGAGTTAGCCAAGAAGGCATACGAGCGAATGAAGGCCCTTGCGCATGGCCTGACAGCCCGCGAAGCTACAAGAACAGCATGCAGGTTATCGAAATGGACAAATCCAACTTATGCCCAATGGAAAGACATAAACAAACGCGTAACCACAGAGATGATAAAGGAAATATGGCCATGTCCAGATGGCGAGATTAAGAAGGGAAGATGGAAGATTTCTCGTTGCACTCACAATGATATCAAAACTAATGCCGAGCGCATTTTCTTGGAGGTGTACGGTCGTCCTCTCCATAACGCCGACGCTCCACTCTATTTTGCTAAAATGCTATATGCTCAATTTATCCTAGAAACTCCAGTGGACTTCGCCTCCAGAGAGGCCACTGTCAACACCCACGACATACGTGAAGAGACAGTGACATTCACAAGAGAAGAACTTGCTCTCATGGTGGAGGGCGCTGGACTGGAGTTAAACCAGGTCAAAGAAAGCTTAGGGGCACAGCTAGCAGAGAAGGAGAAAGAAGCTGACCAATTAACTCAAGCGTCAACTCCTCCCCTGGCCAATAGAGGGATTCAAGAGCAGCTAACAAAGATTAGCCAAGATGTGCAGAGCATCTCTTCACGTATTGCTCCTGTGCACCAAGTCAACCACATCTCTCATTTTTTGATACATCCTGATCTTGTGGGAGTTTCTGCTGAGGCTACAAGTTCCTCCACCCCCCAATGTCCTGTATGTTACAAAGTATTCGATGGGTGGAGCGACCAGTATATACTACCATGTGGACACTACTACCACTTAATATGTTTAGTGAGACAAATGCAAAATACTTCCACATGTGCATTGTGCAATGTCCCAATAAATCAAGGTATTTATACAGTGTTCGGCATGGCTAGCGAATATAAACCACCAGGACCTTTAGATGCAACTCCTAGTGCAATTCGCAATTTATTTCAAGATGAGAGCTAAGAAAAACAAATTCTACTTTTGTATTGATAATTTCTCCAAATATGATCATTTGTACAAGTACTTTTTATTAAATTAATGAAGTGACTTCTTCCTCTATGTCAGTATCTTGCTCCAAAATTCTTTCACCGTTTACTCTCTCCTCTGCTAAATTAAGCTCATCTAAGTCAATGTCTAAATTGTCTTCTATCTCAAGGGTGGTGCACAACGTACGTCCAACATCAAAGTTCTCGTCTACTACATCTTCACAATTGTACATCCATCTGGGCATATCTTCTTCATACTCTTCGCTTTCAATGTCTCGCAAGATCTTTTCATTGCAGTACATGTAAACAAGTTTATCTGCTCGATCTGCAAGAAGTCGATTGCGAATAGTACTATGAATATATTTATACATGCTCCAGTTTCTTTCTGAGCCTGAGTTTGAAGAGCACTGACTTAGAACCTTCATCGCAAGGTTGCGCAATAAAGCATAATGCTCACCACCATTCATCATCCACCACTTCCATGCAGGTTGCTCTTTAGCCATTTGTTGAACAAGGGCGTTGGAAAATAAACCCTCTTTCAACCGAAATGAGGTCATCTCCTTTATGCACTGTACACGATCATCATCATTATTATAGAAAGTGTTTACCACTTTATAAAAATCTTGCACCACCTCAACGTTGGACATCAAATCCATATTCCAATATTCAGGATCTAACATGTAAGCAGCACTGTGCAGTGGTGAATGCGCTCCAATCCATCTAGCATGAAAGTACTTCAACAGAACTTTTCTTTGTCTACTGGAGAATGGTACACGCCATTGCTTTTCCACCAATGCTCTAATTTCTCAGGACACTCCAAACTCCGCTGGACAGTCCACCATTGCATCCATGCTTTTCCGAGATTAGGCGCTCTTTGATCAAGACTTCGTACAGCATACATAACAGGCATCATTACATGGTATGCATCCATCACACTGTTCCACCAACTTCTTCTCGTAAGCGCTCCCTTCAAGACTTTGATTTTCTCTTTCACTTTTTCAAGTTGAGTTTTCTCCCAGTCATGAAATGCCATGCATGTAAATGTTTCACAAACTGCATCTTTATTTCTAAGAAGAGACTCAAAAGTGTAAAAGTGAGTGCAAAACCTAGTCTCCGCTGGAAGCTTTAACATAACTGACATGCGAGGTCGAAACATATCTAAAACTCTCTGTCTCTTGAGCATGAATTTCACAAGCTGGCGAGCAGTGTCGACGATTGAGGCAAACCATTTGGTATCATCAGATTTATACCAATCTTTTAATATAAGATTCAAACTATGAGTATTACAGCCTACCGGAAAAATATGTGGATATTGTCGCTGTAGGATTCTGGATGCATTTTTACAATTTTTTGCATTGTCCATGACGACTTGGACTACATTTTTGGCACCCACTTCCTCTATCACAGAGCTAATGACTTGAGCAATGTAAGCCCCAGTTTTGATTGAACCAGCTGAATCCACGGCACGGATGAAAGTCTCACCTCTAGGTGAAATAACCATTACATTAATTAATGGTTTTCTTTGCACATTAGACCATCCATCACTTACTATACTACATCCAGAAAGCTCTATATTGCTAAGAATTATTCTTTGTACACGTTCTTTTACCTGCGCATAACATTTCTCTAATAGATCATTTCGCATAGCATGGTACGTAGGCGGTGAAAGCCCTGGTCCAAACTCACCAATTTTCTTCCATGCTCTCTTCCAATGCTCACTGTCCACCATCATCATAGCACTCCCAGAAAAGTAAATCGCTTCAGCAAGGACGAGTTGTGCATCATCGAGTCAACCTTGACGTAGGCTTTCTTGCAATGAAGTTTGACGCATGGGTATATTTCCTACGTCAAAGTTTCGCTTGCAAGAAGATGCACTGGGTAGATTACTTTCTGGTTGCACATTGCCGTTCGGGGTACAAGTAGGCGATGTAGCGGGAGTTTGATGATTAGAACAACAGTGTTCTTGCTGCCTTGATACATTAACGGTAGGAGTGTCATGTTTTCTTGAATCTTTCTTTTGAATTCCTTCTCTTATGCGTTTGGCCACTATAGGTGCAGAGGGGTGGGTACATGACTTTTTCTTCGGTCCGCCTAAAAAGTGTTCTCTTAGTCGAGGCGCCCCACTTGATTTTACTACATGGCATAGCTTACACTCCCAATCTATGAATCGATCACCAACGTTAATTGCATATTGCCACTCTATCCCAGGTGCCTTTTTTTTCCTGCTATTTGAAATTTGGACTCTATTGGAGGTATCACTGGATCCAACATTGTCCTCCATCTCAACAAATAACCTATTCAACCAAGCATATAACAATGAATACACAAATGAAAAAACAACAAATCACTCACGTATAACAAAACATACATCTACAGACAAAGTACTTCGAAACTATCTTGACAAATACAAAAGATCATCACATAACACAAAACTACTTCAAACTATCTTGCAAGGTCTTACTACAAAACTACTTCGAAACTATCATGCACATTGCACCCCCAATGAAGGATGCCTTTTGTACCCAATTAAGGATACTTTACACAATCAAAGATCTATGCTTGTCCAATACTCTAGTATAGGACAATAGACCTTCTCTAACATTCACAAAAAAAATCAAAGATCTATGCTTGCCCAATACTCTAGTATAGGACAATAGACCCTTGTCTACTCTAAACTATATCAAGTATCAAGAACCAATACAAGCCCCTAAGCAGGACTCTTGGCTCCATCAAACCATTCATAAAGCAGAATGAGGTAGATTACGTACGTGGCTCAAATGCAAAGCTGAATGACTCCAAATTTGTCCCTAAATCTCCGCAAGTATTAGCTACGAACCACACCCTGCCCCCAGTTCAAAGAACTAAGGACGAGTGGCTCAATAGCCTTAGGAGTGCCTACAAGGAAAGACGACAGCCCCTAAAATAAGGACGTTCTTCCCAAGAGGATACTTCTAGCAACTCGAGAGCTCTACAAGTACTTTGAGGAGAGATATCACGCCCCCAAAACAAGGACTATCTTCCCAAAAGTTGTACGATGGGTGTCGGGCAGTGTTTATATACAGAATAATACCCCGTCGGTGTTCCTTATTTTTCCCGGCAGGCCCGCCGGGCTTTTATCTTTCCCGGCGGGCCCGCCGGGAAAACTATGTACCCCGGCGGGCCCGCCGGGAAAGATAGAAGCTCGGAGGTGTTACTGGACTAGTGGGTTCCGACAGGTCATTTCTCAGGTCATGTGAATATACAATGTGATCACAAGTTTTAATATGTTAACACTAGGTTTTGTTAACGTAATCACGAAATTGTGAAGACGTTAATGAAATCCCTGCTGATATTTGATGTGGACAGAATGCATCACTCATGAAGGCACAAATGGTAGAAAGCTCCCTAAAGAAGACATAAATAATAACACAAGAATAGCTCCCTACATCGAAAATGACCAATCTATCTTCCCAATTGCATGGGTAATAGAAGATGAAGATATGAGAGAAGGAAAGTCTTTACATTTAGTTGGGAAGAGAAAGTGGACGACTCTGAAAGAGCCTTTGACTACAACAGACAGGTTGCAAAAGCCAAACTCATAAGGAGCAACAATGGAAAGGTTAATATGGAATTAGTCACCTTTGAAAAAAGGAGAATTGCAATCAATAAACTTAGATGGCCTTACAAAGAAACAAGCCAAAGCAATCCTTCAGAATGACTGCATACTTCTTCAAAAAAAAACTCCATCGATCAGAAAGATCCAAATCAGGTGATGCTCACCCTACTCACCTTCTTTGAGGGAAATTTGAGAACATGGTGGTACTGGCTTCGCATAGAAACACAAACCATAGACATGGGCAAAGGGATAGCCTCTCTTGAAAAGCTTCTACTCAGGCAATTGACTACAATGAAGAAGAAGAATTCCTCTACAACAATCGATCTTCAAAATAGCAATACAAATAGCTTGAAGAACTACTACGACAATCAAAGGACTCTGAGGAACGTTCTAAGAAGAACAAGAATCATCTCACCCTACAGCAAGTAGCATAAATAACCAAGGGAGTTTCTTGAGCAGAAATGAATCTCCACCCACCAGTCTGCCAGTCCAAGTGAAAGGGAAATTCTAGAGCAACATGGAAGAAGTGACAAAACTTAAAGTAGAATTGGTTTAACAATCAGAAGAACTGAGACAAGTGACCTACTACTATAACCAGGCCATAATGGATAATCAATCATCTACCTAGGATAATATGCAGCTGTGAAAGAAGAACTTGAAAAGTACGAAAATGCACTTGCTAGAGAGCAAGAAGATCTTGACCGCCTACTAGAAAAGAATGGTGAGCTCCTAACCAAAATGGAGCTACTACAATGTCAATGCACAAAAGCACTGGCCAATTCCTTCCAAACCAGTATCAAGATGGTCAATATCTCTCTCAATTAAATAATTCTAGGAACAAGGATCAGAATAGATATCACGAACAATCAATCTGCTTTCCTCCCCCTCGACATGTTCATCAACACTGGTGCCACAATAAGCCTAATCAAGCTTGGGCTTGTTCAACCCAAAAGGATGAACAAATGCAGAATAGATGTCACTTATGAAAATGGCACTAAAGGGCTAATCACAAAGATATTTGTCACAGAATCTTGATCAACAATCTAGTAGTTCCCATCAGATTGTATGTCCATGAGAAGCATGACTGCGATATCCTAATCGGCATTGACTTTCTGCACACCTTTGAAATGTATGCAGTATATCCCGAAAAGAATATCTTCAGAATCAAGATTAAAAAGGGACATTATGAAGATCTGAAGATAAAAGGAGTAGCCGCCCTTACAAGAAGCCCTATCAAGAATATAGTCGAGCTACCAAACAAAGAAGATTCTATAGAGGCATTCTTCAAAACTGAAAGGCAAAGGTATGCTGTAGAAATCAATGCTATGCATAAAAAGTATCTAACCCTTTGCTCTAAAGACACCCTTGCCAGATGGGAGAGATCAAAATTAAAAGTTGAGCTACCACTTAAAGAAGGAGCCACTCTGACCAAAGCCTCTCATCCTGGAATGAATCCTGATGATCTTGAAGAATGCAAGAGCCTTATCCAAGAAATTCTAGCCAAAGGATTAATCGAAGAAGGAGATTTTGACTAGTCCTCTCCAGCTTTCTTCGTCAACAATCATAACGCAATCAAAAGAGGAAAAAAGAGAATGGTGATAGACTACAGGAAGCTGAACCAGCATCTGGCAAATAAAAGGTATCCTATCCCCAACAAGGATGATCTGATCAGGTCAATCTCTACTGCTAAATGGCTCTTGCAAGCTTGACATGAAGTCCGGTTGTCATCAAATCAGGAGTGCCGGAGAAAGACAAACACAAAACAACCTTTGTAGTCCCAGAGGGACAATTTCAATGGAAAGTGATGCCATTTGGATTGAAGAATGCACCCTCAGAATTCCAAAGATGCATCAACTTGGTCTTCAGGCAATTCAGGAAGTTTGCAGCTCCTTACATCGATGACATTTTAATTTTCTCAAAGTGTCTTAAAGAGCATCTCGAGCACGATGACGTTTTAATTTTCTCAATGTCTTAAAGAGCATCTCGAGCACTTGGAACAAGTCTTCAATGAACTTCAAAAAATTGGATTTGTGATTTCTGAAACAAAGCTTCACATGTTCCTTCAAAAGATAATTTTTTTAGGAGTAACAATTTATTTGGGACAGATAATGCTTCAAGAACATGTTGTATAGAAGATCTGCATTTTTCTTGAAAGGTTTTCATATGTCAAGGTTGCACAAAGGTTCCTTGGATGTCTCAACTATGTCTCTTCGATCTACCTCCTCAACCTCTCCAAATATCGGCAATCTCTCCAAAAGCTCTTGACTCGTAGGTCCAAATGGACTAGCAAATAGACATAAGCAGTCAAGAAGATCAAGGAAAAATGTCTCTCTCTTCCAAAGATGCATCTCCCCACAGATGGACATCTTACAATCTATTCGAACGCCTGTGACAAATATTGGATGACATTTTAATTTTCTCAAAGTGTCTTAAAGAGCATCTCGCGGACTTGGAACAAGTCTTCAATGAACTTCAAAAATTTGGATTTGTGATTTCTGAAACAAAGCTTCACATGTTCCTTCAGAAGATAATTTTTTTAGGAGTAACAATTTATTTGGGACAGATAATGCTCCAAGAACATGTTATATAGAAGATCTGCATTTTTCTCGAAAGGTTTTCAGATGTCAAGGTTGCACAAAGGTTCCTTGGATGTCTTAACTATGTCTCTTGGATCTACCTCCTCAACCTCTCCAAATATCCACAACCTCTCCAAAAGATCTTGACTCATAGGTTCAAATGGACTAGCAAGCGGTCAAGAAGATCAACGAAAAATGTCTCTCTCTTCCAAAGATGCATCTCCCCACAGATGGACATCTTACAATCTATTCGAACGCTTATGATAAATATTGGATGACATTTTAATTTTCTCAAAGTGTCTTAAAGAGCATCTCGCGCACTTGGAACAAGTCTTTAATGAACTTCAAAAATTTGGATTTGTGATTTCTGAAATAAAGCTTCACATGTTCCTTCAGAAGATAATTTTTTTAGGAGTAACAATTTATTTGGGATGGATAATGCTCCAAGAACATGATATATAGAGGATCTGCATTTTTCTCGAAAGGTTTTCAGATGTCAAGGTTGCACAAAGGTTCCTTGGATGTCTCAATTATGTCTCTTGGATCTACCTCCTCAACCTCCCCAAATATCGGCAACCTCTCCAAAATCTCTTGATTCATAGGTCCAAATGGACTAGCAAACAGACATAAGCAGTCAAGAAGATCAAGGAAAAATGTCTCTCTCTTCCAAAGATGCATCTCCCCACAGATGGACATCTTACAATCTATTCGAATGCCTGTGATAAATATTGGATGACATTTTAATTTTCTCAAAGTGTCTTAAAGAGCATCTCGTGGACCTGGAACAAGTTTTTAATGAACTTCAAAAATTTGGATTTGTGATTTCTGAAATAAAGCTTCACATGTTCCTTCAGAAGATAATTTTTTTAGGAGTAACAATTTATTTGGGACAGATAATGCTCCAAGAACATGTTATATAGAAGATCTGCATTTTTCTCGAAAGGTTTTCAGATGTCAAGGTTGCACAAAGGTTCCTTGGATGTCTTAACTATGTCTCTTGGATCTACCTCCTCAACCTCTCCAAATATCGGCAACCTCTCCAAAAACTCTTGACTCATAGGTCCAAATGGACTAGCAAACAGACATAAGCAGTCAAGAAGATCAAGGAAAAATGTCTCTCTCTTCCAACGATGCATCTCTCCCACAGATGGACATCTTACAATCTATTCGAACGCCTATGAAAAATATTGGGGCGGCATTCTCATGGAATTAAAGGATGGGAGGAAGGAAGAAATTTGCAGATATGGTGCAGATTTCATGACACAACTAAATTAACCTTCCATCCACAAGGAAATTCTATTTGCAAAAAAATGTTTTGAGAATTTCTGATTGTTTGTTCTTCCCGTGGAGTTCAGACTAAAGATAGATCTTAATAATTTCATGAGATTTCTCTCTTCAAAAAATGTGTGAAAAATTAGCAATGATCGACTTCTCCGATGGGCGCGATGGTTTTCCTACTGGAAGTTCAAATGCGAACATGTCAAAGGCACAAATAATTGTGTTGCTAACATGCTTACCCGCGAAGGATCGATGGAATCATTATATGCACATTGCTCCAAAATTTATGTAACATAGCCCATGTGGCTTGGGTGAGTGGTTGCACTTTTTGTCAACCACATAATATAAAAATGCTATCTATCGGGCTTGTCGATAGAGTATGATAGTGCTATCTACCGGGCATGTCGGTAGTGTACACCTCCCTCCGAAAGGTACACTTTTTGGACTACACCCATGTGCACATAAAGGTAGTGTGCCCGTAAAGTTTCTCTTTACAAATAATACTCGGCTTGACCCGCAAGGCATCTAGGTTGAATGACAAGACATTTGGCTTGGGCCTCAGGGCATCAAGCTTGGGCATCAAGTCATGCTTGGGTATAAATAAGCACCCTCACAAAGAGAGACACACGCCTTAGTGTATGTATTCTCTAGTTTGTGAGCCTTCCTTAGCCATCATCTCCTTTCACTCTCTTGTACATTGAGTCATATGTTTTTTCACTCTCAGTCCAGAGTTTTTCCTGCCATCACAATATATGATTATTGAAATCATTGTGTTAATTTCTCTCATTATACTCTTGATAAGTCTTTCCTTTACGGACTCTGTTAATAAAACTATTAAGATTACCGCCTTCCTATAAGCCCAAGTTAACCTCTCGAGTCGGAAAATGCATAGGGGGAGGGGTGGAAGGGAGGAGAGAGAAGTGGGCACGGGCACACTGATAAGGTTTTCATGACACCTCTAGCAGCGGCTCACAAAGCAATTGGTAGCTGCCCTCATGGTTGCTACTTCTGCCTTTAGCAAGCGTTACTGGTCGTTAAGTTTTCCATGTCCACCTTTGTAAGCTTCATTTGAGCAGATACGCTTCTTTTTAGCAGAAACCCCTTGTGGGCATGCTTTTTGATCTCTACCTTGGCATTGAATGCCTTTCGATGAAAAATGCACTGCTCAGTCGTCCTCCTCATTTTGTCATGCTCATCTACTCCAAGACCACACGCTCGGTCTCCTCCTCCTCTCTCTCCCTCCCTTGACGAGCCCTATGCATGTGTTGGTTTTTGGATGGTTGCAAAACTTGCACTGGGGAGTCTGGAAGCGTGTGGGGGTTAAGCAAATATGCAGGGGGTGATGGATGAGGCTAAGGTCCATCTTTATATTGCATTAAATAATGCCACGTTAATGGCATTATTTAATGCAGTATAAACGATTTCTTCTCAATATATTATTATGTGGGATTTTTAAGAATAATAGTGTTTTTCTAAGGTTTCATTTTAGAATGTAATGATTGATGCTTGGAAAAGTCAATGAAATTATGACCCCCTACCCTCTCTATTTAAGGCAATAAAATGGGTGTTGTTGCATTATTTATGTTTATTTCATGTAATAAAAACTAATACCAAAATGGGCTCCATAACTGGCTACAGGGATCTACACTAGTCCATATAAAATTGGTCATGTCTCACGTCATGCGGTAGGATGGTCCACAATTCATGATCCAAAAACCATAATGAGCTGAGACAATGCCTTTCCACAATTTTCTTTAATTTCTCCAAAAGCTCCATGATCATCCTTATGTTGTTGCTTGACTGCTCCTTTGTCTTCAATGTGCCATTCATTTTATCTACCTTTCTCTACCTCTACATTTTTTACATGTGGTTGGGCTTGCTGGTGTAATAGGAGAACTTTATACCCTTATTGTTTTTTTTCCTTTTAGTAGATGAACTATGAGAGTCTTTACATTTACCCTTTTTAGTGCTAGATGACAAAGCATGATCTGAATCCCCATCTCGAGCATTTTCCTACTACAACTCTTTCATCACCAATCCAGCCAATTTCTTCGGTAATATTAAAAAGTACATTTGCACCAACTCTTAACTTGATTGATAAATCTCCAAGTTCATCATTTGATCTTCCAAGTTCTTTATTCTTGTGATAAACTACTATGTAGTGTCTCCATCCTTGAGCCTTCGAGACTAAGATGACTTTTAAGATTTTGCATCCTTATCTAATTTTCGTGGTTTCATGCTCACCATGCAATCCTCTACTATAGTAGTAGTATTTAGAATCATAGTCATCATAGTATCTGCAAAATAGAGGTGATAATAGTGCATAGTGCATATGTGTGTCTCTCCCCTCCATGCCAAGTTAAGGGTTGTATCAGGAAGTATAGTTTGGTTTAGATTCACTAGATATGGAGTTGCCTTTAGTTACATGTAGCTCTGAAGAACACTCTTTGACAACTTGTAAGAGTCAATAATGTACCTCAATTTAGAGTTCCAAAGGTTTATTTTCTTCAGTCAAACTTTACTTTTTCAAAATGTGGTGGCCTAAATCTAATAATCTCTATAGATATAAGTTGGTTCATCAAAGGTTATAACATACTACTAAATATATCATCTAGAATCTCAATTATGACACCATGTAAGCAATTACAAAAGTAACATGATCACATGATAGATAGATGATTCAAGAACTAAATTACTACTATAATAACATTAGCACACTTGTTCACTCTTGGCTAGAGCTTCAATGACAATCTAAGTAAATCCTAGACAAAGGGTTCTTATGTTGAAATATGGTTCTCGTCAGCACATGTATGGGGCATATGTATGTGGAAGTAAGGTACGTGGAGTCTAGGATAACATGAAATTAAAAGGGATACAAGCTAAGTTTTTCAGGGGATGTGAATGGATCACTATAAAAGGTAGTCAATGGTTAAAAAATACGCACATGGAAGGTACAAGGGTGCACAAGGAATGTGAGCATTTATAAACACATGAATGGCACAAGTATACATGCAACATGTAAATAACAACCCCTTGAGAGCTACAAATGGATGTAAAAAGCTCATTTTTCATAATGCAAAACGTGATGCTTTGATTAGTCTTGTCGCATACATACCTTAACACCTCCATTAGTATTCATATCATGCTCTAATGATGTCTTCTTTCATCTGTTATCCATCTTAGCTCTCTCTTGCAACTTTTACACACTCCATAGCCATCTCAAATCATGCATTTTCTCAACTTGGTATCAAAGCTAGGTCATTATGTCACTCTCAGTATCTAGCATTAGGAAAAATTAGTGGCTTCATTAGGCATAATCAAGTTTTTTAGCATATCTAATCAACCTTATCCAGAAGCTCTAAATAGTGGTTATCATTGGAGCATTTCGTTCTCCATGTCTCCTATACCATTGATCAAGTGCTTTTAGGAGCATTAAGACAAGGTCTAGGCCACCACGCATGGAGTGTTGAGATTCAAGCTCGATGTCAGTGTGAGCCAGCTATGCTATGTGCTCGCATGTTAGGTAGAAGCATGTGTGAGACATAAATGACCGCGTCCAGCTGGTCATAGTATGTGGACATTAGCTAGGGTTAGGTGTGTGTGGACACAACTCATAGTGTGTTGTGTGTATTATGGATTATGGCTTTATGCATTATGTGAGAAGGGAGATGGCTTCCCTCTATGGTTAGGGTTTGTAATATACATTAGGGTTTGCTCCTGTGTGTGTGTCTTCTCTCCCTCTACCTTTTTTTCAACATGGTATCAGAGCCTTGTGCTGTCTATTAGGGTTTATGCATTGGTGAGAGAAGAGAGGGAGAAGAAGCTGTGAAGAAAAGCTGTGAAGCTTGCCATTGATGCTGTGAAGCTTGGGGTACACCGATTTCTATCAGATCTGAGAGCTTGGCCTATCAGGTAAGGTATTCTAAACATCCTTGAGCGGATTGCAGGTGATTCAGGCAAAAACAAAGCAAATTAGGGTTTCCCAAAGAAAAGGAAATTTTTGGTTTTTGAAAGCTTTCCATTGAAGCTTGGAAGCGGTGATGTATGGTGAAATACATGCGAATCTAGCAAAGAAATATGTATGTGACAAGCAAGAATGTGTTGACAACTCATGTACAAGCCCTACACTAATTTTGGAGCATTTTTGATGCATTTGAATGAGTGAAAATTTCTGGTTTTTGAGCTCTCACAAAACAGAGAAAAGGAAGTCAAATTTTGATGCATTTGGAGCAATTTTTTGAGCTCTCACAAAACAGAGAAAAGGAAGTCAAATTTTGATGCATTTAGAGCAATTTTTTGGCAAAAATCAAAGCACTGATGGATTGCACACATGCCTAGGTGTGTTGGGGACTTAATTCCATCATCAATTAACACTATAATCACTCCCAAATCCCTCAGGAGCAGGCGGTGTAGGCTGGACAGTAGAAACAAAGTACTTTTTTAATTTTTTGATAAGTGGAGGACTCAAATCCACTGAGGTGACTGGTTAACATCAAAATTGGCTTAGTAAATTTGTGGTACACACTAGTGAGAAGGATGCTATATGATTGGATTGATCAATTATCATCAATTGAGCTAGAAATGAGCTGATTAAGTAGGTTGTCTACTGGTTGCAGAGAAACAGAGTATGATTAATCGATCAATTACTCTTTGGTCTTAAACAATTGAACTAACTCCTTTTACATGGAGTTATTGGACATCATTGGTAAGCTAATGAATGCCTGGTTGCTCAATTTGGACAAGGATTAAAGAAATTAGAGCAACATTACTACTGGTTTTTTTGGTTTTTTTGGTTTTTCTCAGAACAGAGAAGGGGGTTTGACAAAATTGATATGTACGCATGTTGGATGGTGTTGATATTCAACATTGAGGTTGTTTAGGTGTCAGTACAAGTTATCCACACTTGATTACACCACCACATTGTAATTTGAAGCCTCAAAAAGTGCATCAAAACAGCGTATCTTGGACTGTGTGAGTCAGTTCATTTTGGATGCATACATGTTGATTTTCTACATCAAATTTAAAGTTTGTTGACTACTTTGGAGTACCTGGAACACTCATTGGAGTGTGGTTGAGCTGAGGAAGGTTCGTTTATAGATTTGGATGTGTGCGAAAGGTGTATTGCATTGAGAAAATATGTCGGATAATCCAATACAAATTGTTGGTGAAAAGCTGGATAGGAAGAACTTCCAGGCATGGAAGTACAGGATCAAAAGTTTTCTGAAGGGAAAAGGTTTTTGGAATCTCATTATAGGTGCTGAGCTAGAGCCAGAACTACCCCGACAACCTACGCAGCAGCAGGTTATAGCTCATAAGCAATGGTCAGAAAGAGCATTCAAAGTGTTGCATTATCTGTCTATATGTATTTCGGATGCTATGCTCATACACATACATGATGCTGAGAATCCAAAGGATGCATGGGATACATTGGTGAAGTTGTTTGATACAGACACGAGTGCTCGTTGCAAGTCTCAGTTGCGACAGCAGATACATAATGTGAAGCGGAAGAGAAGGAGCATCCATGATTATGTACAAGAGATAAAGAAGTTTGCAGATGCATTGGCAACAATCAATTTCCCCATGCCTGATGATAATTTGGTAGACATTACCTTGCGTGGTCTTGGCAAGGAGTATAAATCTTTTGATACATCCATCTCGGTTCGGAGTACAGGTTTACCAGACTTTGATGAGTTGGTTTCACTCTTGCTTGTTGAGGAAATCAAACTCAGTGATTCATTTCAAGATGCATCTACTAGCCATGATGATAATGGCAGAAATCATGCTTTCTATTCGCAAAGAGGTTTTAGAGGAAGGGGGAGATTTACATCATGTGGCCGTGGTAATGGTCGTGGATGGTCGGACAGGTCACCACAATAGAATTTTCAGCCTTCATATGGTGCTAGAGGTGGTCGTGGATATACACCTCAGAGAGGCAGAGGTAATCCTCGTGGTAGAGGACGTTGGCAAGGCCAACAAACATCTATGCAAGATGTGGAATGCCATTACTGTGGGAAATTTGGTCATATGGCACGTGATTGTTTCTGCAAACAGAATGATTGAGAGGGGGTAGAGCACAACATCGTGGAAATTATGCACAACATGGTAGTGGAAATTATGCATCAAGCAGTAATGATGGCACTGCAAATCATTTGTTTGCCATGAAACATGTGAGATCTATGATGACAAAATTTGCTGAAAATGATGACACTTGGTATATGGACTCTAGAGCATCAAACCATATGACTTGTCATGTGGTGAATGGTTTGAGCATATGAAGCCTATGGATGTGAAAGGCTATGTGGAGACAGGAGATGATACTCAGCATGCCATTACACATGTTGGAAGTGTACCATTGGTTATGCACAATGGTCAAACAAAATCTATGTCAGATGAATTGTATGTGCCTTCTATCACAAAAAGCTTGGCCTTAGTTGGTCAAATCGTGGAACAGGGACTACAGGTTCATTTCAATGAGCATGGTTGCTTCGTTGAGGAGTTGAAGAATGGATGTAGAGTCATTGTTGCCAAAGGCAAGAAAGAAGGCAGGTTGTTTAAGCTGGATGCTGGAATTCTTGAGTTAAAATCAGCCATGTTCTCTAAAAGCCGGAATGTGGTACAGGACATTGACATGTGGCATAAGAGGATTGGACATGTCAATATACAAAGGTTAAAGAACATGCAGGCAAGAGGCATTGTTAAAGGGCTGCCTAGATTCAAGTATGATGGGAATATGCATGTTTGTGAAGCCTGTCAGTCTAGAAAGTAGGCAAGGTTGCGGTTTCCTAGAGAAGGCAACATGAGTAGCAGGCAACTTGAGATAGTACATAGCGATGTATGGAGTCCTGCACAAAACCCATCTATTAAAGGCAGTTTATATTATGTGACATTCTGTAAGATTCCTCCCCCAGCCTTCGAGGTATACAGGAGTAAGAACCTCCCTTTATGATCTTATAATTATTACCTCTCTAAAATAAAAGAAAGATTCTGTTTAAAAAAGGAAGACATTTCCCAAAAATACTTTCTTGGGAGCCCCACCTGTTTTAAGGACTCAGAACGATGAGTTCAGAAGTAAGAACCGGTGTTTTAGATGTAAAGGAATTGGTCATTAGTTAAAAGACTGCCCAGGATCGACAGAAGCAGTATGCAGATAAGAAGAAGACAGTGAGAGAATTCAAAGAAGCAGGTCTTCATTCGAGTACGGCCCAAAAGAAATTCTTTATCTCTTGGGAAGTATAAGAAGTTATCCCCCAGATATTGTGGACCATATCGGAATTCAATGAAAGTAGGTGACTTAGCCTACGAGCTTTTCTACCTTATCATCTCAAAGTTCATATTGTATCTCATCTAAATTCTTTTATAGTAATTGTTCTATGGATAGGAATCAACGGCTGTGCCTCTTGATGGGGAAAAAAGCGTTGATCCCAATGATCCAAGTGCAAGTTTCTTCCCTGATCTGACCGAGTATCTTTAAAGGTACAGTCCCTTCAAGACGCAAGCGAGTCTATGAAGAAGGATTTTATAGCATTGTATGAGCGCTCACTTTTCCCTCACTTGGGAACTTCTGTAGCTCAGACCAAATGGCGGACCTGTCGAGACATAACTAGGGTAACACCGTGGGGTCGGCAGCACTTTCGTAACAATATCCGCTTGGCTATGGTTATTGAAGCCTTGGGTTTGGGTCCCCGATACTACTGCGTGATGAGATCAAGGCATGGTGGATTTTCTGAGCGAGTCTTCTTACTAGCATGTTTTCTTCCTCACCAGAAGATATGCCTTTATTTCGTTTTTGGCTTGCCTCTCAGAGGTCCTTTTAATAGGTCACCTCATCCCAATGAGATAGGTGCTGCAATAACCAGCCGAATTATTCCCATAGATGAGTTACCTTATACGTGTGCAGCTTGTGAGTGCTGCTTTTGTGACCATATGATGGACGGGCTTATGGAATTGTAAGAAGTTCTTCTATCTTGCTGTAAATGTTCCAAGAGTGAATAAAGTTGAAATCTTTGTTCTTGTCTTGAGTCTTGCTCTCTTTGTTACTTTTCTTGGTGGTTAATCTTAATTAAATTTTCTCTTAGTCTCATATTCGTGCATCTTGCAAAATTACCCCAATTTGCGAGATGATAATATCTCGCGTTTTTTAAGTGGGAGAGAATGTAAGATTCCTCCCCAGCCTCTCAAAATGTCCAGCATCTTCCCCCTGTAATCAATTCCCTCTTCAGAAACATAAGAGATCTTGTCTCTGCCTGTTTTTACATAGAGAGAGAAAATATTCTAGAGAGAGAATATTCAGATTATGAATATTTTTGGATAGAAAAATAACTCATCTTATTAAAATAAGTTTCCCTGAAACAGAAATTCAAAAAGAACTTTCCAATGTGCAATTGGAATTAATTGGAAATGGGTATGAAGGACCTTAGCCTAAGGGTCTAGATTTTTAGAATTTTTTGGATTATGGTCCAATTAAGGTTCCTATGGACCAATAAGATCAATCCATGTGTGGGGAGGAGATAAATCCAATTTTGTAAAAGATAATACCCAAAAATGAGTAAATGCTCACATAAGATGAAGAGTTGACTATGTACAAGGTTTATTAGTAAGAAACTATGAGTAATATCAAAGAGTAAATACTCACATAAGATGAAGAGTTGAAAATGTACAAGGTTTATTAGTAAAAAACTATGAGCAATATTAAAAATATGAGATATTTTGGGTATAATGATTCCATTTTGACACATATGTAAGGAAGGGGAGTCCATTAAAGGAGGTGCATATTTCACATACTTGAATGAGTTTTAAACTCATAAAAATTGAGATATTTCATCTCTCCTCTCTCCTAATTCAAGTCTAGTTGCAAAAAGTTAGCTCAACTGACCTAAAAATGGTCAAAAATTGACCAAACTGAGTTGGAAAATTGTAGAATCAGTTTGTTTGGTTAGGAGCTCACTTTTTCCTATAAATAGAGGCCTTCCCCTTTGTTGAAACTTAACAATGTCTAATACATTGTTACTCTACTCCACCCAAGCCAAGAACTATGAATTTGTTAATAATTCATTAGTTTTTGACATTTCCCTCTTCCAAAGATTGGTTGGCCACTCTTGTTCAAACAAGAGTTGAACCCTCAAACCATCAAGCCAAAGGAAAGCTATCAAAGTCATTAGTAAGTTGGTGATTTTTCTTTCTTTCAATTATTTATGGATTTTTATGGTTTTAAATGGTTTTTATGCTTTATGTCTTCTCTATAATGTTAGGCCTCATTACAAAAGGCATTCCCCTCTCTTCTCTAACAAAACCAACCATTCTCTATCCTAGGTGAATGGTTAAGTGATTAATGTCAAATTTTTATAATGTTTATCTGAATTAAGTAGAAAAAATATGTTTACTTTAGGATAATTTCAATATGGGTGTACTTTTAATAAGTTTTAAAGATGTACAAAATTGAAAAATGGTCAGCCATACAAAGGAGGTTATGGCGAAATTTTTAGAAATTAGTAAAAGAAAATTCATCTTTTTTTTAATTATAAAAGTGTTATTTTTAGCATAATTGAATTTCATGCATAGAAGTATGCATAAAAGATGAATACTTTATTGTAAAAGTGTTACTTTTAGCATAATTGAATTTCATGCATAGAGGTATGCATAAAAGATGAATATTTTATTGTAAAAGTGTTACTTTTAGCATAATTGAATTTCATGCATAGAGGTATGCATAAAAGATGAATATTTTATTGTAAAAGTGTTACTTTTAGCATAATTGAATTTCATGCATAGAGGTATGCATAAAAGATGAATATTTTATTGTAAAAGTGTTACTTTTATCATAATTGAATTTCATGCATAGAGGTATGCATAAAAGATGATTGTTTTATTATAAAAGTGTTGCTTTTAGCATAATTAAATTTCATGCATAGAGGTATGCATAAAAGATGATTGTTTTATTATAAAAGTGTTTTTTTTAGCATAATTGAACTTCAGGCATAGAGGTATGCATAAAGGATGATTATTTTATTATAAAAGTGTTACTTTTAGCATAATTGAATTTCATGCATAGAGGTATGCATAAAAGATATGGGAAGTGATAAGATGTGATAAGATGCATATGAGATGAGTTAGGATGTGATAAGATGAGTTAAGAAGTGATAGGATGTGTATGGGATGAGGTAAGAAGTGTATGTGATGGGATAAGATGTATATGGGTTGTGATAGGGTCAGAATATGGATGTGAATGTGGATGGGTATGTATGGATGTATGCATGTAGATGTGGATGTGAATGTGGATGTATGGATGTGAATGTGGATGTGGATGTGGATGTATGGATGTGAATGTGGATGTGTATGTATGGATGTATGCATGTAGATGTGGATGTATGAATGTGGATGTGGATGTATGGATGTGAATGTAGATGTGTATGTATGGATGTATACATGTAGATGTGGATGTAGATGTGGATGTGGATGTATGGATGTGAATGTGCATGTAGATGTGGATATAGGAAAGAGGATGTATGAATGTGCATGTAGATGTGGATGTATGAAAATGGATGAGTATGTATGGATATATGCATGTAGATGTGGATGTATGAATGTGGATATGGATGTATGGATGTGAATGTGGATGTGGATGTGGATGTATGGATGTGAATGTGGATGTGTATGTATGGATGTATGCATGTGGATGTGGATGTATGAATGTGGATGTGGATGTATGGATGTAAATGTAGATGTGGATGTGGATGTATGGATGTGAATATGGATGTGTATGTTTGGATGTATGCATGTAGATGTGGATGTGGATGTATGGATGTGAATGTGGATGTGGATGTGGATGTATGGATGTAAATGTGGATGTGAATGTATGTATGTATGCATATAGATGTGAATGTATGTATGTATGCATATAGATGTGGATGTATGAATGTGGATGTGGATGTATGGATGTGAATGTAGATGTGGATGTGGATGTATGGAAGTGAATGTGGATGTGTATGTATGGATGTATGCATGTAGATGTGGATGTATGAATGAGGATGTGAAAATGGATGTATGCATGGATGAGTATAAAGAATAATGAATGTGAATGGATATGGGAAATAATGTGTCGTCGATATGAGTAAAGGGATGAGAATGAATACATATGAATGGAATGTGGATTGAGGAGGTATAATATGGAAAGACGGAGTTCGATATAGAAACTGTATTTTGTGACTGTTTGTAAATGACTGTTTTATGTCAAGAATGTTGGGGAAGCATTTTGACCCTCTTATGGATTAAGGTCATGGAAACCTAATTGATAGAGTTGCAACTGCTGACGGAGAGTCAATGGAGGACGTCTCGTGTAGCAAGGTCAGCCGAGCTCTTGACCAGCCTCGGTTCGATTTAAATGGTGAGCTTCTGGTACGGTGGATGAGGGACCAAAGAAGCGGCCTATGAGTGAAGCGCTAGGTCACCTGCGAAGGATCCTAGAGGGTGCTGACCATACGGTGCTCGGGCTCTGGGTCGCCGAAGATACCCACACGTGCATCGTGGAAGATATTGGAACAAGGAATAAGAGTTGTTTTCTGAAACCGGGCATGGATCTGGTTGATTGACCTTGCTGGTCCTCAACGGATGAGTCCACGGCTCTTTTATATGGATCTGTGGGTTGATCTTGTTGATCTTCCATGGCGACTCCATTCTGTTATATGAATATACTGCCGGTTACTATGAGCTAAGAACTATAAAAAAGGCCCCTGAGTGAACAGGTGGTGAGCGTTCTGGTTGCCAATGATGCCATAAGTATACCGATGAATGAATGACTGGAAATAAGGATTCAACCAGAGACTTTGAGGATTGTCATCAGTGACATAATGGTTTCATTAAAGGATAGTATACAAAATACAATTTACTATGCTGATTAAAAAACAGTTTTGAAGATAACAATGCATAGTACATTTTGTTGTAGATCTACAGTACACAACAGAGAAATTTACGGATTATGCAAAGTTATTTGTGCTAAAATCAAATCTTGATGCAGAAACATAACTCTAAGTGATTCTTGATGAAATCTTTCTAATCTTGATACTTTCTTGCAAAGAAGATAGACAAAGATTACAAATCTTTTGGAGTAGTACAAATCTACACAGATTAGTATAAATCTTGCAAAGAAGATAGACAAAGATTACAAATCTTTTGGAGTAGTACAAATCTACACAGATTAGTACAAATCTACAAATCTACACAGATTAGTATAAATCTTAATGTATTACAAGTAAAGGAAGCAAGAAAAGTGTTGAGGTATAGCATGTTGTTGTATTACAGATGTGCGCATCAATATTACAGAGAGCATGCTAATAACTAGTTGATACAAAAGTATACAAGCATTACAATTTTGACTGCTGTAAAAAATCAAAAAGTTCATTGATTAATACTATCTTTGCAAGTATGGCCTTGCTGGGAATTGAAACCAATCCACTAGTATAAGCCAGTGTGCCCCATACACCACAAGGTTCTCCTTACTTGTATACAAGGTTTCCTTGAGTGTGAAGATCTCCAATAAATACTCCAGAGTTTGATTGAGAAAGCAAATAGTTTGGAGTTTGGATTTTGGCATCATTAAGCCTTGAGTTTCCAATTTCCTTCAAGGATTTACAGCAAGCTCACATAGTTTCTTCACTGAGCTTTAGTAGCTCTCAAACATAGTGAAAAGCACCATTGAATGCAATAGAACACCATATTAGATAATTTGGAAAAAAAACCCATTCCCGTTTGAAAAATGGGATCATCATGGGCTTGTCCAAAATTTTGTCAAAACCCCCTGATGTGACATATCATTGGAAAGATCTTGAAGAGTAAAATCTAGATCTACAATCTCCGACAAATTTGGAGTTGGCATGCTTAAGACATATCTAAAATTAAATGGAGTAACTGATTCCCAAAATATGATATTTTTTCCAAATTACCTAATATTGACTTATAAGGAAAAAAAATTGTAGACTAGAGCTTCAGTGTAAAGCTTTATAACCTTGATCATTTAAGACTTAACCTAGCAAGTTCATGTCATCAAAGCTCTTGCAGATTCGCAAATGGAGAAAGTTTCTACATGCACATGATTTTCATCGCCTAGCTTCAAAGGCACCAACAGTTAGAAAGGATCTACATATGTACAAGAGTAGTAAAGCATTTTCAAAGGAAAATTATGAGGGGCATTGAAGGTTTCATCTTCCTAGTTTAGGGCAAAAACATCTTGAATCTTGAAATCAGAAAAGAAAGAGGACTTGAAGAAATTCATGGAAAAATAGAAGAACCAACGGGCTATAGCAAAAAGTAGAAAATCCTAATGGTGATGCCACAATAATCCTGATTGGTGTCCTGCTCACGTGCTATGCCTTAGTGGCTATCACACAGGGTGTGGAAAAATAGAGGCAGGCAATGTCTGAAGGCAGGAAGCAGTGTAGAGGAGGATTTGCACGAGCTATATTAGCTAAAGTCTGACACCTAGCATCAACCAAGAGAGGCTTCTCATGAGTAATTATGCATACGGGCAGCTAGCCATGAAGGTGTACACAGGCAGCTACTTCATTGGAGGCCATGATATGCATGCAGGATGGTAGCCGGCCATGGCCATTGGTGGAGCTAAAATCAAAATCGAAGCCAAATTCATGGCTCATAGAATCTCGACTTTTAACGTGGTGATCCCAAAGGGGCCCGAGTAACATCGTGAACAATGAGGACAATCACTTACGTCTGGACCCGGTGACCTACCAGATTGCACAGCTGACAGAGCAAATCGAAGCTGCAGCATAGCCTAATGCAACATCATCGGCAGAGTGTATCTTAATGCAACATCATCAGTAGCAGCAAGCATCTGAGAAGCAACAGCATCAATCAAACATCCAGCACAACGAAAGCAGTCATCGATCAACATCATTCATTGCCTATAGATAGTGCCTACATTCGCAAGCTTGGGTAACAGAGTCCTTGAAGTAGTCTAGCTCAAGACCTTTGTCTTCGTGAATCTTATCCAAGAGTCTTTTTAGCAGTAAAAAGCCTCTCTTCAAACGGTGCAAAAACGTTGACTGTAGCATAGCGCAAGCAGCACAACCTGCATCATCACCTCGTTCAGGGCTACAGTGAGACGTGAGCAGATCTCAAGCTTCAGGCTTCATCAACTAGCTTCATCGCCGTATTCAAGGCTCAGCACACAAACAGGCATTCTTAGGGAGCGTTAATGTTTATTTTTTAAAAAAAACGAAGCATCACCTACAATGCTGAGAGCATGGCTGCAAGCACAACCTCGTTCCTCGTGGTGGTTGCTACCTAACAGCAAAAGCAATATTAGGAGCTTCACCACCTTGGTGTGAGCCTTGCCCTCAAGAGGAGGTGGGCGCATTGTGTCGAAACTTACCACTCAACAAGAGCATCATAGCCTAAGAGGCTAAGCAAGCAAGAAAGCAACCAGCTCTTACCCTCATAAGGAGAGGAAAGGGAAGAGAAGTGAAAGAGAAAGAACATGTAGTGTAGTCTTTTATTCTTTCTATCATCTTTTTCTCTAACCCTGTTCTCACTCACATCTCCACCCTTCATCTACTTCACATCTTGTCCCTTCATTTTTTTGGGGGTTTTTCACACTAGCCCATCTTGCCCACTTTTGCAGTTCCCATGTAACTTTTGTTGTGCTCTTGTGCTTAAGTATTTTCACGGGTTCCTCTTGAAACTGCACCAAATTTTTGCACAACAACCTTCTTCTTACAATATTCCTTCAAGAACTCAAAGATTTGGCAATCTAGGGTTTCAATTCTAAAGAAACAAGGGCTCTAAGGGTTAATCTTTGGAAAAGTATGTTCCCTAAGGAAGATAATGCATGAAATCACTCAATATTGGTTTGTTGAAAATTCTATAAACCCTAATTCTAAAAATTAAGAAGAATTCAAGAAACCAAGATTAAGAGCTTCAAGAAACCAAGCAGTAAAGTGGATTAGGGTTCTAAAAACAATGGTTAATATAAATTTAAAAATTATTAACACAAAATTCATTGCTAATCTTCTCAAATCAAGAAATTAGCATTAAATGCAAAAACTGTGTAAAAATCGATTCTGAAAATGATTACACTAATCATGATCAAAAAATACATTCTGAAAACTGAACTAACAGTAATCTGAAAATGATTATCACTAATCATGATGAAGAAAATGCATTGTGAAAATTGGATTAAGAAAATTCCAAAAATGATGAACCTCCTAATCAAAGCATCAAGATCTATGCCAAGAGCTCGGATACCACAGCAAGATAGTGGCCCACTCAGTACTTGGAGTAGACAACAATAAGGGTGTAGGTCCCCATCATAGCATCTCGAAGGGAGAATCTCACCATGGAAGCTTGCTCTAGGCAAGAAGATAACCAAATGGTCAAATGTATCAAAAGATATCAGAAGGTATCAAAGGGTGTATACACTACCCCAGGGCTGGTGCCTTTTATAGTCCCAAGGCCCCCATATGCCCTACACAACATATGTGCAAATGCCCCTAAGCACCATGTGCCTAGGCCCATCCCTCATATGTATCCATCCCTCATATGTATGTGCTCACTAAAATCCCTTCATTACAAAAGGCATTATAATATTTAATCAAGGTATGAGGGGGGAAGATTTTGTGTGACTACTCCTGTGTTTGACTAGCTCCTTGACTTTATACTCTATCCCAAGAGTTCGAAAGGCATTACAATATTCAATCAAGGTATGAGATGGGGAAGAATTTGTACGACTGCACCTCTGATTACTTTTTGGCTCCTTCCCCATCTTTTAGTTAGGGGCAGCTTTGAGGGGTTCTACGTTCTCGTCCTCCAAAGTGAAGAGAGGTCTGACACTACTAGAGTGTACTTGAGTAAGTGTTGTAATCTCCCATAATAGCCGCAAGACTAGTAAAAGACTTTAGTTTTGATTGTGTGTTCAGACTTAGGGATATGAGCCTTGCTCTTCGGTTGCATGAAGCTTTTTAAAAAATAAAATTAAAAAAAGAAAACGTTTTAAAGATACGGTTCGGAAGGTTATAAAATTCCGAAGGTTGAAACTCCACTGCTCGGTCGGATACGTGTGTCCATGGACCGATGGACACCTGTGATAAAACAGCGCCAGCGCTAGCTTCCAGGGACGATGTGGCTGGAGGCCCAAGCTGCCGGGGCAGTAGCCTACATATAAGCGAGTAGAGTAGGTAGACGTAACGATGATGGGTCATGGCTGCCGTTGGACGTTCTGCACGCACTCGTCCTTGTCGAAGGAGACGTCCCGGTCCGGCATGAGGCCTCTATGTTGCTCATCCAGGCAAATTAAATATGGGCTTCCGCCGAGCTGCTCTCACCTCCCATCATCAGCTCGCATGTCTGATTGCATTAATCGAGTGGGCCTGACGGTTTGTGGGTCTGATTGGCGTCTGAACGTTGGTGTGGTGTGGTGTGGACGCGGAGACGCTAAACATGTGCATTGCTGCAAAAAGGATCACCTTCAATTATAGCATCCATGTTACCTCGACGTCGGTCCTACAGCTGCGACACCAACGAACCACGACTTGTTGCAGAGTCTTGCCTTGTCCCCCTTCCTTCCTGCAAGCTGCTGCTCACAGTCTGAGCTCTCGCGGCTTCGAATTCCGTCCCCAACGTGCCATCCCATCCCTAGGGCCTCATATATAAGGAGCCCGTCCCCAACCGGCCGCAGCAAGCCAATTAGCCACGCAGCCAAGCCGAGCCAAGCTAAGCTAAGCTAAGCTAAGCTCGCCAGTGCGTCAATTGAATGGCAATTGCTACAATTATGTGGACTCTCCTCCCCCGCAGCATTAATATTGCCCCGCTTATCCCGCTGCTTCTCCTGCTCCTCATGGGTGCTCCGGCCCTGGCCTCCTACTACGGCGGCGGCGGCTCCGAGCAGAGCGGGTGGACCAACGCCCATGCCACTTTCTACGGCGGAAGCGACGCCTCCGGCACCATGGGTACATTTACATTATGAGCTGTTATTGCCATTTCAGTCGGCATGCTGTGGCTGATCAACCCTTGAACTGAAATTGAGATCGATTCATGCTATGTGTCCAGGTGGCGCTTGCGGCTACGGGGACCTCTACTCCTCGGGCTACGGCACCAACACCGCCGCCCTCAGCACGGCGCTTTTCAACGCCGGCCTTAGCTGCGGCGCCTGCTTCGAGATCAAGTGCGATGTGGCCGCCGATCCCGAGTGGTGCCTCAGCGACGCCTCCGTACTGGTCACGGCCACCAACCTCTGCCCGCCCAACGACGCGCTGCCCAACAACGCGGGCGGCTGGTGCAACCCCCCGCTGCAGCACTTCGACATGGCGCAGCCGGCCTTCGAGAAGATCGGCGTCTACAAAGGCGGAATCGTGCCCGTGCTCTACCGGAGGGTTCCGTGCGTTAAAACGGGCGCCATCCACTTCACCATGAACGGCCACTCTTACTTCAACTTGGTGCTCGTCACCAACGTAGGCGGAGTTGGGGACGTCCGCGCCGTCTCCATCAAGGGCTCCAAGACCGGCTGGCAGCCCATGAGCAGGAATTGGGGACAGAACTGGCAGAGCAACGCCCTGCTCGACGGCCAGAGCCTCTCCTTCCAGGTCACCACCAGCGACGGCACGACTCTCACCTCCTACGACGTCGCCCCCGCCGACTGGCACTTCGGCCAGACCTTCAGCGGCGACCAGTTCTAAGATATTATTCACCACTCCAACTAGCTTAGCTTCATGTGCGCCACGCCGCGCCAACACCACCTCGGCTTGCTGGTGGTGGACCATACAGGTTGTGATCTAGCAAGTACTGTAGATTCGCATGCTGAGGCAGCAAAGCCGCCCGCTGCTGGTCATGGCTGTGGCCGCCTTCTCTAATGTATTTTAGATCTCTCTCACGTAATCTCACCTATGAGTACAAATGTAAAAACTCAATCATTCTAGTTCAAGTTTGAAAACCTTAAATGACATAAACTGGAATGCAAGTTCAAGTTTGGAAACCTTATGATATAAACTGTAATGCAAGTACAAGTTTGGCAACTGTAATGGAAGTTCAAGATGTAAAAAAAGACCCCCCTTAGATTCACAAAGAAGAAGGGGAGTACAACCGAACTTGGGAAGTCACCTCATATTTTAACATCAGTATATATCATTGAAAAAAAAAACAACACTCCACAATCCATCCCCATCACTACCATTACTTCTTTTTGCTTTTTTTGCAACAACCACGGGGGGGATTGTTTTTCTAGCATACCCCGATAATTCGACCAAACCTTAACTGTGGGTCTAGTGCCAACCGGGTTCTCAATAAAGGCAACAAATGTATGGTCGGTTTGCTTTTCCTTGCGGTACCATCTCCGAGTTTTAGGCACCTGTAGCCACCAATCCATCAATATTAGGGAAAGAACCCTAGTATGCATGAAGCTTAGCCAAAATAAGGGAAACATTCAAAGGATATTCCTCTGTAGATTCTAAATCAACAAATCCAATTCTAAAGATCTAATTTTATTTGCATTACATACAGACCAGCACATGCATACATATTTATACATCAGCTCTATTTCCTACAGCCCTGTACATGTAGCCCTCAAGAACACAATTTCATTCCTACTAGTCCAGATTTCCCATAAGATGCAAGTTCTGATAATGTTAAACACCAGCCCACTGAGCTCATCACTTCCCAAGTAACCACTCCTCCCAAAAGGTTTGCATGTTCAGACCCCTCTCTATCCACTTAGTCATTTTGCACCAGGTGCTCCTTAGAGCTGCACATTCCCATAACAAATGTTTGCCACTTTCTATTGAAGACCTGCACCTAGGGCGAATCCCACTAGCCATGTTTCTTTTTGCATTTCATAGCCAATAGGTAAAGCCCACATAGTAACCTTCCATGGCCATAGGGGAAAGCTAGATTCTCTTTCAAGGGTCAATCTAGATTATCTTTTGTTCCCTAGGGCCAATCTCTTTAAGAGATTGCCCCAAGGAGAACAATTCTAAAATTTACCAGTGGTTGGCACAATGGAAGTGGAGAACAGAGCTAAGACCATTCTTGCAAGTCTTGATATTTTCATATTTTATGCAAGAATATGTAGAGATTGGCCCAATGACCATTCTAAAATTTACCAACATTTGATATAAGGGAGTAGAAAATGGCCCTAGGGTCATTTTGAAGCACATTGTGTAGGTAGAATGGCCCTAGGGTCATTCTAAAGTACATTTTGCCTACAAGAATAGCCCAAGGGAACACAAGAGAGTTTAGCTACCAAACACAATAAAATCTAGCTTGGCCCTAGGGCCAAGGCTACCATGAACAAATCTACATCATCTTTGTTGGGCAGTTTGACCCTAGGACCAATCTACCAGCAAATATGCTTTTTCTTTGTTGATGGTAGCTTGGTTCTAGGGCAAAGCTACTAGCAAAGAGGATGTAGATGTTTTCTTGGTAGGTTTTCCTAGGTCCAAACTGGATTCTCTTGCAAGGGTCACTCTAGATTATCTTGTGCTCCCTTGGGCCATTCTATCAAGATTTCATGATGGAATAGACCTAGGGCCATTGTACCATCCATAAATGTGCTTTAGATTGGCCCTAAGGCCATTGTTTCAATCACATAATGCATGGTAGAATGACCATGTGGATATTCTTAAATGCATTGTGCTTACAAGGTTGGCCATAGGGCAATTCTACCATGCATATTCTTGTTATATTATGCATGCACATGTAGAGAATGTTTTATAATCCTATGTTAAAATGACAAGGATGGATGTTCAACCTAGATTCAAGGTCTATATGATGGTAGTAAACATATCTATTGGTATTGGTTGCGTGTCTAGAGTAGATCAAACTTGTTATTACAATGGTACAAGGATTGGGCAAGGGAATGTTTCTGTATTTGTGGAGGATTGTGTAAAGGATGCACATCTTCCCTTTCCTACAATGGATACAAGTGAGCTAAGAGGTGTATTCTGGAGTAGCGTCCGATGACCTAAGATGTTTTTAAGGCCTTTTCTAAGGTGACTTTATGAGTTTTGGAGGGCCTATTGAAAGTGAAGATGAACAAACAGATCTTATGGAACCTCGAATTGTAGATGCAATGCCAATAACATATTTGGAGAATGATCTAAAATTTTGAGTATCTTGGAAGAACAAAAAGGTCCTTTTTATGGGATTAGAGCAAGACTCAGATGATGTACAAGGGGTTGATCTTGTATATGTTTCCAAATAACTGTGTCAACTTTACACAACTTGGTGAGGATTGTGGATAGCATCAGCTTAGTTAAGTGGCCCATTAAACAGAATAAAATGCTATACAACATCCCATTACCATGTTATGTAGCCATTGAGACCATGCATGTTGATGGAGGACAAACCACTAATGAGTTTCCAATGGTTGTTAATGATTCCCCAACATTAAAAAAAGGACCTACACTTTCATAAAATAGAATTCCAAAATAGAGAAGGGCAATCCAACAGGAGGCAAAGTTGCTCACCGTGGGCCTAGGTGACCAACCAAATGAACCCATCAGAGTAAATGTTGTCATCTTGCGTATTGTGACATGGTACTAAGAATACACCAAGAGTTTTGGGGGCAGTCTCAAGAAACCCGTACAAACTATGCATATGATGTGCTCTCCATATCTTGGCTTCAAGACTCAAAAACACAGAAGCTTAAATATGAAATTAAGCTCACTGGGAGGATTGTCTATTGTCGAGCATGGTATGAAGTGCATGGAATCCCAAAGACATCCTTAAAAATTTTGAGGCTGGTGTGTGCGACATCAACATGTGCATGGAAACACAGGAATAATGAGAAGAAGCCTAGAGCATACTAGTGTGGCTAGAGCACTAGTTCAAGACTTTGTGGAAATGAACTCAAAGCATATGCCTAACAAGAGTAGAACTATGTTGGATGGTTTAAGGGAGACTCAATTAAAGATACCACTAACATATAAGCAAGTGGAAATATTAGATAAGATCAACACAACACTTGATCAATTGGGATATGGAAAAAATATATCCAAGTCTTCTTTTGGGAGAATTTTGAATAAAGAGTTCCCACACATGGCCTTGAAAAAGATAAGTGAGTTCTCCAAGTACAGTGTGTATAGTTCACTCAAGGCTAGAATGGGAGTCTAGCCAAGTCTACAAGAAAGAGTAAGGATTAGGTAGGAAAGGAACATTCACATGAATCAACAACAAAGTTGCAGAAGCTTGTACTACAGATGTCGTACATTTTTAGAAACACAACCAAAACAAAATTTGTGTATCATCCACGACAAGATAAATCAAAAGAAGAAATCCATTCCTAGACTACAAACAGTACCAAAGGATAGAGATTCGGCATGGCAACTATGGGTGGCATTGATTGGTATGATCACCCATGGGAATGAGGAGGGTCATTATGGGCACTTTGCACTAAATGGTTTATGGTTGCCTGACTCCAATCTCACAATTGACTCCATTGCACTCTGTTTACATAACTTAGAGAGGATGGATAAGCATCCTCTTTGTGATCTAGCAACAAATGGGCTTCCAAGAAGCATTGTTTCACTTCTTGGTGCTCTGAACTCAAGGAAAGCTTTAGACTAACACAATATCAATGGTGGTAAAGTGCCTATTATTAAACAGGTGTCAAGTGATAATGTGCATGCCACTTCCACAGCTAGGTATCCCACACCAGCTTTTGAAGCAGCTCATGCAAGTTGTTCTACTTCCACAATGAAGGGCCCATAGTATCAAGAGCACCATCCACACCAATGCCCGTTCCAGTGGACCAACCGTCTACAAATGAGGGTGCCCATGGGGCTTCCTCATTTCGTAAGTTTCCAGAGAGCTTTCTCCTGCAGGCTAGATAATTGTGCACGTGAAAACAAGAATTGATACTTGACTGCATATTTGTCTCTTGTTGTTGCAAAACAAGGGGTGTTTTCAAGGTTGTCCAATTGAGATTTTTAATGGTTGGGTACATACACGAGGACATAGATGCAATGTTTAGTAGGTTTTCTAAGAAATTGAGTGTTGGTCAGACCTTCACTTTACCACATTTGATGGATATGTTAAGGACTATCTCAACTTCCTCTGCAGTGCCCTTCCTTCTTCCATAAGTCCCCAACTTCAAGAGATATTATGATGGCTACCTTTGTGATTTGCGAAAGAAGCACTTATAGGCCTCTCAAAACCGCTTCAGTTTTGGTTCCTCACATTAAGGGAGACACACCGGTAATGTAATATAAAGTGCATCTAGGGCTACAGTTTACTTTATATTGTTGTTCCTAGATAATAGATACATCTATCCCATTTGGCTTGCTATCGTTGAATCATGGATTGATATGGATAGGACGTCACCAAACTACAAGAAACTTTTGATACAGTATTGGGGACCTTGTGCAAGGAAGAATGGTATAACAGATGCAGAGGCCTACACTAATTGTTGGAAGGGTTTTTTGATGGGGAGAACAACGCATATCCACAAGTGTGGGAAATGGTTCATGCAGTTGTTTGGTCATGGAGACCAAAAAAAATAAGGCTCAGCGACGCCTCCGTACTGGTCACGGCCACCAACCTCTGCCCGCCCAACAACGCGGGCGGCTGGTGCAACCCCCCGCTGCAGCACTTCGACATGGCGCAGCCGGCCTTCGAGAAGATCGGCGTCTACAAAGGCGGAATCGTGCCCGTGCTCTACCGGAGGGTTCCGTGCGTTAAAACGGGCGGCATCCACTTCACCATGAACGGCCACTCTTACTTCAACTTGGTGCTCGTCACCAACGTAGGCGGAGTTGGGGACGTCCGCGCCGTCTCCATCAAGGGCTCCAAGACCGGCTGGCAGCCCATGAGCAGGAATTGGGGACAGAACTGGCAGAGCAACGCCCTGCTCGACGGCCAGAGCCTCTCCTTCCAGGTCACCACCAGCGACGGCACGACTCTCACCTCCTACGACGTCGCCCCCGCCGACTGGCACTTCGGCCAGACCTTCAGCGGCGACCAGTTCTAAGATATTATTCACCACTCCAACTAGCTTAGCTTCATGTGCGCCACGCCGCGCCAACACCACCTCGGCTTGCTGGTGGTGGACCATACAGGTTGTGATCTAGCAAGTACTGTAGATTCGCATGCTGAGGCAGCAAAGCCGCCCGCTGCTGGTCATGGCTGTGGTCGCCTTCTCTAATGTATTTTAGATCTCTCTTACGTAATCTCACCTATGAGTACAAATGTAAGAACTCAATCATTCTAGTTCAAGTTTGAAAACCTTATATGATATAAACTGGAATGCAAGTTCAAGTTTGGAAACCTTATGATATAAACTGTAATGCAAGTACAAGTTTGGCAACTGTAATGCAAGTTCAAGATGCAAAAAAAGACCCCCCTTAGATTCACAAAGAAGAAGGGGAGTACAGCCGAACTTGGGAAGTCACCTCATATTTTAACATTGGGAAGTCACCTCATATTTTAACATCAGTATATATCATTGAAAAAAAAAACAACACTCCACAATCCATCCCCATCACTACCATTACTTCTTTTTGTTTTTTTTGCAACAACCACGGGGGGATTGTTTTTCTAGCATACCCCCATGCTTCGACCAAACCTTAACTGTGGGTCTAGTGCCAACCGGGTTCTCAATAAAGGCAACAAATGTATGGTCGGTTTGCTTTTCCTTGCGGTACCATCTCCGAGTTTTAGGTCCGAATCTAGGAGGCCTTTTCTTCTCAATCCAACATCTCACCTGTAGCCACCAATCCATCAATATTAGGGAAAGAACCCTAGTATGCATGAAGCTTAGCCAAAATAAGGGAAACATTCAAAGGATATTCCTCTGCAGATTCTAAATCAACAAATCCAATTCTAAAGATCTAATTTTATTTGCATTACATACAGACCAGCACATGCATACATATTTATACATCAGCTCTATTTCCTACAGCCCTGTACATGTAGCCCTCAAGAACACAATTTCATTCCTACTAGTCCAGATTTCCCATAAGATGCAAGTTCTGATAATGTTAAACACCAGCCCACTGAGCTCATCACTTGCCAAGTAACCAGTCCTCCCAAAAGGATTGCATGTTCAGACCCCTCTCTATCCACTTAGTCATTTTGCACCAGGTGCTCCTTAGAGTTGCACATTCCCATAACAAATGTTTACCACTTTCTATTGAAGACCTGCACCTAGGGCGAATCCCACTAGCCATGTTTCTTTTTGCATTTCATAGCCAATAGGTAAAGCCCACATGGTAACCTTCCATGGCCATAGGGGAAAGCTAGATTCTCTGTCACGTAGGCTGTAACGCCTGACGGCAGACCGGATGGCCATGTCCGGGGTTCAGTGGGAGAGGACGCCCATGCGGAGTCATGGGCCGCCAGGCTAGTGTGGACGGCAGGCCACACACTATATAGCATGGGGGATGAGGGGAAATCCTCATTCTTCCTCTATGGCTGGGTGGTGAGCCAGAGGCCGTCCCCTCTTGTGGTAACGCCCGTAGCGGCGTTACGGGAATGTAACACTGGTATCAGAGTATGGTTCGAGGGGATCGTGAGAGTCCGCACGTGAACCAGTCAAAGATCTTGCTCTAATTCCTTCAAATCTTGTTCAAATTTGATGTTTATGCATTCATTGGCTTCATAACACATTGCTCCAACATATCCTAGAAGAGTTTGATCAAATTCTTCAAGTTGAGTGAGAACCTCCAAGTTTTGTAGCTCCCTGGTTTGCCTTTTTCTGCATATGTCAGGTACCACCTCTCACTAAAAATGCTCTATCTCCTTCAAATCTGAGCCAAAGTCAAAAAATTTTGAATCAAAAGTTTAGCAACTCATAGGACTCTACTTGTACCAAAGGAATTAGGCCAATTTGATATAGACAAGGATTAATGCCTTGATTAATAATGCTCTGTTTCTGGACAGAACTTCTGCAAACCTGCACACCTCTGATAAATGACTTCAATGAGCTCCAAATACATCAAATGAGCTACAACCAAGCTTCACAATGCCTTTGCTCAACTCCCCAAGCTTTGAATGGCATCAAATGGTGTAGTAATGAGTGAATGGCCTTCGTCGGGTTGCGCAAGGGGGAAGCCATGGAGGAAGTGAGAGAGAGAGAGTTATGTTGCTGCCTTGGGGGCCTAAGCAATTGAGGGTTCAAATTAACCATTAGGTATCTGATACAGATCTCTATAACTTCAGATTGCAATTCGGAGTTGGTTTGATACTCTAACCATTCCGTACAAATTGGTTACCCTTAATTTAATGTAATTTCTGGTGATTTTATGTTGATAATAGTTGTAAAAGGATAGACACTGTTCTTGAATCTTGAAATTGAATCAAGAGGTAAGACTCCCTTCACATCATCATGAGTACAGCACAAGAAATAGCCAAATTTAATGGGGAGCAGTTTTATACATGTTGAAATATATAAGTGAATAGGGTGTGTGCGGGAACATGCCCTTGGTTAGAGGCTGTAAAAGAGGATGTGTAAATGTGAAAGAACCTGTGAAAAGGTGAGAAGAATCTATTGGGAGAGAATAAAGGGTAGCATGAGTACATGTGTTGAACCTATGGTTAGAGGGAAAAGCTAGTCGATGGTTCATCACATTGATGCCGATGATCAAGACGACCAATTTCAGAATTCGACCTTTATCCATGGCTTTTCAAGACAAGGTGATCGGTGGAGTGCAGTGAAAGAACTCTATTCAGAAGGTTCTAGCAGCACGTGATGTAGATTTGGTATATATCAGCATAGAGGATCAAGTGGCTATTACATGATGTAAGTCTCTTTTACCAAGAGCAAACACTTTTAACTTGTCACCATTTAAAAAGGATAACCACCAAAGTTGGTCCTTTTTTATAAGGAGTCCCACCAATGTGGGTCCCTAGAACTTCCTTTGTTGTGCAATGCATTATATGCTAGAAATTACATGATGTAAGACTTATTCCTAAGAGCACACACTTTTAAAAGAGTCACATTCATAGAACTTATGCTTGTAGAGATGAGTTTAGGAGTCCCATTGACACCCAAGTGTCTATTGTCATTATGTTATGGACTAGCTCAAGGGCTAATCAATGCACATTTATGCTTAACATCATTGCCTGTGTGATCCAACCATACCATGATAAAATCTTCCAAAGGAACCATGGATGTTTCAGTTTTTATTTCATGTTCAGATCTTGTTTCTGTTTCATATTCTCATTCACTTTCATCCTCTGTTTGGCTCTCATCATTTTCAAGAGTACCCAATGCGTAAACTGGCACACTTGGCCCTCTTACAATTCTTAATGAGGTCTATTTGGAAACTTGTGAATCCTCATAGTCCTGTTCTATGGAGTTCTTTATGTCTTGGTATAACTTAGGTTGAGTCCTTAATGGTGCAAGTGTGGATGTTATGTTGGCTTCACCATAAGAGAAGAGCATTCCTCCAAATGGGGTTTTGAGAGATTGTTTTAATCTTGTAAGGGAATTATCGAATTCCTCATGTGCTTTCTCAACCGTATAGTTCATACAATATGTTTCAAATGACTCTTCTGTGTGTAGAGAGTATGTATTCCTCTTAAAAGGGAAAGTGGTACTCCTCTCTGGGCTTTTTATTTTGGTCGCTTTTTTAAGATTGGCATTATGAGGCTCAATCACAACCGGTGATTCTGTAAGATACTCAACCAAGCTAAGCATGCTCCCTTGAGCATGCTTTTTGTGTTCCACATATGTCATATATTGAGGCTTACAATACTCAAAGTATACTATACTTTATGACAATATGATGGGAAAGCTTTATTTAATGACAATATGATAAGAAGGCAACTAGGAACATCATGGATGTGGCCACCTTCTCTAACGTATTTTTACATGCAACTTCTCCATGTAAATAAGCAACAAGGACACTATAGGGACTCATAAATTAAGGATTCTCTTGTCCCATACATGTCCAGGATACCCATGTTAAGAGTTCCATGCTTCCCTATTGCTTAAAAGAGATTGCTTTCACCCACCCCACAATACATGCCTTTAAGAGCTTTTCAAACATAGACTCTTCGAGACATGCCTTCAAGACCTCTTCAAACATAAAAGATCAAGATTGCTAGATTGTAGCAACTAACACATGCACCAATCCACATGCTCTAACTGCTGAAAACATGTGTTTCTCCACAATTTTGCAAGTCGTATAGGCTAGCACCATCATCTTTTGAAAGCATAGAAACACCATCAACGAGGCTAGCATTTGTTTTGGCTAGTTTTGAGACAGATACTTGCTACTGCACTAGATATGTGGCCTTATAACACTTTCGCACCCTTGATACTAATGGGATTCCTGCCTTAGCTAGGATAGCAATATGCATATTAGCCACCTCTTGACAATGATTGTGACATCTTTATCATGCAAGACAAACTATAACATCAACTAAGAGCTGGTAAATCTAAATTTTTGCTCTTTTTTCTTACCCTCATAGCATGCATAACATAGCTTTACATTTACCACTCACAAATTTAATAGTTGTAAGTTTGTCCTCTTAAATTATAGTTCAATTAACCTCAAAATTACTCTCTATTAGTCAAGGTAGCAAAAACCACAAAGCTTTATCAATGGTTAAGTCTCTTGGTCACGCAAGGAGGATGAAGCATCCCAATTTTGATTTGGGGGGTCAAATGCATTTAGGTCGACAATGGAATTCTTGAAAATCTATCAAAAGAAAAGCATTGAAATTATCATTATCTAAGTAACTTGCTAACAAAATATGAAAAGGCTTTGCTACGTTGGTTTGAATATGTAGGTAGTAGAATATCCACCACTATAGGATGGGTCCATGTTATATATATCATACTCCTTTAAATAGTCTACTAATTTGGATTTATTGTGCTATTTTGAAAGCTATTAAGACATATCTTTTTACCATAAAAGAATAAAAATTCCCACATGACCAAGTCGCTAACCAAATAAAAAAGATTTATTATATAGGTTTTGTGCAGATTGTGGCTCTCTTACAACTAAGGGAACTCTCTCTCTCTCTCTCTCTCTCTCTCTCTCTCTCTCCCCCCCCCCTTAGTGTACAATGTTGAGCATGCATATGGTTTGTGTGATAGTTAGTTTTTTTTCTTCATCCTCCTAGAGGAGCTATAAAGAATGTCCAACATTATTGGTGACAAAAACCATTTTATTAAGGTGCTAACCATGCTTGGAGGGAAAACATTTTTTTGTGGCTTGTTTTGATCAATGTACAACCTGTTCCATGGGACAAAGGCCCTACAATAGTATCTCACTCTTTGCACCAATGTAAGTCCTGCATGGGAATCGCATAAGACTAGAGCATCCCCTTCTCGGTCCACATATTCCTTTTGAAAAAAATCCAAGACTCAAGCTTCCTATTTTTTACTATTGCATGCACCTTAACATGGTCCCACTTTGACCTATTTTCCCATGTGCACATTGAGTTAGATTTAGATTTGGATAAAAATAATCTATATTTAAAAAACAGACACAACATGGTTTTGTATGAAAATGCAATCTTCCACATTTTTGTATGAAAATGAAATCTTTCACATTAGTGATCCATTTTTCAAACCTAGATGAGCACATCTTGGACATTTTTACACTTACTCATAAAGTTTGGAGAACATTATGATGCAAGGCATATGTTAAAGATGATTCATTATGTATTTGTTTAACTCTTGTTTTCACATGAGCATTACATAACATTAAGAGATAAAATGTAATCTAGACAAGATATTAGAAAAGTGTCCATAGATTTATTAAAAAAACTGGAGTAACCTAGTGTAAGTCAACCGATATTTTAACGTGTATATATATCATCTATAAATTTAGAAAAAAACTTTTAAGATTGACGAGTTATTTTATAGCTAGAAACTATTACTATAAGGATAGTCAAGAACATCTCATCACCATTGCTTCTTAAAAACATAATAATTATATTACACCTATATAATTTTCTTTCTACGTAATATAATTGTAACATGCTCATAACCACCTTTATCATAATAAGAACTAAGAAATGGCTTTTGCTATCATCTTAAACCATCATCTTTCTTGTGCATAATAGCTCCATATTCTTAGCTCACTTTGTGTTATTATCCCACTAAGGTTACGCTTCATTTTTTTAGCTTTACAAACTCTAGGGATGCGCTGGGTTTCAGCTTCATCTCTCTAAGACATGAGAATCCAACATCCTCCTAGCATTATGTAAAGACTTGTGAAATTATACTACCTAATGGACTCTATAAACATGCTTAGAGTTCCTACTTAGACCCACTTCTTCTAATGTTCATAGGACTATGGAGAATAATAAGGGTTCTCTTGCACCATGCATGCAGAAACATTTTCACTCTTTGCCATAGAAAGACATTACTTTTGCCATGCATGCAAAAACATTTTCATTCTTCCCCACTAGAGAGAGATTCCTTTAGCTACTATGACACATGTTCTCAAGGCCCCTTTAAGCATAAATAATAAGATGGAAAAATTACAGAATTTAACACATGCACTCTCCATGTGCTCTAAGTGCGAACAATATTTGTGTTTTTGGATAATTTAGTGAGTTTTGATAGCATGATAGGTTAGCACCATCATCTTATGAATGTGTAACAATACTCCTAGGGCTAGCAGTTTTTGTGGCTAGTTATAAGGATGGTACTCGCTATTACACCAGACACATGGCCTTACAACATTATCCAACACTAGCACCAATGCCTCTTCTATTCTTTGTGTGAGGGAGTGTGAAGAGCTAGAGGATGGAGATTCCTTTCATGTGAAGGCAAGCAACTTCTTGATGCAGTTATTGGCTATAATTGATGTAATGAAGACGTTTGGTACCATATATGTGAAGAAAAAATCCTTCATGAGGAGAATTCCACAACATTAGTTTACATGTTAAGAGTGATGTTAGCAGGTCCTTAGTCTCATCGCTCGCAAGAAAGCATATAAAGTGAAACTAGCATAAAGAGGAATAATTTGAGATCATCGTTAGAGAGACCACAAGTATCCCGAAGTTAGAGAAGTGTTACTATGTGAAATGCAATGAAAATTTGAGAAGAAGACCAAATGATGTTGAGTGGTTGAGATATATTGAAACCACTAAAGTACGCGAGGAATTCTTGAAAAATTTGGTAAAGCAGAAATCATCAATGGTGAACCATAGTTGATGGATAGACCAGAAATGTTTTTGCATGCATGGGGAAAGTAATGTCTTTCTAATGGCAAAGAGTGAAAGTGTTTTTAATGCATGGCATAAGAAAACCCCTTATTATTCTCCATAGTCTCATGAACATTAGAAGAAGTGGGTATGAGTAGGAACTCTAAGCAAGTTTTTAGAATCCACGATATAGTATAATTTCAAAGTCTTTGCATAATGCTAGGACGACATTGGCTTCTCATGTCTTAGAGAGATGAAACTAAAACCTAAAGCATCCCTGAAATTTGTAAAGCCAAAAAATTTAAGCATGACTATAGTGGGGACAATAACACAAAGTGAGCTAAGAATGTGGAGCTATTATGCACAAGAATGATGATGGCTTGAGATGATAGAGCAAAAATCATTTCTTAGTTTTTAACATGATAAAGGTGGTTATGAGAATGTTACAATTATATTACATAGGAAAGAAAAATATATAGGTGTAATATAATAATTATAAAAACATAGTTAGTGTAATGTTTTAAAGAAGAAATGGCGATGAAATATTTCATGATCCTTATAGTGATAGTTTATAGCTATCTTATGACTCGTCAATCTTAAAAGTTTATTCCTTAATTTATAGATGATACATATACACGTTAAAATGTTAGTTGATTTTCACTAGGTTACTCCAGGTTTTTGTAAATCTATTGAGGCTTTTCTAATATCTTGTCTAGAATCTTACATTTTATGTCTTAATGTTATGCAATGCTTTAAGTCATGTCAATTGTTTAAACAAACAAATACATAATGAATCATCTTTAACATATACTTTGCATCAGAATGTTCTCCAAACTTTGAGTAAGTGTAAATATATCCAAGAAGTGCTCATCTAGGTTAGAAAATTTGATCACTAATGTGAAAGATTTCATTTTCATACAAAAAAATACAAAACAACATTGTGTATGTTTTTTAAATTCAGATTGTTTTTATATCCAAATCATATTTTGGGAATTGATCACTCCATTTAATTTTGGATATATCCTAAACATGCCAACTCTAAATTTGTCACAGATTTTAGATCTAGATTCTAATCTTCAAGATATTTTCAATGATATGTCACATGAGGGGGTTTTAATATAATTTTTTACCATGATCCCATTTTTCAAATGGGAATGGGTTTTTTCCCAAATTATGGTGTTACAAAATAATATTGTGTATGTTTTTTAAATTCAGATTGTTTTTATATCCAAATCTAAATCAAACTTAATGTGCACATGAGAAAATAGGTCAAAGTGGGACCATGTTAAGGTGCATGCAATAGTAAACAATAGGAAGCTTGAGGCTTGGATTTTCTTGTGGAGCAAGAAGAGGATGCTCTAGTCTTATGCAATTCCCATGCAGACCTTACATTGTTAAAAATGGTGAGATACTATTGTAGGGCCTTTGTCCCTTGAAATAGATCGTACATCGCTCAAAACTAGCCACAAGAAATGCTTTCCCTATAAACATGGTTTGCACCTTAATAAATGGTTTTTCTCGCAAGTAATGTACTTGCACATTCTTCATAGCTCCTCTAGGAGGATGAAGCAAAAAAGTGTTTATCACACAAATCATATGCATGCTTAACATTGCACTGAGAGAGAGAGAGAGAGAGAGAGAGAGAGAGAGAGAGGGAGACAGAGAGAGAGAGAGAGAGAGAGAGAGAGAGAGAGAGAGAGAGAGAGAGAGAGAGAGTTTCCCTTAGTTGCAAGAGAGCCACATGTTGCTAAAAAACTATATAATAAATCTTTTTTATTTGGTTAGCGACTTGGTCATGTGTGATTTTTTATTCTTTTATGGTTAACAATATGTTTTAACAGCTTTCAAAATAGCACAATAAATCCAAATTAGTAGACTATTTAGAGGAGTGTGATATAACATGGACCCATCATACAGTGGAGCATATTCTACTAGCTACATACATTAGATATTTAAACCAACGTAGCAAAGCCCTATCATCTTTTGTTAGAAAGTTGCATAGATAATGATAATTTCAATGCTTTTCTTTTAATAGATTTTCAAAAAGTCCATCATTGACCTAAATGCATTTGATCCCCCAAATCAAAATTGGAATACTTCATCCTCCTTGGATGACCAAAAGTGTTAACCATTGATAAAGCTTTGTGGTTTTTGCTACCTTGACTAATAGAGTGTAATTTAGAGGTTAGCTGAACTATAATTTAAGGGGCGGACTTACAACTATAAAATTTTCAAGTGGTAAATGTAAGCTATGCTATGAATGCTATGGGGGTAACAGAAAAGAGCAAAATTTTAGATTGGCTAGCTCTTAGTTGATGTTATAGTTTGTCATACATTATAAAGATGTCACAATCATTGCAAAGATGTGGCTAATGTGCATATATTACTATCCTAGGTAGGGATCCCATTAGTATCGAGGGTGCGATAGTGTTATATGGCCACATGTTTAGTGCAGTAGAGCAAGTATCTGCCACAAAACTAGCCACAAAAAATGCTAGCCTCATTCATGATGTTTCTATGCTTTTAAAAGATGATGGTGCTAGCCTATACAACTTGCGAAATTGTCGTGAAACACATGTTTTCACCACTTAAATCATGTGGATAAGTGCATGTGTTAGTTGCTACAATCTAGCAATCTTGATCTTTCATGTTCAGAGAGGTCTTGAAGGAATGTCTCGAAGAGGTCTTTTATGTTTGAAAATCCCTTGAAGGCATGTCTTGTGGGGTGACAACAATCTCTTCTAGGTAATAGGGAAGCATAAAGTGTTTATCCTTGGACATGTATGGGACATGAGAGTCCCATACATGTTTTCACCACTTAAATCATGTGGATAAGTGCATGTGTTAGTTGCTACAATCTAGCAATCTTGATCTTTCATGTTCAGAGAGGTCTTGAAGGAATGTCTCGAAGAGGTCTTTTATGTTTGAAAATCCCTTGAAGGCATGTCTTGTGGGGTGACAGCAATCTCTTCTAGGTAATAGGGACCATATTGTTAGACTGCTTGGAGTTCCTTTTGGGGTTGGACTTACTTATAAACAACTGGTAATGTGGGCCATTAATAGATTGGTGGAGAAATTAAAAAAGTGGCAAGATTTGAAAGTTCCCTTCCATATAACAGGATTGATATCTGCAACTCTGTTTTGAATGCTTACATCATGTTTCTAAGTCCTCTGTTAAAGTCTAGGAAGTGTCATTGGAAGGAAATCGTTGGTCCTATAAGAGACTTTCTATGGAGAAATGGCAATGGCAAGAAAAGAGTCCCTTTTGGCTAGCTTGAGATAAAGTGTCAGTGCCAAAAAAGGAAGGGGGAATCGCTATCATTCACTTGCCCACCCATTGTGTTGCAAGAAGGACTCTGATGCTCCCTAGGGAGTTATCTCAAAATGCTACTTGGGCCTTAATGATAAGGGAATTGGTGGAAATGGCTGATGTTTTAGCTGGGCAGAGAGAGACTTGATGACTCAAGTGATGGAGGTGTTGCACAGTGAATTATGTTCCACAGCAACTGATACTTCAGTCTAGATCAAGGATTGGACTTGGATCAATGGTGTCTAACTAAAGGAGGGTAAAACTAGGGACATTTATGCATTAATGAGGAAGGGGGATACCCATCTACTGTATTGCAACAAAATATGGAATGTAACATGGAGCTCTTCTAGCTGGAAAAAGAGATGGCACTTGATCTCGAATTGCCAGGTCCCTAGGAAACTGCAAGTTTTTTTGTGGAAGGTTAGCATGTGGGCTTTACCTATTGACTATGAAATGCAAAAAGAAACATGGCTAGTGGGATTTGCCCTAGGTGCAGGTCTTCAATAGAAAGTGGCAAACATTTGTTATGGGAATGTGCAGCTCTAAGGAGCACCTGGTGCAAAATGACTAAGTGGATAGAGAGGGGTCTGAACATGTAAACCTTTTGGGAGGACTGGTTACTTGGGAAGCGGGCAGTGCGTGTGATGAGCTCAGTGGGCTGGTTTTTAACATTATCAGAACTTGCATCTTATGGGAAATCTCGACTAGCAAGAATGAAATTGTGTTCTTGAGGGCTACATGTACAGGGCTGTAGGAAATAGAGCTGATGTATAAATATGTATGCATGTGCTGGTCTGTATTATGTAATGCAAATAAAATTAGATCTCTGGAATTGGATTTGTTGATTCAGAATCTGCAGAGGAATATCCTTTGAATGTTTTCCTGATTTTGGCTAAGCTTCATGCATACTAGGGTTCTTTCCCTAATATATTGATGGATTGGTGGCTACAGGTGAGATGTTGGATTGAGAAGAAAAGGCCTCCTACATTCGGACCTAAAACTCGGAGATGGTACCGCAAGGAAAAGCAAACCGACCATACATTTGTTGCCGTCATTGAGAACCCGGTTGGCACTAGACCCACAGTTAAGGTTTGGTCGAAGCATGGGGGTATGCTAGAAAAACAATCCCCCCGTGGTTGCAAAAAAAAAACAAATAGAAGTAATGGTAGTGATGGGGATGGATTGTGGAGTGTTGTTTTTTTTTTTCAATGATATATACTCCCCTTCTTCTTTGTGAATCTAAGGGGGGTTCTTTTTTTACATCTTGAACTTGCATTACAGTTTATATCATAAGGTTTCCAAACTTGAACTTGCATTCCAGTTTATATCATATAAGGTTTTCAAACTTGAACTAGAATGATTGAGTTTTTACATTTGTACTCATAGGTGAGATTACGTGAGAGAGATCTAAAATACATTAGAGAAGGCGGCCACATCCATGATGTTCCTACCAGCAGCGGGCGGCTTTGCTGCCTCAGCATGCGAATCTACAGTTGTATGGTCCACCACCAGCAAGCCGAGGTGGGATATAGAATGATTTGAGTTTTTACATTTGTACTTATAGGTGAGATTACGTGAGAGAGACCTAAAATACATTAGAGAAGGCGGCCGCATCCATGATGTTCCTACGAGCAGCGGGCGGCTTTGCTGCCTCAGCATGCGAATCTACAGTACTTGCTAGATCACAACCTGTATGGTCCACCACCAGCAAGCCGAGGTGGTGTTGGCGCGGCGTGGCGCACATGAAGCTAAGTTAGTTGGAGTGGTGAATAATATCTTAGAACTGGTCGCCGCTGAAGGTCTGGCCGAAGTGCCAGTCGGCGGGGGCGACGTCGTAGGAGGTGAGAGTCGTGCCGTCGCTGGTGGTGACCTGGAAGGAGAGGCTCTGGCCGTCCAGCAGGGCGTTGCTCTGCCAGTTCTGTCCCCAATTCCTGCTCATGGGCTGCCAGCCGATCTTGGAGCCCTTGATGGAGACGGCGCGGACGTCCCCAACTCCGCCTACGTTGGTGACGAGCACCAAGTTGAAGTAAGAGTGGCCGTTCATGGTGAGGTGGATGCCGCCCGTTTTAACGCACGGAACCCTCCGGTAGAGCACGGGCACGAATCCGCCTTTGTAGACGCCGATCTTCTCGAAGGCCGGCTGCGCCATGTCAAAGTGCTGCAGCGGGGGGTTGCACCAGCCGCCCGCGTTGTTGGGCAGCGCGTCGTTGGGCGGGCAGAGGTTGGTGGCCGTGACCAGTACGGAGCGTCGCTGAGGCACCACTCGGCATCGGCGCCCACATCGCACTTGATCTCGAAGCAGGCGCCGCAGCTAAGGCCGGCGTTGAAAAAGCGCCGTGCTGAGGGCGGCGGTGTTGGTGCCGTAGCCCGAGGAGTAGAGGTCCCCGTAGTCGCAAGCGCCACCTGGACACATAGCATGAATCGATCTCAATTTCAGTTCAAGGGTTGATCAGCCACAGCATGCCGACTGAAATGGCAATAACAGCTCATAATGTAAACGTACCCATGGTGCCGGAGGCATCGCTTCCGCCGTAGAAAGTGGCATGGGCGTTGGTCCACCCGCTCTGCTCGGAGCCGCCGCCGCCGTAGTAGGAGGCCAGGGCCGGAGCACCCATGAGGAGCAGGAGAAGCAGCGGGATAAGCGGGGCAATATTAATGCTGCGGGGGAAGAGAGTCCACATAATTGTAGCAATTGCCATTCAACTGTATTGACGCAGTGGCGAGCTTAGCTTAGCTTGGCTTGGCTCGGCTTGGCTGCGTGGCTAATTGGCTTGGCTGCGTGGCTAATTGGCTTGCTGCGGCCGATGAGTAGCAGGTTGGGGACGGACTCCTTATATATATAAGGAGTCGGCTCAAGCTAGATTTCGGCCTGCTGGCTGATGTGGCGCCTACGTGGCTCATCAGCCACGTGGCAGTCAACAGCCGGCAGCCGCTTTATTCCGCCTGTGGTTTTTTCACCCGTCGCCGGTTGCATGCAATTCGTGGGATGTAAAAGTAAATTAAATATGGCTATAATAGAAGCGCCAAATTTACATACGGTGCTATTGGAGCAGAAGGGGAAACCAGACATTTTTTTTTTCATTTTGAATCTGCCAGCATTCGACCGCGAGGGAAGCTCGTCCTGCTGCAAACGATTTTTCCCTTCTGAATCTGCTGCTCGCTCGACCGGCGAAGCCGCTCGTCCTGCTGCTGCGCTGTTGAATCGAGTTCTGCTGCGTGGAGCTGAACCGGCTGCGCTGTTGGTGGAGAACCTGAACGTGAGCCGCTGCTGCTGCTGCTGCGTGGAGCCCTGCCAGGTAGCCTGCGAACGAACGCATCTCTGCAGGTTTAGCAATTAATAATTAATTAAAAAATAACTTTAATTAATTGCAGTAAAAAGGGTAACTGTATGCAGAGTTTTTTTTCCCAGGAAATTTTAAAATGAGAAGGTTATCAATAGAAACAAAATGGAAAAAACAAAAAAAAACAAAATGAGAAAAATCATCCTTTACAAATAACAGAAACAAAATGAAGAGAGTAATTATTTTATTTAGCCGAAAGGATACCTTGGAGGATTAATTCTCAAGCTGAAATTCTCGTACTCTGGGTCAAAATACGGCCAGCCCATTGCCTCTGCAAATATTTTTTTAAATGCATATTCTTTTAAATGCATATTTCTTAAATGCTATTCTGTGTATTGATGCATTCTTGTATTAATTTAGAGGAAAGTATGGGAGAATGCATGCATGTATGCTTATGGACAGTTATTTTTTAATTAAAGTTATCTTGATGCATGCATGCTTAAAGAATCTTGATTTAGAGGAAAGTTTTTTTTAATTAAAGTTATTTTTTAATTAAAGTTATCTTGATGCATGCATGCTTAAAGAATCTTTAACATTTAAATAGGGTAGAGAAAAGTATTGTGTGTGTGTAATGTGTGTGTTATGTCTCATTCTATCTGTGTGTGTGTATGTAACAAAAAGAAACTATTGATAATACAACAATGCATACAAGCTTAATGAAACTTTAACATTTACAGAAAAGTATTGTGTGTGTGTGTGTAATGTAGCATAAATGACAACTTATATCATTTCAAGCACCATAAACAATGTGAACTCTCCATCCGTGTTGGGAGCTTCAGAGACGCCAATTACTGCACCTAATGTTAATCTGAATCGAGAGGGTAATCCTCCAGTGGGAATAGACGTGCCGACATTTAAGAAGCCCACCAATTTCTTTGTGCGACGCGAAACGGACGAGGTGCGCTTTGAAGCTCTTGCATGTATTTAGAAGTTTTTAGTCTTTAGTCTCTAATGATTTTCAATAAGTTTGAAAGCTTGCGGGTTGCCTTAATTTTGGAGCAACCCATTGACCTCAGCACCCCAACACCCAAGAAAGCAAGTAAAGATGAGGAGGAAGAAAATGGAGACGTGGAGGATTCAATTGAAGGTGAGGAGGAAGAAAATGGAGACGTGAAGGACACAATTGAAGGTGAGGAGGAAGAAAATGTAGACGTGGAGGATAAAATTGAAGGTGAGGAGAAAGAAAATCTAAACGTGGAGGATACAATTGAAGGTGAGGAGGAGGATTCATTTGAAGGTGGGGAGGCCCCCGATGTTGCAAATGCAGATGTTGACAATACGCATGACATGAGCACACAGGTGATACGTAATGATAGCGTTTGTTTTATAGCTTAAGCTGTTGATGGTGATGAATTGAATTGACGCTTAATTTTTTGTTCGTAACAGGTCGAAGAGAGTGGGCCTCAAGAAACGCCAATTCATGTTGTGAAACAACATGCTCCCCTTCGACGTTCTTCGCGTTTGATGGCCAAGAACAACATAGCTTAGCGATATTGTTTTTGGATTTACTCATGTCAAAGCCTATGTAGCTTTTTTTATGTCCCCTTTTTATGTGTGAGTTTGCATACACTCTACGTAATAGCCATTGTGGCCAAAAACACTATCATTTCTAATATGGTACATTTGGAATGGTTTCATGATATTTAGCCTCTCTCTCTTGTTGTTTTAAATGAAGCTCTTTCTTACAGACATGTTGAATGTTGAATGTTCTTTTAAATGAATGTAGCATTTTGTACACGCTTATACACGCTATTGCAAAGCTCTGTTGAAGTCTCTCTCTCTCTCTCCCTCTCTTCTCATACACGCTATTGAGAAGCTCTCACACACACACACACAATTTTACACACACCAACTTTGTTTCTCTTACACACGGCAACACACGAACAAAATACAGCTCAAGACCCACAATAATTGGTTGAAGATTATGATGCAAAAAGCCATTGGAGCATTGGAGAGTTCATTACATGAATTCAAAAGGCTACTTTGAAGCTTTCTCATCAAGCCTTTTTTGCATTGACACTTTGGTTTTCTTAGCAGGGGTCTTGAAGGGGTGAGCCAATGGGTGACTCTTTGATGATGTTGATTTCTTCTTGCTGCCCTTCTCAAAGAATGGTTTTGCTCGCTTCAAGGAGTTGCCGAATCCATCTTCCAAGACTTGAAAATTAGCTTGTGTTTCTGTTCGCTCATCCATTCTTGCCTTCATTGTCTTCACATGGCCCAATGTTCTCCTCAATCCATTGCAAGCCTCCTCAATCAAAGGCTGGGATGCGATTGGCATGTAAGTGTTTAAGTTCTACATGTCTCTCTTTTTTTTCTCTACATGTCTCAGTTATTATTTGTCCATCAACAATCTTTATGTGCTATTTGTAGTATCACAAATATGGGGCGTTTTGGTCACATGGACGTCATTTTCGAGTAGAACGAATAGACCAAAGAAGAGCAACCTTTTATTGTAGTGTCACAGCACAATTTGTTCAAGAAAGTCGAGCAAGTGCAAGTGATGATAACACAATTAGTGGAATGCTTGATTACTTTGGATGTAGTGGTTCCTGATAGTTAGTTATGTTTATGGGGTTGTGGGGGACCTGACAGTTAGTTATGGATGTACTGGCTTCTGATGTGACCCTTGAATTACAAGCTTTTTGGAGGGAAAAAAGTCTTTTCATCATACATATTGGTTGGGTGGTGTTTTTTCATCCTCAAAAATGAAAAATGAAAAATTTTCACTTTTTGGGGCCCACCTAAATATACGAGAATGTTTTCCTGATGTGAAAGGGAGATATGGTGGGAGTTAATGAGGAAGGAGATTTCAAACTGTCAACAAAGATTCAGTTTGTAGAGAGTGAAGATAAAAAATTCAAAAAGTAAGAGAAAGTATGAGAAAAGTCAAAAAGTAAGAGAGAGAGTATGAGAATATTCCCTTTAAAAAGTAAAACTAGGGAGGTATGGCTGATGTGGCAAGGAAAAAAATAGGGGTCATCATAGCCTTTGTCTCCCTTAAGCCTAGCCTTTTTAAGCTCTAATCCCTTAAAATTAGGAATCCTTAGGAGGCCCTTTTTGGGTCCAAAAAATTCCTAATGTCATTTTTTGTGCATCGATAATTTTTTTAATTGTAATTCCATATGCAATAGCATTGGCTTAGGATGAAGGTAATCTCCCTTTGGTAATTATCAAGCATCAGTCTCTCGAGCAAGTTTCTAAGATATTTATGGTGTTGATTCATAATAACAACTTTAGGCACACGACCTTCTCTTCAATAGCCATACTTTACGCACACAGACCCATGGGCCCTCAATAACTCAATCTCCTCTATACATGGTTACAGAGTAGTATCCTCATATATATGACCACCAGCATCACACACATTGCCTCACCTTTCAATTGTACAAAGGTGCACCAACCCTCCCTCTGCTGTGTTCATGACTACTTCTCTATACATAGGCAAGCGCTAGTCCTCTTGTGCAACTGTATGAGTGGCTTCCTCTTACTGCAAACATGGGTGTACACATGTCCATCTCTTTTTCCTTGCATGAACTCTTCTCATGGATTTTTAGTGGCGGCAGCCCATCTAGTCATTCGAGGCTTCTCTAAAGTGCCCTTCTTGAAAAATGGTTGATGCCTTTCATGGCTTGCTAACCCACTTCCCTAACTTACTGTTTATGTGCTTTTGAAGAACATGACTAGCTACATCAAAATAGTGCCATAAGATGATATTTTCCCTTCACAAAGGTTTGTTCACATGCATTGATATCCTTTGACCACTTTGGACACAAAATCACCAAAATTTAACATTGCAAAGCTTAAATGATCCCCATATCCATAGAGCATATCCATGGTTCTTGTTGTCTCTGTGCCAAACACACTAATAAGAGACCACCTATACCGTCTCCATGAGAATAAATGCTTAAATCAAAATATCAGAGACTAAATTGCCAACATTATGTTGTTCTCATATACATGTCGGGCCAACCATACATGAGCACAACAACTCAACTCTAAGAGACATCCATGCAATTGAGATACGTGTACATATTGTGCAATGGAAAATCACACACAACACATAATAAGTTATCTCTATCTCAAAAACATATGCCAATACTCTCGAGAAATTTTTGGTGCTCACAATACTATGGTTAAATTTGCTAGATATAATTGTTGACAAGGTGCTCATTTTAGTAGGTAGAGCATGGGAAAATTGTTAATTGACCCTAGACTTATTGAGATTGTTGAAATTGATGTTATTTGTGTTTCTTAACACTTTAAAATTTCTTAACTGATTCTTTACTTCACACACCCTAGCTCCATAGTTTTGTCTTTCAATATGGAAGGGGTACTTGAAGAGAATTATGGTATAAAATTAAGGTATGAGCTCGAGGGCCTCACTCTTAAGAAAACCTTCATATCACCTACATAGTTTTGTCCTTCAATATGGAAGGGGTACTTTAAAGGAATTATGGTATAATAGAATTAAGGTATGAACTCGAGGGCCTCACTCTTAAGAAAACCTTCATATCACCTACATTGAGAGGTTACACTACAAGAGAATCATAGTTTTTCGACGATTAGTTTCCACGCCTGGTCGCGTCATCGATATGTGCGTAAAAATAGGTGTCAAAATATGTGTGGAAAAATGCATCGAAACAACAGTCGAAATATGCGTGGAAAAAGTCATCGAAATAACAGTCGAAATTTTTCTTTTTTAAAAAAATGAATTTATATATAATACTTGCTAGTTCCCATCTTGGGGTGTGTTTTAGCCTTCTCTTTCTACCTCTTTGCAAGCATATGTCTATGAGAGAGAGAGAGAGAGAGAGAGAGAGAGAGAGAGAGAGATCAGAGAGAAAGAGATAGATAAAGAGAGAGAGAGAGGGGGGGGAGCTGAGGGAGAGAGGAGGGTATAACTTCCATCATGCTCTTTGCAGGAGAAAAAATGCTAGCTCCTCCTCCTTAACACTAAGGTGCAATTAAGAAAGTGCTCTATTTTAATGAAATTAAAGTTCATCACATCAACTTGCTCGTCCTCAGCGAGATCCATGGCTCCAAATAAATCTATTTCTAGAAATACTCCATCATTGTTGTCAATTGGTGGAACTAGTTGTCTTGTAGTAGTAGAAGGTAATTCATCCATGTCGTCATCCTCTTCTAGCTCTAGCATGAGAGCTGTCGATGCATCATGATCATACTCAGCTTGAATCTCTTCTTCTTCTGGATTATCTCTAGTGTCTGTTTCTCATTCAAGATGTATTTGCTCAATGAGTACACCTTCATCCGATCCTAATCCCGTGTGAGCCTCACCTACTTCATCAACTAGTATGTCTTCTTCTTGTTCTTCTTGTGGTTCAATAGGTGCTAGTGGTGTATGCTCAATCATCACATGATCTGGGGGGAGTTCCTTAGCATCTGGCAAATAGTCAACTACTATTTTCACCTCTTCAAATATTTGTTTTCCATGTGGATTTATTTGGATCACAAATATCCATTTATGATCTATCAGGTCTTCCACAAAGATGACTTGCTCATAGTTCTCTGGTAGCACAAATGTGTCCCTTTGGTCAGTCCATATCTTTGTGCAGTCTACTTGAAGAAATCCACACGTGTCTTTGCATACAGTTACTTGCGTCCCTTGAGTTATCAACTTGAATCATTTCACATCAAAAATGAACATATCAAACTTTCTAAATCCAACCTTGATAATATCTTGGATTGTTCCACAATAATCTGGCATGTCTACTTCAGTATTGCCATCACTTGCACTTGAACGACTTTCTTGCATGAAATTAGCCTTCACACCACAATCAAATGTTGTTCTCTTTTTATCTATTCCTTCTACTCGAAAGTGAGGTCCGCGTGACCAAATTGTCCCAAACTTACGATACTGCAAGCACAATAAATAAGTACTTTTATTGTATAATTTCAAGAAAACACAACATAAAAGACAATGCGTAGTTATCTCTAACTCACATACATGGAAATCACAACCATATGCAAGCTCCTCCTCCTCATCACTTATTGATTCACAATTGCGTTTAGCTTGTAGTATGGTTTGCTCGAGCCATTTATTAGAAGGAAAGTCTAGAAGAAGTGCAAGTTCTACTTTTCATCTCTTTCTATTCTTCCATTTCAATGCTCCCATTCTTCAAGGTGACCTCTATGTTAGGAGATCTAGTCCTATGGTGACCTCTCTTTCCATTATTCCATTTCAATGCTCTTGTTCCTCAAGGTGACCTCTATTTTGGGAGATCTAATGCTATGGTGTGGGTAATCCTAAGTCGATTAAGCGTCTGTATCCCCCATAGTAGTAGCAAAACTGGCAGATTCTTGTAGATGAATTCACCTTTGATTGTGTCTTCTAAAGAAGGAATAGAACTATTGCTAATTAGACGTAACTTCTGGAGGAAAACGTTCCAAATGTGAAGTGTGAGCTCTGATTTTATATTCACGTGATCACAAAATTTTTTTTGTTAATAACATGTGTGAACATGTTATTAACATGTTCACATGTTAACATGTTCTCAAAAAAGCCGGTGACAAGCGACCTGGTAACCGGGAAAAATCCCGCCGGGCTTTTGCTGTACCCGGCGGGCCCGCCGGGATAAAGCAAAGCCCGACGGGTCCCTGCGGGGTCGTTATATAGCCCGACGGGGTACAATTTTCTATATATATGGGCCCGGGGGGCCCTTTGGGATTTCATTGCTGACAGCATACACAGGTAATGAAAACTTGTGTGTGTGTGTGTGTTTGTGGGTGTGTTCGTGCGGGCAGCTGCCCACTGTCGCAATGCGCGGCAGGATGTGGGTGGTCCGCCACACGAGGGATGTGTGTGTGGGTGAGTTCGTGCGGGCAGCCGCCCATTGTCGCAATGCGCGACAGGATTTGGGTGGCCCGCCACACGACTGGTGTGTGTGTAAGGCCATTCTTCGGAATGGTGCTTACCCTGGGGCACTTACTCGGTAATAAGGCTAGTCTGTGTCCTATGGTAAGTATGGCACGCGGTAGCGGTACTAGTCGGTAACGCGGCAAGCATAGTATCGTTATGGCGATGTCACCTTCCCTTCCCTTCCCTTTGTCAAATGCGGACATATGGTCGGTAACGCGGCCAGTGTATGTTCGTATCCTATTGGTATTCCCATAGAATCGGGTGGCATTTTGTCGTTAACACGGCAAGTTGGTGTCATCCGCTAGTGCATAAAATGTTTTTTGCATATTGCGGCATTTGATCGTTAACGCGATCGAAAAAGTGTCGTAAATTTGCTTGCGTATTTCGGCATATGATCGTTAACGCGGTCGAATAAATGTCGTAAATTTGTTTGATTTGACTTGTATTGTTTTTATTGTGTTTGATCCATGCGATACTTGGTTGCTAACGCGGCATTAGTATTTCATGGATCAAAGTTTACATCATATTGTCTAAACATTTTATTTTATAATATCGTGATTCGTAACTCGAAAAATATGAATCTCTCTTTTCTTACCCCCCTCTCTCTCTCATGATACACTTCACAACTCTTTCTCTATCTCTCTCATGATTCACTTCACAACACGATAGATGTGTAGATAATGTTTTTTTTTTATTTCTCTTAAAATATACATAATTCTTAATAATTTCTTTTTTCTCCCTCTATTTACTTAAAAATTAAAACAATACATTATTTTTCTCTTTAGGAACTCACAAAAACATTAAAAATGTCATCTAATGTTTCTTCTCTCTATCTGTCACAACTCTCTCTTCCTCTCCTCTCTCTCTCTCTCTCTCATGATACACTTCACAATTCTCTCTCTCTCTCTCACAATGATACACTTCGCAACTCTTTCTCTCTCTCTCTCATGATACACTTCACATCTCTCTCTCTATCACGATAGGTATGTAGATGAGGAGTGCTTTAGGATTACAAAACATTATTTTTCTCTCTTTAGGAACTCACAAAACTATAAAAAATGTCATTTAATTTTTCCTCTCTCTATCTGTCACACCTCTCTCTCTTCCTCCCCCTCTCTCTCTCTCTCTCATTCGATAATGTATACACTTCGTAAGTAATAATGCGCTTGTTGCGGTTGTCTCACGTTCGATAATGTATTGCATGATGTTGAGTTCAGTAATATTGTTTGATATATTCTGTTTTTGTTTGATCATTGATAAGTAATGATACACTTGTTGCTGTTTTCTCACGTTTGATGATGTATTGGATGACGTTGAGTTCATTAAAATTATTTGATATTCCGTTTTTGTATGAACATTGACGATATTGATATACTTGTTGCTGTTCTCTCACGTTTGCTTGATGTTTATTTCAGTAATGTTTGATATTCTGTTTTTTTGTGTTTAGTGATATTTGCTAGATTTACGAAGACGATCAACATGCTTTCCCCCGAAGAGCGCAAAATCGTTCTACGAGCAATTCGCATTGAAGCGGTCATCACAGTGTCACAATGTACTGATGATGTCATCAAAAAGATCAATGAGTCTGAGATACTCATGCGAGATCTAATAGACCAAATTTGGGAAAATGCACAGCGTCGGCTTCGAAGCGGAGGCAACGCTGAGTTGCTAGATAGACAGAAGATAGCAGATTTTAACCATCAGCACATAACACGAACCATTTTGGGGAGCATGCCTGTAGCATGCAGTGATCTTAGAGATGCTGCCCCGCCTGAAGCCAATATGCAACGTCTATAGTTATGGGACGTTGTATGGAGCGAGCAAAGAACCAAGAGCAAGCGCATGAAGGCGTTGGATGCAGAGTCCCTCCCCAAAAGATTGCGCATTGCCCAGGACGTCGCTGCAACGTTCAGTCAGGCAGATGCAAGTGGTACAGGTGTCATTAATCGTACCATCTACAATTCTATGTGCACACATCTTATTGGCATCCCGCACGAGGCTCTTCACGAAGGACGAACAATAGGCTCCGGTGTTTTTGGAACAGTAAAAGAGTATGCAATTAAAGGTATATCATTTTTACCGGAGCACATCACTTTTTGCGGAAAGCACTACAAAGGAGAAGGCAGCGCGAAGTTCGAGAGCTTCCAGGTAGAGCAGGGTATGCAAGTGCTACATCCATCGATTGTCCGATGCATTGCCTTTACAAAAGAGGCTCCTTGGATCACAATTTTCCCGTACTATAATGGCGGCGCTCTTGGTGATACTCTTCTAAAGGTTCCCTTCAGATTCAGTGAGTTCACCAGAGCAATCTTTCGTTTGGATCGAGGATGGAGACAACCCCCGCCTGATAATATCCCTTTAAGTCATCTAGAACTTTCAAAAATAAAACAAATAGTAATAAGCATGCCACATATTATGCATGCCCTGGTGGAAGGTCTAGCGGCAGCACATATGGCAGGTATTGTACATACCGACCTACATCCTTTCAATGTAATGTTGGATTATACAAAAGAGCTAAAGCCACGCATAGGTATTATCGATTGGGGGTTGCTGCTAAGAGCGCCCAAAAAATGGGTGTCTCTCAATTTTGTATTTGAAGCAGACAAGAACCCTGAGAAGGTGGCACAGGCAGTCTCCTACGCAGACAGAGAGCGAAATAAACGGCCGTGGATAGCCCCAGAGCTTTATGATCCATTTTTGGCAGATGCATACACTCCTGCATCTGATGTTTTTGCCTTAGGATATTTATTACAAACTTTATATGACTTTTGGCAGAAAGTGCAAGAGTTGTGGATGGATAATAGTTCCCATGACAAAGTTACCATGGATACTATTATTCATAGAGTCAAAAATTGGATGTTTCTGCCTAATCGCGATGAGCGAAAATCAATTTTGCAAGTAGTTGAATTTTTTAGATCACTAAATACTGACCCTACGAGGGCACAACGTCCTCTTGTAGAGCTATCGGTGGCATTCACCCCAACTTTGTAATGATACAGTATCAAGAGATTAAGTTTCAGGAATGGCATTTTGTTTCTCTCTTCAAAATTTGATGTGTCCAATGTTTCAAAATTTTGTTTCTCTCTTCATTGAGTCTTTGCAATATCTCTCTCCTCTTGTGGTGTTTAAGTTTATGTTTTCTCTTCAAAAGTTGATGTGCGAGCATTGTTTGAAGTGTTTTTGGAGTCAAGTGGACATTTCTCATCGAGTCTTTGCAATACATATCTCCTCTCGTGGTGTTTGACTTCAAGACTTTGAGAGTAATGGTCAATTTATCTTACGTTGATCTTTACAGTTCATTAAAATCCTAACATCATCTACGTTCATGCAGATATGGAGCAGGCGCAAGCGAACGAGCATCAAGAGTTAGCCAAGAAGGCATACGAGCGAATGAAGGCCCTTGCGCATGGCCTGACAGCCCGCGAAGCTACAAGAACAGCATGCAGGTTATCGAAATGGACAAATCCAACTTATGCCCAATGGAAAGACATAAACAAACGCGTAACCACAGAGATGATAAAGGAAATATGGCCATGTCCAGATGGCGAGATTAAGAAGGGAAGATGGAAGATTTCTCGTTGCACTCACAATGATATCAAAACTAATGCCGAGCGCATTTTCTTGGAGGTGTACGGTCATCCTCTCCATAACGCCGACGCTCCACTCTATTTTGCTAAAATGCTATATGCTCAATTTATCCTAGAAACTCGAGTGGACTTCGCCTCCAGAGAGGCCACTGTCAACACCCACGACATACGTGAAGAGAGTGACATTCACAAGAGAAGAACTTGCTCTCATGGTGGAGGGCGCTGGACTGGAGTTAAACCAGGTCAAAGAAAGCTTAGGGGCACAGCTAGCAGAGAAGGAGAAAGAAGCTCACCGATTAACTCAAGCGTCAACTCCTCCCTCGGCCAATAGAGGGATTCAAGAGTAGCTAACAAAGATCAGCCAAGATGTGCAGAGCATCTCTTCACGTATTGCTCCTGTGCGCCAAGGAAACCACATCTCTCATTTTTTGATACATCCTGATCTTGTGGGAGTTTCTGCTGAGGCTACAAGTTCCTCCACCCCCCAATGTCCTGTATGTTACAAAGTATTCGATGGGTGGAGCGGCCAATATATACTACCATGTGGACACTACTACCACTTAATATGTTTAGTGAGACAAATGCAAAATACTTCCACATGTGCATTGTGCAATGTCCCAATAAATCAAGGTATTTATACAGTGTTCGGCATGGCTAGCGAATATAAACCACCAGGACCTTTAGATGCAACTCCTAGTGCAATTCGCAATTTATTTCAAGATGAGAGCTAAGAAAAACAAATTCTACTTTTGTATTGATAATTTCTCCAAATATGATCATTTGTACAAGTACTTTTTATTAAATTAATGAAGTGACTTCTTCCTCTATGTCAGTATCTTGCTCCAAAATTCTTTCACCGTTTACTCTCTCGTCTGCTAAATTAAGCTCATCTAAGTCAATGTCTAAATTGTCTTCTATCTCAAGGGTGGTGCACAACGTACGTCCAACATCAAAGTTCTCGTCTACTACATCTTCACAATTGTACATCCATCTGGGCATATCTTCTTCATACTCTTCGCTTTCAATGTCTCGCAAGATCTTTTCATTGCAGTATATGTAAACAAGTTTTTCTGCTCGATCTGCAAGAAGTCGATTGCGAATAGTACTATGAATATATTTATACATGCTCCAGTTTCTTTCTGAGCCTGAGTTTGAAGAGCACTGACTTAGAACCTTCATCGCAAGGTTGCGCAATAAAGCATAATGCTCACCACCATTCATCATCCACCACTTCCATGCAGGTTGCTCTTTAGCCATTTGTTGAACAAGGGCGTTGGAAAATAAACCCTCTTTCAACCGAAATGAGGTCATCTCCTTTATGCACTGTACACGATCATCATCATTATTATAGAAAGTGTTTACCACTTTATAAAAATCTTGCACCACCTCAACGTTGGACATCAAATCCATATTCCAATATTCAGGATCTAACATGTAAGCAGCACTGTGCAGTGGTAAATGCGCTCCAATCCATCTAGCATGAAAGTACTTCAACAGAACTTTTCTTTGTCTACTGGAGAATGGTACACGCCATTGCTTTTCCACCACTGAATGCTCTAATTTCTCAGGACACTCCAAACTCCGCTGGACAGTCCACCATTGCATTCATGCTTTTCCGAGATTAGGCGCTCTTTGATCAAGACTTCGTACAGCATACATAACAGGCATCATTACATGGTATGCATCCATCACACTGTTCCACCAACTTCTTCTCGTAAGCGCTCCCTTCAAGACTTTGATTTTCTCTTTCACTTTTTCAAGTTGAGTGTTCTCCCAGTCATGAAATGCCATGCATGTAAATGTTTCACAAACTGTATCTTTATTTCTAAGAAGAGACTCAAAAGTGTAAAAGTGAGTGCAAAACCTAGTCTCCGCTGGAAGCTTTAACATAACTGACATGCGAGGTCGAAACATATCTAAAACTCTCTGTCTCTTGAGCATGAATTTCACAAGCTGGCGAGCAGTGTCGACGATTGAGGCAAACCATTTGGTATCATCAGATTTATACCAATCTTTTAATACAAGATTCAAACTATGAGTATTACAGCCTACCGGAAAAATATGTGGATATTGTCGCTGTAGGATTCTGGATGCATTTTTACAATTTTTTGCATAGTCCATGACGACTTGGACTACATTTTTGGCACCCACTTCCTCTATCACAGAGCTAATGACTTGAGCAATGTAAGCCCCAGTTTTGATTGAACCAGCTGAATCCACGGCATGGATGAAAGTCTCACCTCTAGGTGAAATAACCATTACATTAATTAATGGTTTTCTTTGCACATTAGACCATCCATCACTTACTATACTACATCCAGAAAGCTCTATATTGTTAAGAATTATTCTTTGTACACGTTCTTTTACCTGCGCATAACATTTCTCTAATAGATCATTTTGCATAGCATGGTACGTAGGCGGTGAAAACCCTGGTTCAAACTCACGAATTTTCTTCCATGCTCTCTTCCAATGCTCACTATCCACCATCATCATAGCACTCCCAGAAAAGTAAATCGCTTTAGCAAGGACGAGTTGTGCATCATCGAGTCGATCTTGACGTAGGCTTTCTTGCAATGAAGTTTGACGCATGGGTATATTTCCTACGTCAAAGTTTCGCTTGCAAGAAGATGCACTGGGTAGATTACTTTCTAGTTGCACATTGTCGTTCGGGGTACAAGTAGGCAATGTAGCGGGAGTTTGATGATTAGAACAACAGTGTTCTTGCTGCCTTGATACATTAACGGTAGGAGTGTCCTGTTTTCTTGAATCTTTCTTTTGAATTTCTTCTCTTATGCGTTTGGCCACTATAGGTGCAGAGGGGTGGGTACATGACTTTTTCTTTGGTCCGCCTAAAGAGTGTTCTCTTAGTCGAGGCGCCCCACCTGATTTTACTGCATGGCATAGCTTACACTCCCAATCTATGAATCGATCACCAACGTTAATTGCATATTGCCACTCTATCCCAGGTGCCTTTTTTTTCCTGCTATTTGAAATTTGGACTCTATTGGAGGTATCACTGGATCCAACATTGTCCTCCATCTCAACAAATAACCTATTCAACCAAGCATATAACAATGAATACACAAATGAAAAAACAACAAATCACTCACGTATAACAAAACATACATCTGCAGACAAAGTACTTCGAAACTATCTTGACAAATACAAAAGATCATCACATAACACAAAACTACTTCAAACTATCTTGCAAGGTCTTACTACAAAACTACTTCGAAACTATCATGCACATTGCACCCCCAATGAAGGATGCCTTTTGTACCCAATTAAGGATACTTTACACAATCAAAGATCTATGCTTGCCCAATACTCTAGTATAGGACAATAGACCTTCTCTAACATTCACAAAAAAAATCAAAGATCTATGCTTGCCCAATACTCTAGTATAGGACAATAGACCCTTGTCTACTCTAAACTATATCAAGTATCAAGAACCAATACAAGCCCCTAAGCAGGACTCTTGGCTCCATCAAACCATTCATAAAGCAGAATGAGGTAGATTACGTACGTGGCTCAAATGCAAAGCTGAATGACTCCAAATTTGTCCCTAAATCTCCGCAAGTATTAGCTACGAACCACACCCTGCCCCCAGTTCAAACAACTAAGGACGAGTGGCTCAATAGCCTTAGGAGTGCCTACAAGGAAAGACGACAGTCCCTAAAATAAGGACGTTCTTCCCAAGAGGACACTTCTAGCAACTTGAGAGCTCTACAAGTACTTTGAGGAGAGATATCACGCCCCCAAAACAAGGACTATCTTCCCAAAAGTTGTACGATGGGTGTCGCGCAGTGTTTATATACAGAATAATACCCCGCCGGTGTTCCTTATTTTTCCCGACGGGCCCGCCGGGCTTTTACCTTTCCCGGCGGGCCCGCCGGGAAAACTATGTACCCCGACGGGCCCGCCGGGAAAGATAGAAGCCCGGAGGTGTTACTGGACTAGTGGGTTCCGGCAGGTCATTTCTCAGGTCATGTGAATATACAATGTGATCACAAGTTTTAATATGTTAACACTAGGTTTTGCTAACATGATCATGAAATTGTGAAGACGTTAATGAAATCCCTGAGTGTGAGACTAGGCTTTGTTGACAAAGTGATTGTGCCAACAAACATAGACCATATCATTAAGATTATACATGATCACTCTTTGTTCTTTGATATGCCCTAGCACCTTGACTTCATCCTCTATGCCAAGAGGTCCAAAGGCATTATAATATTCAATCAAGGTATGAGAAGGGGCAATATTTGTATGGCTACTCCTCAATTTGACTAGATCCTTGACTTTATTATCTATGCCAAGAGGTCGAAAGCCATTAAATATTTAATCAAGGTATGAGAGGGGGAAGAATTTGTATGACTACTCCTTTGTTTTCTTTTTGGCTCCTTCCATTCTTCCTCCATTTTTGAGTTAGGCGCACAGTTTTGAGGGGTTCAATGTTCTCACCCTCCAAAGTGACCTTTGTTTCGAGACATTTGACACTACAGTGTGCTTGAGTAAGTGTTGTAATCTCCCATAATAGTAGCAAGACTAGTAAATTCTTGTAAAATACTTTATAGTTTTTATTGTGTCTTCATACTTAGGGATAGCCATTTTGTGGACTATACTTAAGTACTTTCATGATTGCTCTTTATTTATGATGGCAATAAACAATGCCAGCTCGTAACATCGATACTATAATAGGTATTGAAGCATTGTGACGTTGATACAAAGTGGTGAAGAATTTAATAATCACTCGCACTGTGGATACTTGAAGTTGAGTTAAGATAAGAGACAAGCCCACAAGAAGATCAGCTCCCACCAAAGGCTAAGCACGATCAAATCCATCGTGTGCCTAGAATTGATAGGGCATGAGAAAATACATGAAGATATGGCATAGAGAGTATGAGTGTCTAGATGAATGTAAAATCTTCTTTCTAGAGTGGTGTCCTTTTGTGGAGCTCTAACCACTTTGCAAGTGCATGCATACATATATGCTTCATTAAAGGGTTATATCTCTGCAATCCAAGGATAAAAAACTTGCTTTAGCAAAGCATATGTGCTTTAGCCTTTCTTTCATGTGATGCATGCGAATGGTGGGCCGTTGCTAAATTGAAGCTTGACATAGTACGACAAAATATGTGAGATGTGAGCAAACGGTTTGTTGTTGAGAGGAGGTGCTCATCTCACTAATTAAAGCCTTTGATCGACCCTAGATTTACAGAGATCGTTCACTACTAGAGCCTTGCCCTTAGTCTCATATTATAACTGGATGATGACGGTGGGAGCGCTCCTCACCAGCAAAACTGTATGCATCAAGCTCGTGAGATTGTCACGATTTGCATATCCACACGAGCACCTCCCTACATGACAACGCTAATAGAATGCCCATGAGCATGGCTTGATATCGCAATCAAAAGGCATTAGATCAACTTGACGCACCTATAGTTCCTCATCAATGCTAGAATAACACCCGCATTTAGTGTGTTCCCAACTCGTGAAGCTTTTCTTTTTAATAGAAAAGAAAAGCTTTTAAGGGTAAGGTTGAAGGTTTTAAAATTTTGAAGGTTAACACTGCTCGGATACGTGCGTCCAAGGACTAATGGGCGATGTGAAAGCTGCCTACATATAAGCGAGCAACATGGCACATACGACGGCTGCCGTTGGATGTTCTACACGCACTCGTCCTTGTCGTCGAAGGAGACGTCCCGGTCCGCCTCTATGCTGCTTCATGTGCGCCACGCCTTCTCTCTCGTGAGTACAAATGTAAAAATATAAAGTTTGGAAACCTTATAATATAAACTGCAATGCAAGTTTGTTCTAGACGTACAAACGAACTTGGCAAGTCAGCACATATTTTATTTTAACGTGAGGCACTTTTTACATGTAACTTCTCCATGTAAATTAGCAACATGGACACTATAGGGACTCATAAATTAGGGATTCTCTTGTCCCATACATGTCCAGGATACACATTTTAAGAGTTCCATGCTTCCCTATTACCTAAAAGAGTTCCATGCTTCCCTATTACCTAAAAGAGATTGCTTTCACCCCACAAGATGTGCCTTCAAGAGCTTTTCAAACATAAAAGACCTCTTCCACACATGCCTTCAAGACCTCTTCAAACATAAAAGATCAAGATTGCTAGACTATAGTAGCAACTAACACATGCACCAATCCACATGCTCTAAGTGGTGAGAACATGTGTTTCTCCACTATTTTGCAAGTCGTATAGGCTAGCACCATCATCTTTTGAAAGCATAGAAACACCATAAGCGAGGCTAGCATTTTTTGTGGCTAGTTTTGAGGCAGATACTTGCTATTGAACTAGAAATGTGGCCTTATAACACTATCGCAACCTCAATACTAATGGGATCCCCACCTAGGATAGCAATATGCACATTAGCCACCTCTTGACAATGATTGTGACATCTTTATCATGCAAGAAAAGCTATAACATCAACCAAGAGCTAGAAAATCTAAAAGTTTGCTCTTTTTTCTTACCCCCATAGCATTCATAGCATAGCTTTACATTTATTTACCACCTGCAAATTTAATAGTTGTAAGTCTATCCCCTTAAATAATAGTTCAACTAACCTCAAAATTACACTCTATTAGTCAAGGCAACAAAAACCACAAAGTTTTGTCAATGGTTAACTCTTTTGGTTATGCAAGGAGGATAAAGCATCCTGATTTTGATTTGGGGGGTCAAATGCATTTAGGTTAACAATGGACTTTCTAAAAATCTATCATAAGAAAAGCACTGATATTATCATTATCTAAGTAACCTCATAACAAAGGTGACAGGGCTTTGCTACATTGGTTTGAATATGTAATGTATGTAGCTAGTAGAATATCCACCACTATATGATGGGTCCATGTTATAAAATTGTCCAACATTATTTGTGATAAAAACCATTTTATAAAGGTAAGCTCATCCCTAAACAAACTGCTTGTAGCTGGTTTGGGCATTGGAGGCCTATCACTTTATTAATAGTGATGTATAAAATTCTAGCTAAGGTGATTTCCCTCAAAAAAACCCTTGTGTTGTAAGAGGTTATCTCCAAAAACAGCATGGCTTTATCAAAGGTAGGGCTATTTATGATAATATTTTTGTTGCATTACTGGGTAGAGATGTGGCCACATAAAACTCAGCAGAAATGCATTATGATGCAACTGGACTTAGAGAAAGCTTATGATAGGATATAGTGGTCATTCATTGCTAGGGTGATGGAAAAACTGGGATTTGGAATTTAAAGGGCTACATGCATTTATACTCTTTCCTTGGGTGGATAGTCTAAAGTACTTCTCAATGGAAGAGTTGTAGGGGGATTTGAGATGAACAGGTCAGTTAGACAAGGTTGCCCACTAGCCCCCTTGGTTTTTTCTATTACCTCTCACCCTTTAATTTTGTCATTAGAACTAGCATGCAATGAAGGGAAAATTATAGGTTTAAAACTCAAGCACACTGAACAGCTTGTAATTTAGTGCTTTGCTAATAACTCTCTGTTATTCTTAAAGGCTAAGAATGACAATGTGAGATGGGCCCTAGAGCTAGTATAGGAGTATGCTTCAGGCTCTAAATGTAACATTCCTCTATTAAAGTTTGGGAAATATCATTGGAAGGAAATCATTGGCCCTATTAGAGGCTTTCTATGGTGGAGAACTGGCAATGGCAAGAAAAGAGTCCCTTCTTGTCTAGTTTGGGATGATGAAGTATTAGTGCCTAAAAAGGAAGGGGGCATTGGTATCATTCACTTGCCCACCCATTGTGTTGCAAGACGGACTCTGATGCTCCCCTATGGTGTTATCTCAAAATGCTACTTGGGCCTTAATGATAAGGGAATTGGTGGAAATGGTTAATGTTTTAGCTAAGGGCAAATGGGGGAACTTAAACTAGAAAGATAAACTGTTTTCATATTCTCCTCTTAAAATAACTTGCTCAGATTTTTGCAAACTGTTATGTAATTGCTGGTGGAAAGAAAATTTGGGCTTTATGGCTTGGGATGGTGGTGGGAGGGTTGCTGGCAATTCCATGCTGTCATTGGGTCTATGGTGGACACAGAAGTTTAATCTCCTCCTAGCATCACTTGATATAGATGTGGCAAAAATTCTCAACAACAAATGCATTAGATATCTGGCTGAGTGCTGGGACAGAGATCTGGCTGGGTGGAAAGAGGTGAACCTCTTATCTTGGGAGTTTCAATTAACCAGCAGAGAGAGAGAGAGACTTAATGACTCAGGTGCTGGAGGTGTTGCACAGTGAATTATATTCCATAGCAACAACTGATACTTCAGTCTGGATTAAGGATTGGACATGGATCAATGGTATCAAACTAAAGGAGGACAAAACTAGGGACATTTATGCATTAATGAGGAAGGGGGATGCCAATGTACTGTATTGCAACAAAATATGGAATGTAAAATGGAGCTCTTCTAGGTGGGAAAAGAGATGGTAGTTGATCTAGAATTGCTAGGTCCCTAGGAAACTTTAAGTTTTTTTGTGGAAGGTTAGCATGTGGGCTTTATCTATTCGCTATAAAATGCAAAAAAGAAACATGGCTAGTGGCATTTTCCCTAGGTGTAGGTCTTCAAGTAGAAAGTGGCAAACATTTTTTCTGGGAATGGTGCAAAATGACTAAGTGGATAGAGAGGGGTCTGAACATGCAAACCTTTTGGGAGCACTAGTCACTTGGGAAGTGGGCAATCAATGTGATGAGCTCAGTGGAGTGGTGTTTAACATTATCAGAACTTGCATCTTATGGGAAATTTGGACTAGCAAGAATGAAATTGTGTTCTTGAGAGCTACATGTATAGAGTTGCAGGAAATAGAGATGATGTATAAATATGTATGCATGTGTTGGTCTGTATGTAATGCAAATAAAATTAGATCTCTGGAATTGGATTTGTTGATTTAAAATCTACAAAGGAATATGCTTTTGAATGTTAAATCCCTAATTTTGGCTAAGCTTCATGCATACTAAGGTTCTTTCCCTAATGATGGATTGGTGGCTGTCTGCTGCTACCGCAGATGAGATGTTGGATTGAGAAGAAAAGGCCTCCTAGATTGGAACCTAAAACTCGGAGATGGTACCGCAAAGAAAAGCAAACTGATCATACATTTGGTGCCTTTATTGAGAACCCGGTTGGCACTAGACCCACAATTAAGGTTTGGTCAAAGCATGGGGGTATGCTAGAAAAACAGTCCCCCGTGGTTGCAAAAAAAAAAAAAAACAAAAAGAAGTAATGGTAGTGATGGGGATGGATTGTGGAGTGTTGTTTTTTTTTTCAATAATATATACTGATGTTAAAATATGAGGTGACTGACTTCATGAGGTGACTGACTTCCCAAGTTTGGCTGTACTCCCCTTCTTCTTTGTGAATCTAAGGGGGGGTTCTTTTTTACCTCTTGAACTTGCATTACAGTTACCAAACTTGAACTTGCATTGAAGTTTATATCATAAGGTTTCCAAACTTGAACTTGCATTCTAGTAGTTTATATCATATAAGGTTTCCAAACTTGAACTTGCATTCTAGTAGTTTATATCATATAAGGTTTTCAAACTTGATAGAATGATTGAGTTTTTACATTTGTACTCATAGTAGGTGAGATTACGTGAGAGAGATCTAAAATACATTAGAGAAGGCGCCACATCCATGATGTTCCTACTAGTAGGTAGCGGCTTTGCTGTCTTAGCATGTGAATCTATAGTACTTGCTAGATCACAACCGCCGCAATAGAGAAGCGAGATAAGTGGGGCAATATTAATGCTACAATTGTAGCAATTGCCATTCAACTGTATTGACGCAGCGGCGAGCTTAGCTTAGCTTAGCTTGGCTCAGCTTGGAGACGGACTCCGAAGGGATACGATGAGGCCCTAGGGATACGATGGCACGTTGGGGACGGAATTCGAAGCTGCGAGAGCTCAGACTGTGATGAGCAACAGCTTGAAGGAAGGAAGGGGGACAAGGTAAGAGTTTGCAACGAGTCCAGACCTAGGATCGACATTTAGACTCCAATCAGACCCACTGGATATTCTAAAGTGCTTCTCAATGGCGGACTTGTAGGGGGATTTAAGATCAACAGGTCAATTATACAAGGTTGCCCACTAGCCGTTCTGCTTTTTGTTGTTGCCTCTCACCCTTTAATTTTGTCATTAGAACTAGCATGCAGTGAAGGGAAGATTTTACAAGCTTAAAACTCAAGCACAGTGAACAGCTTATATTTCAGTGCTTTGCTGATAACTCACTGTTATTCGTAAAGGCTGAGAACAACAATGTGAGATGGACCCTAGAGCTAGTACAAGAGCTTCAGGCTCTAAATGTAACATTCTAAAATCCAGAATCATAAGCTTGCTTGAAGACAATGACTTTGATCTTCAAAGGTGGGGATGTGAGGTAGTGCAAAAAGGCCATATTGTTAGATTACTTGGAGTTCCTTTTGGGGTTAGACTTACTAATAAACAACTGGTAATGTGGGCCATTAATAGATTGGTGAGAAATTAAAAAAGTGGGAAGGTTTGAGAGTTCCCTTCCATAACAGGATTCATATCTACAACTCTGTTTTGAATGCTTACATCATGTTTCTAAGTCCTTTGTTAAAGTCTAGGAAGTGTCATTGGAAGGAAATCATTGGCCCTATTAGAGACTTTCTGTGTGGATAAATGGCAATGGCAAGAAAAGAGCCCCTTCTTGGCTAGCTTGGGATAAAGTGTCAGTGCCTAAAAAGGAAGGGGGCACTAGTATCATTCACTTGCCCACCCATTGTGTTGCAAGGACTCTGATGCTCCCTAGGGTGTTATCTCAAAATGCTACTTGGGCCTTAATGATAAGGGAATTGGTGGAAATAGCTGATGTTTTAGCTAAGGGCAGATGGGGGAACTTAAACTGGAATGCTAAATTATTTTCATATGCTCCTCTTAAAATCACTTGCTTAGATTTTTGCAAACTATTATGTAATTTAACTGCTGGAAAGAAAATTTGGGCTTTATGGCTTAGAATGGTGGTGGGAGGGTTACTAGCAATTCCATGCTATCATTAGGTCTATGGTGGATACATAAGTTTAATCCCCCCTAGCATCACTTGATACATATGTGGCAAAAAACTCTCAACAGCAAAGGCATTAGATATGTGGCTGACTCCTGGGACAAAGATCTGCCTGGGTGGAAAGAGGTGAACCTCTTATCTTTGGAGTTTCACAATTAACCAAGAGAGAGAGAGAGAGAGAGAAAACTAGGTGTTGCACAGTGAATTATGTTCCATAGCAATTGATACTTCAGTCTGGATCAAGGATTGGACTTGGATCAATGGTGTCAAACTGAAGGAGGGCAAAACTAGGGACATTTATGCATTAATGAGGAAGGGGGATGCCAATGTACTGTATTGCAACAAAATATGGAATGTAAAATGGAGCTCTTCTAGGTGGAAAAAGAGATGGCACTTGATCTGGAATTGCCAGGTCCCTAGGAACTTTCAAGTTTTTTTTTGGAAGGTTAGCATGTGGGCTTTACCTATTGGCTATAAAATGCAAAAAGAAACATGGCTAGTGGCATTTACCCTAGGTGCAGGACTACAATAGAAAGTGGCAAACATTTGTTATGGGAATGTGTAGCTCTAAGGAGCACCTGGTGCAAAATGACTAAGTGGATAGAGAGGGGTCTGAACATACAAACCTTTTGGGAGGACTGGTTACTTGTTGGGAAGTGGGCAGTGAGTGTGATGAGCGCAGTGGGCTGGTGTTTAACATTATCAGAACTTGCATCTTATGGGAAATCTGGACTAGCCGGAATGAAATTGTGTTCTTGAGGGCTACATGTACAGGGTTGCAGGAAATAGAGTTGATGTATAAATATGTATGCATGTGCTGGTCTCTATGTAATGCAAATAAAATTAGATCTCTGGAATTGGATTTGTTGATTCAAAATCTGCAGAGGAATATCCTTTGAATGTTTCCCTGATTTTGGCTAAGCTTCATGCATACTAGGGTTCTTTCCCTAATATTGATGGATTGGTGGCTACAGGTGAGATGTTGGATTGAGAAGAAAAGGCCTCCTAGATTCGGACCTAAAACTCGGAGATGGTACCACAAGGAAAAGCAAACCGACCATACATTTGTTGCCTTTATTGAGAACCCGGTTGGCACTAGACCCAGAGTTAAGGTTTGGTGGAAGCATGGCGGTATGCTAGAAAAACAATCCCCCGTGGTTGCAAAAAAAAAACAAAAAGAAGTAATGGTAGTGATGGGGATGGATTGTGGAGTGTTGTTTTTTTTTTCAATGATATATACTGATGTTAAAATATGAGGTGACTTCCCAAGTTCGGCCCTTCTTCTTTGTGAATCTAAGGGGTTTTTTTTTACATCTTGAACTTGCATTACAGTTGCCAAACTTGAACTTGCATTACAGTTTATATCATAAGGTTTCCAAACTTGAACTTGCATTCCAGTTTATATCATATAAAGTTTTAAAACTTGATATAGAATGATTTGAGTTTTTACATTTGTACTCATAGGTGAGATTACGTGAGAGAGATCTAAAATACATTAGAGAAGGCGGCCACATCCATGATGTTCCTACCAGCAGCGGGCGGCTTTGCTGCCTCAGCATGCGAATCTACAGTACTTGCTAGATCACAACCTGTATGGTCCACCACCAGCAAGCCGAGGTGGTGTTGGCGCACATGAAGCTAAGCTAGTTGGAGTGGTGAATAATATCTTAGAACCGGTCGCCGCTGAAGGTCTGGCCGAAGTGCCAGTCGGCGGGGGCGACGTCGTAGGAGGTGAGAGTCGTGCCGTCGCTGGTGGTGACCTGGAAGGAGAGGCTCTGGCCGTCCAGCAGGGCGTTGCTCTGCCAGTTCTGTCCCCAATTCCTGCTAGCCGGTCTTGGAGCCCTTGATGGAGACGGCGCGGACGTCCCCAACTCCGCCTACGTTGGTGACGAGCACCAAGTTGAAGTAAGAGTGGCCGTTCATGGTGAAGTGGATGCCGCCCGTTTTAACGCACGGAACCCTCCGGTAGAGCACGGGCACGATTCCGCCTTTGTAGACGCCGATCTTCTCGAAGGCCGGCTGCGCCATGTCGAAGTGCTGCAGCGGAGGGTTGCACCAGCCGCCCGCGTTGTTGGGCAGCGCGTCGTTGGGCGGGCAGAGGTTGGTGGCCGTGACCAGTACGGAGCCGTCGCTGAGGCACCACTCGGGATCGGCGGCCACATCGCACTTGATCTCGAAGCAGGCGCCGCAGATAAGGCCGGCGTTGAAAAGCGCCGTGCTGAGGGCGGCGGTGTTGGTGCCGTAGCCCGAGGAGTAGAGGTCCCCGTAGCCGCAAGCGCCACCTGGACACATAGCATGAATCGATCTCAATTTCAGTTCAAGGGTTGATCAGCCACAGCATGCCGACTGAAATGGCAATAACAGCTCATAATGTAAACCTAGTTTCTCTTGCGTTGAGCCTCTAAGACATGCAATCAAGTTGTTGTCTCATAAAAAATGAGTAGTTGTGAAACTGTACTGATATTATGTGTAGGTCTTAAAGATGATAGCCAGTAAGAAATCACAAATGGATTGAAGGAGAATCTCAGCTATTTGCTTCAATCGCAACATAGATTTTTCACTTGATAAGCATACAATGTTGAGATGTCAAGTTCAACATGAGCTGACACACACGAGGCACCTGCATGATCGTTTGACATTTACATCTTTGGAAGGTTTGGTTGTTGGCACTGACATATCTTCGTCTGAAATTTTGTAGTTGGATTACATCGACTAATCCACATCTATCCACTCCATTTAGTGTGTGCACATTATGGACTGCTTATATATACTCTATTATGTGTGTCAGTCACGTTATCTTCTTTGTAGACCTCTTTCGTTGTGTAAAAAAGGAAAAGTTTTAGCCTCACTTTGTGTAATCTCTTTTAGGGTTTGTGTGAGTGTGTGTGTGCTTGTAAGAGCTCAAGCTCTCTTCTCCCTTGTATTTTTTCATAGTATCAGAGCTTGGTTCATGCTAAGGGTTGAGCGGCAAGCAAAAGAAGCACAAGAAGTGGTAAGAGGGTAAGAGCTTCATCTACTCTTCTCCCTTTATGTCGGTTACTACACCTTAGTCGGGAGTTCTTCGGGATGCACCAATAAACAAGCTCCAATTGAGAAGCTTTCTTCATGGGAGAAAAGCTACAATGCAACTATATTGTCCATTAGACTGAATTTGTGGCTTGAAAACTTTTTCGAGCACATATTGACCTTCATTTTTCAGTTCGCAGGCGTTCATAGTGGGCATTGCGGGTAAGTTTTGATTCTTTACAGAACTCTGTTTTTGAAACTATAGGAAGGGCAATTAGTTGTGTAGACATTGTGTGTATTGCAAAGAGGTCTTAAAGTCGCCATTGGGTGTATATATGCAAATCGAGGTCACTATTTGTGACAGTTTGGGTATAGTATAGTATCGCTATAAAGAACACATTAAATTGTGCAAGTCAACAAGAGTGTTATTATTGGTAAATTTGTGTTATAGGCAAGATGTCGAATGATGGAATAAATTAGATTGTTGTAGAAGATTGAGAAGAACAACTTCCATGCTTGGAGATTTAGATTGACAAATTTCTTGATGGGAAAAGGTTACTTGGACTACATTGAAGGTGAACATGAGGAGGCACCAGAGATACCGGAGATTAATCCAACTATTTACAGATGTAAAAGAATTCAAGGATTGAAATCAAGGAGTAAGGAATTTTATGTATTGGTTTTTTATTAGTATGCAAGACACCATGATTGAGCATATTTAGGATGCTACGTCACCTAAGGAGGCATGGGACACCTTGGTGAAGTTATATAAAACCAACACCAAGGCATAAAACATTCAAATGAAGAATGAGATTCATATTGGCAAGAAGAAAAATATGTCTGTGAATAATTATATCTTGAAGATCAAGGGCATTGTGGAATTCTTTGCATCAATTGGTGTTTTTGTTGATGAAGATAAGGTGGAAGTTTGTTAAGACATCTATTCAAACTCGAGAGAACATTCTCAAGCTCACAGATTTGGTATCAATGCTGATCATTGAAGAGAAAAATTTGGGTGAAGGTCAACAGTTTTCACAAAACAAAAATAGTTCAGAATAACATGTCTTCTACATAAGTTCAGGTAGAGGTCGTGGACGTGGCCAAGGTGGTGGTTGAATAGGTAATTAGAATTATAGTCAGCAGTAACAACAATACCAAGATTCACAACAACACACAGGTGGAAGAGGCTAGTTTAGAGGGAGGGGGAGTCAAAGAAGTGGTAAAATTAAAAAAGATAACATAATGATACACGAGGTTGTTTTTATTATGATAAACCTAGACATGTGCAGGCAGATTGCTATAGGAAGCAAAGTGACACGTGAACTGAAAAAGTGCAATCAAACAACTAGCAAAAATAATGAGGATAATGAGAGGTTGTTTGTTATGCAACATGTAGTTAATGCTGTGTCTGGAAATGATGTAGCATGTAAAGATGATGTAAAGCATATTGATTCAGGTGCTTCGAACCACATGACAAGTCATGTGAGTGGTTCAAGGAAATGAAGAGTCTTGGAAAGACCAGGTTTTGTTGAAATAGAGGATGATATTGCTCATCCAATTGCTCATGTTTGAGATTTATCATTGTCTATGCAAGATGGTAAGGTGAAGTACCTTGTAGATGTACTTCATGTTTTGAACATTACAAAGAATATGGTTTCTGTTGGTCAGATGATTAAGCAGGGTTTGCAAGGTTGGTTTGATCCTAACGGTTGTTATGTAGAAGACTTTAAAGATAAGTACAGGTTGGTTGCAAAAGGCAACATAGTGGGAAGAATATTTTTATTGAATGTAAATATGTCTGAAGTGAGTGCTGCAATGTTTGCAAATGGTCCAGGAGTTGTTGCAGATACAGACGTTTGGCATAAGAGAATTGGCATATAAATGTGCAAAGAATGAAGTCTATGCAGACTTAAGAAATTGTGACAGAGTTGCCTAAGTTTAAGGTTGAAGATATGCAGAAAGTATTTGAAGCATGTCAATTTGGAAAGGAAACAAAGCATGTATTTCCACATGATAGAAATGTGAGCAGGAATGTACTGGATGTTGTGCATTCAGACGTATGGGATCCTATGAAGACTATGTCTATGGGTGGCTGCATGTACTATGAAACATTCATTGATGACCACACAACAAGGAAAGTATGGGTGTATTTCATGGAGAAGAGTGAAGTGTTCACTCATTTTCAGAATTTCAGGGTGATGGTGGTTGAAAAATAGACAGGAAAGCATGTGAAGTACTTAAGGTCAGATAGAGGGAGATAATACTTCTCTAATGAGTTCTTTGAATTCTTGTGAAAGAATGGCATTTAGAGATAATTTACATGTAGATACACTCCGCAGCAAAATGGAGTTGCTGAGTGGAAAAACAGGCACATTGTAGAGATAGCGCATGCATTGATGATGGTAGAGAATAATGTGCCGCATAGCTATTGGATTGAGGCTATGTCTATAGCAATTTATATCATGAACAGGACTCTTACTATAATCATATATAATGTAATGCCAGAGGAGAAGTTTATTGGTAGCTGGAAACCTAATTGTCTCACTTAAAAGTTTTTGGATGTATTGCGTATGTGCATATGCTAGATGAGTTGCGTACCAAGTTGGATTCAAAGGTAGAAAAATGTGTGTTTATTGGGTATTCCCTTGAGCAAAAGGGATATAGATGCTATAATCCTGCTACACGTGATTGAGGGTAAGTAAGGATGTTGTATTTGATGAGATGAGTACCTGGTATGTTGCAGAAAAAGATGTTGTTGGGGATGATATAAGTGCAAATGTGGTTTCACAAAATGCAAGTCAGCAATCACAATCATTGAGTGGACCAGGAGAGTCCTCATCCAGCGGTTCTGTTGATAGACCATGGAGTAGCAGGATGCATCATAATACCAGTCTTGGAAATGTAGTTGGTACATCACATAAAGGCAAAGAGAAAGTGGTTGAGCCCCTTGGTACATGTGCTTGATATTTCTGGAGGGCATTCTCTTGTTGATGGAGAGTCTAGTGGCTCAAAGATGAACCTTGATAAGGAACTTGGGATTCTAGTAATGAGGACACCTGGTGTGAAGAAGGCTATGGAAGCCATGAATGCAAAGTTATGAAGATCTGGAAGAGTCAAAAACCCTGTGCAGAGGTTGACTTATGATGGTTATATGGCACATCACTATGCTTATGTAACAAAAGTTATGCATATTGTAGAACCCACATGTTTTGATGAGGCTATTGAAATGTGTGTTGGGAGAAGGTTATGGATGAGGAGATGGATGCATTGTATGGAAATGAGACTTGGGATTTGGTGCCATTGCTTAAAGGCAAGAAAGCTATTGGTTGTAAGTGGGTGTATAAGGTGAAACATAACAATGATGGTAGCATAAGCAGGTACAAGGCTAGATTGGTAGCCAAAGGATATGCACAGACATATGGGATTGGTTATGAAGAGACATTTGCCTCGGTTACAAAGATAACTTTGAGAGACTTATGATTGCGGTGGCTATAGCTAAAGGCTAGTTTTTACATCAGATGGATGTAAAAAATGTGTTCTTGCATGGCGACTTGCAAGAAGAAATGTATATGGATGAGCCACCTGGTTTTGAGGATACAGGTTACCCAGAGTATGTATGTAAGCTTCGTAAGACATTGTATGGGCTGAAGCAAGCTCCACGAGCATGGCATGACAAGATTGTTGAGTATCTTGTCACTATTGGTTTTCAGATGCAGATGCAAATCACTCTTTGTATGTGTGCAAGAGTGATGAGGGTAGGGTGATCATCACCATATATGTAGATGATCTTATTGTTGGGGGTGACAACTTGGATGAGATTGAGGATGTGAAAAGTCTTCTTAAAAGGAAGGATATGGAGATCTACACTACTTTTTGGGAATTTAGGTCATTCGCACACCTAAGGATATTTGGTTGTCACATAGATGATATGTATTGGACATGTTGTCTAAGTATAGGATGAAAGATTTTAAGTCAATCTCGGTGCCATTAGATCAAAATGGTAGGCTTAGTGCGGATTCATATTATGTGTTAGAGGATCCCACTATGTACAGGAGGATTGTGGGGAGTTTGATCTATGTCATGATCAGCAGGCCAGATTTGAGTTACACTGTTGGCTTAGAGAGCCAATTTATGCAAGTTTCGCGCGCACAAACCACATCTTGACAGTGTGTGACGCACACTTCGGTATTTGAGGGCCATTGTTGATTATGCATTGTTTTAAGCAGCATGTGTACCATTGGAGCTATATTGGTACACAGATGCAGATTGGGTAGGCAGCATCTCAGACAAGAGATCTATCAGTGGATTTATGTTTCATTGGGGAGTACTGCTGTGACATGGAGTAGTAAGAAGCAGCCCACAGTTACCTTGTCGAGTATAGAGGTAGAGTACAAAGAAGAAGCGGTGGCAGCATGTGAGGTAGCTTGGGAGTACGCAAGCTACTTGTTGATTTGGGGTTGCATATTCAGAGAAAGGTTATCATATATTGTGATAATCTTAGCAGTATACAGTTGGTTAGGAGCCCAATTTTCCATGCGCAAACAAAACACATTGAGGTACATTACCACTTCATCAAGGAGAGAGTCTTTGCATGCGACATCCACTTGGCCTATGTCAACACACAGGATCAGGTCGTTGACATCTTCATGAAGGCCTTGGGAGCTGAGAAGCTCCGCAGATTTTGAGATATGCTTGGAGTTCATGAGCTGGAGTTGAGCTTGAGGGGGAGTGTTGAGATGTCAAGCTCAACATGACGTGACACTCACAAGGCACCTGCATGACCGTTCGATATTTATATCACATGTGGGTTTGGTAGCTGGCATCGACATATCTTTGCTAGAGATTCTATAGCTAGACTACATCTACTAGTCCACATCTACCCACTCCACTTAGTGTGTTCACATTATGGACCGCTTGTATATACTCTATTATGTGTGTTAGTCACTTTATCTTCTTTGTAGACCTCTTTTGTTGTGTTGTGAAGAAGAAGAAGAATTTTCAATCTCTCACCTTGTGTGTTCTCTTGTAGGGTTTGTGTGAGTGTGTGTGTGCTTTTAAGAGCTCAAGCTCTCTTGTCCCCTATATCTTTTCATACGAAACAATGGTACTTAGAGTGATAATGCATTTTTGGATGTTGAGCATGTATTATAGGTCGAAGGAATGAAGGAGGCACTATTGTTTTTGCTCTACATTGATCAAGGCTATGTAGGCGACCAATATGGAGGTTGAGGAGGCAACATGTCTTACCTTCTTACACTCCATCTCTAAGCCATAACCTTATTTTTGTACCATTGGTCCTTCACATGCATGACCAAAGCACATCAATCTTTTCCACCCCACCATCTGTGATGTGGTTTAAGTACTTCAGTGTAGGATGAAGTTCCAAAATGCATGAGCACAATACATCAGTCTTTTCAACCCCACGAGTGGCTTCAAGCCTATTCCAATCTTCTTTGTAATGTAGGCCAACTGATAAGTGCTCTGTGTAGCCAACAAGCTATCTCTTTTGTCATAAAGAAACTCTTCTTGTAGAGAAACACCTATTTGAGTTCTACAAAATTAATGTTCATCTCTCCATTCTTCTTGTTCTTGCATAACTGTTGTGTTATAGACAACTTGAATGGGAACTTTCCTTAATTACAAATCCCAATTTTTCCATCACCCTAACAAATGAACGACCACTGTATCCTATCATTAGCTTTCTCTAAGTCCAATTGCATCATAATGCATTTCTATCAAGTTTTAATGGCCACATCTCTACCCAATAATGCAACCAAAAAAATTATCATAAATAGACCTTCCTTTGATAAAGCTATGCTGTTTTTTTTAGTTAACCTCTTGCAACACAAGGGTGATTGTGAGGGCAACACCTTAGCTAGAATTTTATACATCATTGTTAATAAAGTGATAGGCCTCCAATTCCCAAACCTACTATAAGCAGTTTGTTTAGCGATGAGCTTCACAAGCCCTTCTTTAAAGACCTTGTCCCATAGACCCAATTTAAAAGCTTTCTTGCAGATATCCCCCACCACCTCTTTCAATGAAGGCTAGAAGGCTATGAATAACTTAATTGAAAGACCATCCCAACCTGGAGCTTTCTCTCTACCTAGGTTTATCAAATCACACCAACACTCATCAACCTAAAGATCTCTTTCTAGCCACTTAGCTTTCTCAGGGTGGTCCACCTTCTAACTCAGAAGATCTAGAAATCTATCTTCAGCTTGAAATCTCCTCATGGAGAAGTCCTCTTTCAGACGCAAGGTTGAGCCTAAAACTTAACCCATTTCAAAGCTAGTGACTTTGTATCATTCACAGGATTACCATCCTCATCCAAAATATTCCCCACAATCTCTCTATCACACTTATTCTTTGACAGTTTAAAAAGCCTATTATCAAGTTTTTTTTTTAATGCTGAATAGATTCCTTATAGCCCAATATTCATGTTCTCTATAGCATCTATCCTCCTCAGCTTTAATATTGACCTGACATTTAAAATACACTTCAGTGTCATCAGCATCCAGTCCTATAGTCTGCCTCTCAGCAACATATCTTCTAAACAAAGAAGACCACTTTCTTCTCTCACCTCTCCTTTCCTTAGCCCTCAATTTACCCACAGCTATAATGATCCCTTGCATCTCATTAGCAAGTTGCTTCCATGAGCCCTAAACTACCTTTCTCCTTTTTAATTTATTAATGGCTTCTTCACAAAGAGGGGGTCGTTCAAAAGTAGATTATTCACTCTCAATTTCCTTGTTGGAAAATGAGGCAAATCCATGTAAGACCCATCAGAGTAGGTGTAATGATGGTGAGAGAAAGATTGCACTCATAATGGAGTACCATATGCACTCATGATGGAGTACCACACGCACTGAAGGGAGTACCACCATAGCCATAGAAGCATAGAGCTCCAAGAAGTATGATTTCATTAGTCAAAAAGTGAGTTTTGCCCCTAGTCACCATATTCACTTATATACTTGTCCACCTTTCACTCTCATTAATGTTGGGCCTCCATATTTGCTCGGCCATATCCATGCCTGTGGGATCCCTTTAAGTCTAATTCCAATCCCGCTTCATTACAAACCATCCCCACCCAAAGGTTTCTTCCCTCGAAACCATGTATGGGATGTTGGGAATCTTCTTGGCTTCTCTCATGAATGCGGAAGTACATTTGTTACAAGTCCAAAAGTGTGTCACACAAGAGAGCTCTACATAGAGCTGTCCACTTATTTGATGTACGTATAGACTTTCCTCTATGATATCCAGAACCCACGGAGTCTTGCTGAACATTGATTGATGAGTGGTGAAGTAAACCAATGGCCCTCGCTGTCTATACAATAAATTTGCAGCAATGACACCTTTCATGCCATGATCCCTTTCCAGGCATATAGCTATCCAAAAACACCATACAGCTGTACTCAATTTTATGAAGACTCAAGCACAAGGTAATAGGTGTCCCACACCAAGTCCCCATCAATAATATTGACTTCCAGAAATGCCCTATTCAAAAGGAAACCCATCCGCTTCAAGTGGCATTGCATAGTATCCACTCGTGTCATATGGAAATCCATCCACTTCAAGTGGCAATGCATGCTGTCCACCCGGATCATATGGAAATGAATCCACATCAAGCCCCTTTCCATGTATACCGGGATCAAATGGGTATGAAACATCATGGTTGGAAGTGTCATCACCAACCAATGATCCGCCCCATCAAGGTCCACCCATGAATCAGTTCCATAACAACCCAAAGCATCATCATCATCATTACCCAAAGCATTTTCCTCATAGATGTCATCATATGGATCATAATAAATCACATTATTACTTTTATCCACAACATAATTTTGTGAATTCACATCATGTGCCACATCTTCATGGTTCGACCACAAATTCCTCATGCAATACAACACCATGAAGATCTTCGTAAGAGTTGTCTCGTTCATCAAGAAAAGTCTCATTGCATTCATCTTTATCCATACAACTCTCCTCAAGAAGAGATCCATGCATTTGGTTTTCATCGTCCCCATCAATACTTGCATCTTGATGGTTGTCCACCACTGGTTCATTTTCAGCCATCCATACATATATTGAAGCCACTTGACATCATTCATTAGCATCGCCTTCATCACTTAAAGTGTCCTCATAGCAATGGCTTCCAACAATAAGAGATGTGGATTGAAGTGAACTCCTAGTAGAAAGCCCATGTATAGACGGGGTAGGCTTGTAGAAGAGCTCCACTAACAACATGATCTCATTAAGAGCAATGTCATTGTCAATATTCGTGCTGCATTGGACCACTTGCAGCATGAACTCCTTTCCTAATTTTTGGACAAATCCACCTAGGATCTCCTTCTCCTCAATGTTAGGCACAAAGAAGTAAAGGTACCAATATTCCTCAGCATACTTAGGCAATGAATCCACATGTAATAATAGCATGCATTTTCCCTAGAGCTCCATTGCTCTTGAGTAGCCACAAAGTTTTGCTTTACTTCATAGGCTAGATTCACCTACTCCCACTTGTACACATGCATTACTTACAGCCACCATTGTCTAGCTTTGCCTCCAAATTTGCATGTCACTTGCTTCACTTTGTCCCCCTCATTGCATGGAAATTCACAAAAGTAGGCATCCCAATTGTGAATCCATTCCTTGATCTGTATACAAGTGACTCCTTCCCCAGCAAAGGAAAGTAAAGCTTCTACAAATGATTCACCATGCTTGAACCATAAGCTTCGACTAGGAGTAGAAATCATACGATCCACAAATTCATCCTTTGTCAAGGAATTTGCTAACTTGGAGTGTATGACCTCATCATACAACCGTGCATACCTATCTTTGTCATCTTCAGTGGAAATTATTGTTATTTCCCTTTGTTTTGACTCCATCCAATTTTGCTTATCCTTTTCTTCCTTTACATAGAGCTTTGACAATGGTGATTCAACATGAGAAACATCTTTTGGGTTCTTTTGAAGTGTTGTCTTCATATTTTGAGTGTTCCCATTTAAAGTTCCCACCTGAAATATAACATTTCCATGCCTACTTGTGCACTTTTGCCACACGAGTCGGAGCTGGGGACTTGCCGAACACCGTATGCGAGCCACGAATGGCTGCAAGCGTACAACTAGAAACTAGAAACTAGCAAGCTCAAACAGAAAGCAAAGGTGTGTCACTCACCGCTCAAACCGCCACCGTGAAGGATTCTCGCGTTGCAGTGAAGAAGGAGCCGCCGTCGTCGCTCTACCGCCTCGCCACTGCCGTGCCGCCACACAGTGCTCGATCGCTCTCTCTCTCTCTCTCTCTCACACACACACACATACGCAAGAGAAGGGGACCAAGAAGATAAGGCAAGGGCACACTTTGTATTCCACACGTTGAGAATGAGAGTTTTAGGGTTACATTCGACTCTTATAGGTGACTTAGCCGTTCACACATGGGCGCCCATACATGGTCGACCGATCCTAACCCTTATCCTACTGATATTCAAGGTGCGCCTCTCATCGTCATCGATCACCCAATCCCTTTATCCTTTACATATAGTGCCGACAAGCCCGGCCCATGACTCTGAATACTTACATGCCGTAAAACATAGTACGTCTCAATGTCCATCATAGGTTAACATGCCCCCTTTTCTGATGTAGATTCCGTCCTCGGAAGCTATGGTATGGTAAGCTCGATAGGGTTTGTTGTGGTAGACTGTCTGCAAAACAGGGAAGTAGAGTGAAAGTATGCCTGAATTCAAAAGATATAAAGTGTAATAAATTCAAGCATGTTAGACCACAATGGATGTTGCTATGAGAACTTAGTTTAAGGGGTCACATGAATGAGCTAGTGTAGCAAATTAACAGGAGTTTAAAATTATTGAAAGTAAATCAAGAGTTAGCAAGGTGTCGAAGGTTAATCAAGGTCTATAACTGGCCTAAGTCAAGGAAAATAACCAAGCTTAATAAATAAACAGATGACCACAATGTGTCTACTCTAAGAACAAGTTAATACCACGAGCCTAGGAACACAAGAAACATTAGAGTTACAAGAGCCTTTTGCCTTTATTTCTTTATGCACGTGACAATTTTTACACACAATGGCGACCTCCCTAAGGCAAAACTAACATTGATCCTGGTACCATGTTTAACATAAGGCATTCTCTAGGAATCTATTAGTTTACCTTAGGCAAGGCTACCCCCTACCAACCCCCAGGGCATCGGTCTGGAGTAGAATACTCCTCACCTACCAAGTGTCAATAAGGCGATAGGCCAACATTAGGGCACATAATAGACTTGCATTGCCATTTATTGTAGGCTTTTTTTTAAAATTTATTTCTTTTGATCTTCGCTCCTGAACTATAATGTGTTCTTACAAAGGGGTAAAAGCTATGTCCTAGAGGTCAACACACACATGGCCAGGTGTCAAACATTAAGATGGTTTGACCCTAGACCTAAGACAATCGTATTCCAGGGTTAAAGTCTAAAGACTACATGCATTCTCAAGACTATATCCAATAAGGTTAAACTCATTAAGGATTTATACTAACACGTCAGGCAACTTCAAAAACTAAGTAGTGCTTTGACAATTTCCATGTGGTCATGCATTATAGTTCATGCAATTAATTGAACAGTAAAAATTAAAGAGAGTGGGCATGGAAGAATTACACCTGAAATTGGAGATCTCCTTGATTTGATGAGACAGCTTACAATTTGATGTAGATATATTTTGATGAACGTTGCGGCAGTCTCAGGACTTGGAAGCGAACCCACCTCAAACTTTTCAACCTGTACAATCAACTAACAAGCACTATACCTCGAGAGGCACATTAGTTTTAAAAATTAAAGACTCGTTTAAGGACTCCACACTAGAAACAACTTGAAAACACTAACCTACCTACTAGTCACCACACTACTATTGAGGATATGGTAAGAGGATGTTGTAGAGTCCTGGCTCTAGCTCTAAGGCTAAGCCTATATTCGCATCATCCAAATAAATAAAGTCAGCCTCAGTAGTGCCATGAGTTTCATCCGTCCATTCATCGTCGTCAGATATATCGTTTTCGTTTTCCCATCCACAAAAACTCATCAAGAATGTAACCATGCAAGGATAGTCATCTTGTGGAAAAGGAAAGTCTTGGACTATCGGGGGATATGTCCTCTACGGAGTCTTGGGCTATCGGGGATATGTCCTCTACGGAGTAGGGGTCAGTCATGGTCAATAGGCATATTAGCCATTCTAATTCCTCAACATTTTTCTCTCTGGCTAGTACATCTATATGATCCAATTAGGTTTTAATTACAGGATAGCACATGTGAAATATCTGAGAAAGGTACAGATGATACCTCTCACCAAAGGAAGGAGTGGATGAAGTGTATGATGATCGTGCATCTGCCATATCTGTAAACACAGATATAGCATCAGTAGGTTAGGTCAATCTAGTTCCTGATTGTATACGGATATTTCTCCTCTTATTGTGCTCTTGCTCTATTTACTATTTTTTGCTTTTCTTTGCTTTTCTTTTCTTTTCTTTTCTGTGTATGAAGCTATATATATACATCCCCTTGAATTTGGCAATTACATGGTCAGGGGAGAAGGTTAGGGAGGAAGCAATAGAATGTCGAGCGTGAGTACATGCTCCCTCTTTCCTTGGGTAGATCATATTTTCTGCAATGATGTTGTAGCCTCTTGGAACCAATTTGTAAAGCAGGTCATAGGTGGTGATGTGGGCAGATAGCTTTTTATGACCCTTGTGGCCACATCAAATTGCAGAGATGGTAGTGTACGCTCCCATGAACGAATGGAGGAAATGGTTTCCGACGATACTTTTACAATTTGAGACATAGACTCATTGGTCTCTCATTGGGTGTTGCCAAGAGTAGGTGTAGAGCATGAAGAAACTTCTATATTAACGTGTGCCTGGCATGAGGAACTAGAAGCTTCATGTGGCTCCCCCCTTCCTGAGCTAGGTGGTATTATCGATATCATTTGGGAATCCAAACTAGATCTAGTTTACATTGAAATTCTTTGACTAATAACACTCTAGAGTTAATCTTCTTATGCTATCACTACCTTGGTTGCAATATATTTATGGGAATGTTACACATTATGATTGTTGATTTTTTATACCTTAAACTCCATATTAAATGGCACAATGTGATGTTGTCACCATACTAGACAACGGGTAGCAACAACGACCACCATTGATGTAGAAGATTTTTCATGTAGAAAATTGATCAATATCCTCATGCATGTCTCTTACAAGTTTTATTGTTACCAGTGCATGAGGATATGTGTAGAAAGGGGAAACCAGTGCTCTAGAACCCTCCCACACAAACATGCCAAATGCCTCTCTCTCACTATATTTGACTAACCACTCCATGCAAACTTGGAAAATTTTCCAAAACTATATATAACTCATAGCTTACTCCTATTAAAGATTTTCTTAATCTTCTTCTCAGCAGTTTTGCCCAACACTTAAATGTAGATTTGGACAATTGTCAAAATCTACCTACAATCCATACCTAGATCCTTTTGGGGTTTTGCATAATTCTCATATCACTATATTTGAACAACCATTAAATACATATTTGAACAATCCAAGTCTATCTACAATTCGTAGCTCACTCTTATTGGAGACTCTCCTAATGGTCCTCTCGCTAGACCTCATCTCCTTATTAGGGGCTTTCTTACTAGCAACCCTTATTAGTCATTTTTCTAATTCTTCTCTCATTATTTTCAATCAATAGTGTGGTGCGGAGCACTCTGTTACCTTTCCCTTACCACGGTCTTGAATTGTCGTTGGGGTGGCAACATTTGGTTTGCAAGGTTTTAGAGGTGATGTAGAGGGATTCAGCTTATGTTTTGGGACCCAAATCTGGTCATTCCCTTTGTAGTACCCTTGGGCTACTAATAATTTTTTAGGGATCCATCGTGATGTTACATTGCCCTTTCTCGGATGGGTAGCTGCTTTCCTTCTACGAGGCTTCTTGTCTGAACGAGATTGAGCAGTGAAAGTAGCTGTTAACGAAGCTTTTGGGACCCATTTGTATGTACTCTTTGGCATAGTAAGCGGAGCCTTGGAGACCACACTGCCTATTTCCACTCTTGGCATTAAAGCGTTAGAGGGGTGGCAAACAATCAAAGATGGTTTTGCCACTGGACTTTGTGATTTTTTGTTATCTAGCATTTTGTCCAGAGTTGATGACTTAGGTGCAGGATTTTGAGCAGTCAGACCGAGAGCGGGTTCTTGCGTTGTAATTCGCCTGGTTGCCCAATCAATATCACACTTGGTGGCTAACATCCATTTGTGCCCTAAGTTTACAGTCCCCTCCATGGTACCAGCAGGCATAACCAAAAAGCTTTGAATTACGGTCCCCTTGTCATAGGAAACCGGAGTGTGCAGAATTCCTGAGACAGGGGTTTTCTTCTTGTTGATTCCTTTAACTTGGATAGCACTCTTAGATAAAGGTGGTTTTCCAAGTTGACACCACACGCCATATGATAACAAATTGTGTTGAGCTCCTATATCCAATAATGCATTATACAGCACCTCCCCGTAAGGACTCTGTAACTCAATTGGGTATCTTAGAGGCGGGCCAGATTCCAGTGAATCCTCCTCTGCCTCCTGGAAAAATGCTTGCGTAATCCCCAAGTTGGCTTCTCGTTGGTGCCTAGTACGCTGTTGATATTCTTTAGCTTCAATTCTTGCTTGTATCTTCTTAAGCTCAGCTTGTTCTTTAGCTACCTTCTTCTGATGGATTGCATGTAACTCCTCTTGGCTCAGGTGGTCATAGTATCTTTTGAATTTACTCCCATTGAGGAATCCAATAGTTTCAACTCCGTCGAGAGTCTCCACTCGGATGGTACCTTGCGGGGTAATTTCACATACTCTATATGGTCCCTTACCAACATATTTGAGCTTCTTCTTTTCGTTACGCACTCCATACATCTCAGGACTGTATTCCCAACCTTGATGTCCTTGTCTTTCAGGTGGCGGTCAAACCATTTTTTCCTTCTATCCTTCTCCACAACGGCATTGTACACAGCCAATTGTCTTTCTTCGTTTAGCCGCTCAAGGATATACAAACGCTCTACTAAGGGATTACCATCCCAACCCTATTGCGTAGCAACACGAAGACTAGGAATGACAAATTCCCACGGCATGACTGCTTCTTGGCCATATACCATTTTGAATGGTGTGCAGTTAATAGCCACTTTGTACGCAGTATGATAGGCCCATAAAGCTGTCGTAAGCTTTAGATCCCAATCTATGCGATGAGCTTCAACTGTCTTTGTCAAAATAGAGATTAAGGTCTTGTTGGTACTCTCGGCTTAGCCATTCGCTTGTGGATAATAAGGGGTAGATTTATGATGGGGATCATAAAATTTGTTGTGAGCTCCTTAATCACTTCATTTATAAAATGCGTACCATTGTCGCTCACAAGTTCAAAAGGACAACCGAAGCGTGTGATTATATTTTCAAAGAGGAATTTGGCTGTTGTCCTCGCATCTGCCTTACGTGTCACTTTCGCTTCAGCCCATTTGGTCATATAGTCAGTGGCCACAATAATACAGCGAGATTATGTGTTGCGGGCCGCTGGGCTAATTGGACCTACAAAGTCTAAACCCCACTTTTCAAATGGTTGGTTTACTTTGATTGGATGTAGGGGCATCTGATCTTTCTACTACTATGGGGATAAGAACAAAGAGTAAAATTTTAGATTTGCTGGCTCTTAGTTGATGTTATAGTTTGTCTTACATGATAAAGATATCACAATCATTGCAAAGATGTGGCTAATGTGCATATATTGCTATCCTAGGTAGGGATCCCATTAGTATCAAGGGTGTGATAGTGTTATATAAGGCCACATGTTTAGTGCAGTAGCAAGTAAACTAGCAACAAAAAATGCTAGCCTCGTTCATGATTTTTCTATGCTTTCAAAATATGATGGTTCTGGCTTATCATATAGTCCTTGGTTTCAAAAGACAGGTGTCCTACATGATTTCATGTATGGCTGCAGTTGGAGTCCTATTCATGATGTATACTGCTATAGAAACAGCCTCAGCCCAATAGCTATGCGGCATATTCTTCTCTTCCATCAATGCTCGCGCAATCTCAGCAACGTGCCTGTTTTTCCGCTCAGCAACTCCATTTTGCTGCAGAGTGTATCTGCATAATGTAAACTGTCTCCGAATACCATTCTTCTTCAAAAATTCAGAGAACTCATTGGAGAAGTACTCTCCCCCTCTATCTGACCTTAGGCACTTTACTGAAATTCTCGCGAAACACATGTTTTCACCACTTAGAGTGTGTGGATTGGTGCATGTGTTAGTTTCTACAATCTAGCAATCTTGATCTTTTATGTTTAGCGAGGTCTTGAAGGCATGTCTTGAAGAGGTCTTTTATGTTTGAAAAGCTCTTGAAGGCATGTCTTGTGGGGTGACAGCAATCTCTTCTAGGTAATAGCGAAGCATAAAGTGTGTATCCTTGGACATGTATGGGACATGAGAGTCCCTATAGTGTCCATGTTGCTAAATTACATGGAGAAGTTACATGTAAAAAGTGCATGTGTAGTAGCTAGAAATAATGGTAGTGAGAGGATCGCGATCAGATCGGATTGCTATGTGTCAGGCATACGAAAGGTTAGTGGGTTAGTGGGGTGTTTAATCCATTCATGTAGGAGCATGCCCGCGGTACATCGACGGGTGGTCGACATCTTGTAAGTGGTCAACATCTTGGGCCTTGCATGGCGACAGCTTAGAGTGGATGGCTTCTTCGTGAGGATGAGGGGGCGAGTGGATGGGGGGACTAGGATCTGGAGGTGGAGGCGGAGATGAAGCGCAGAGGTGAGGATGTTGAGGCGAAGTGCGTCAAGAGGAAATGTTTTCCCGATTGGCTAAACGAAAGACTCTATAATCAGGTGAAGAGTAAGGTATGCTTGAAACTTATCCACGAGTTTATTAGAAGCCGAGTAGGTTTATTTTCAATGTGTAGCGTGTTCCTTTTCTGCCCGATCAAGCCTCCGTCGAAGGGCGATCCAGGAAACAGGTCCAAGAAAGCATTTTGCACAACTACTTTGTGTCTAAGATTTTCTATTTGGGGAAGGGTTTTTTCAATGTGCTGTTTATCAAAGGTCAGTCTATTTCTGAGTTATTTGCTAAGGGTCCCTTGTTTTTTGGGCAAAGGCCGGTGCATGTCTTTCCTTTTGATCCCTTGTTTGATGTCAATAACCCTTCATCTACTTCACATCTTGTCCCTTGTTTGATGTCAATAACCCTTCATCTACTTCACATCTTGTCCCTTCATTTTTTGGGGGATTTTCACACTAGCCCATCTTGCCCAGTTTTGCAGCTTGTTCGCATGTAGCTTTTGTCGTGCTCTTGTGCTTAAGTATTTTCACGGGTTCTTTTTTGGATTTTTGGTGCATTTGGGTAGTGTTCAGATGCTCACTTTTGGCCATTTGGTTTTCTGGGCTTTGACATGCACATTTTTTTACCAATTGAGCATATTGGTGTTTTTGCACATGCGGTGTGGAATTCTTGTGCACATTTGGGAGTGTTTCCACACATTCGGACATTGGTGGGATGACATGGGGATCCACTACTACCGCTACCTTGCCCATGATCACCGTGCTATCCACCATCATCATTGTCGACATCACTACGACTCCATCCCAGACACTGATTGTGCAGCATCGGCTCATACCCTATTACTCTGGCTCTATGCCTGTCATCTTGATTTTCCATTTCATGTGAGGAGATGCATATCATTTGCCGAGTTCATACATACATTTGGCACATAACAGCTTTGACCTCTAGATCCTTCTTTACACCGACATCATGTTATGATGACACATTGTATTTATGTCACATATGGATGTTTGACCTTCAGATGTTGTTGCCTAGCCAGTTTAGACACTTATTTGATGAGGAGGATGTCCGTGCCAAATGGTCTAGACATTCTACATATAGTGATTTTGTTGAGGATCTATGTGGTTATCTTTACATGGATGGTTCGACATTGCTTTCATGGGACAATGTATGTGGGTACTTGATCGAGTGCCCTACATTTGTGAGCAGAGACGAATATATACCTGAGGATGGGTATCATGTTGACATGTGTTCAATGGATGATGATGTGGATAGTGATGATGATCATCATGTTGATGATGATATTGTTGTCGACATATGTACACATGGTGATGGTCATGCACACACATGTGATGACATTGATGTATAACACCCACATACCTATGATGATGTATCATGCATACATACACATGATGATGTTGATGCATCGCACACACATACACATGATGATAGTGATATACCTACACATGTTGCCACTCACACATATGCACATGATGATGATGTATGTGATAGTGATAGTAGTGAGAGTGATGTGTGTGAGTCAGATCATGTGGGCATAATCTTGATGGGAGGGATGGCAGCAAGCATTACGAGCATTGTGATTGTTGTGATACGCCTATGTCTATTGTGCATGAGAGTAGTGATGAGTTCGTAGAGGTGAGACATCATAGGAGTATTAATATCGATCCTATTTTTAGCATATCTTATGACATTGACCTCGAGAGCTTTACATTTGATCTAGGTATTTCCTTAGATCCAGTGTTGTTGGAGATTGATTTACCATGGGATTTAGGTCATATAGGGATACCATTGATGGAGATTTTCTATATCTTTGGGGATGACCTTAGTGGCCTTGGAGATTCCATTGATAGTGTATCGGTTGATGCCACTTATCTCTCTTGTGTGGACACTTTATCAGTGCTTAGTGATGGTGATCTTTATGATGATCCAGCTTTTATCTTAGAGGGACACACACATATAGAGTGTCTTGCACATGCAGATATTGTGCATGTCTCGGATCATACTCATGCATACATTGATATGGAGGATCATGCCTTTGACTTTTGGAGTGGTGCTACATGTGATGGTGGCATGAGTTCACATTTGACTCTACATGAGGCCGACCTTGAGCTATGTTTATTTGGCTCCTACAGTCGACACGATCCTGTTTTGTTTGGGGCCAGGACATTTACTTTTGGATATAGTATATGTCATTTGGGATGCATGGTATTTGATTATATGGTGCATTATGTGGATTTACATACATCAAATCCAGATTCTCACGAGACCAGTCATTTAGACCATGGATTTAATGATATTTCTGGTGGTCATTTCACTTTGGATGAGGAGCTTGGATATTTTCACAATGCATCTGGATTAAGAAAATTCCAAAAATGATTAATCTCCTAATCAAAGCATCAAGATCCATGCCAAGAGCTCGGATACCACAGCAAGATAGTGGCCCACTCAATACTTGGAGTAGACAATAAGGGTGTAGGTCCCCATCGTAGCATCTCGAAGGGAGAATCTCACCATGGAAGCTTGCTCTAGGCAAGAAGACAACCAAATGGTCATATGTATCAAAAGATATCAGAAGGTATCAAAGGGTACACTATCCTAGGGCTGGTGCCTTTTATAGTCCCAAGGCCCCCATATGCCCTACACAACATATGTGCAAATGTCCCTAAGCCCCATGTGCCTAGGCCCATCCCTCATATGTATGTGCTCACTAAAATCCCTTCATTACAAAAGGCATTATAGTATTTAATCAAGGTATGAGAGGGGGGAAGATTTTGTGTGACTACTTATGTGTTTGACTAGCTCCTTGACTTTATACTCTATGCCAAGAGTTCGAAAGGCATTACAATATTCAATCAAGGTATTAGATGGGGAAGAATTTGTATGACTGCACCTCTGATTACTTTTTGGCTCCTTCCATTCTTTCTCCATCTTTTAGTTAGGGGCAGCTTTGAGGGGTTCTACGTTCTCGTCCTCCAAAGTGACCTTTGTTTAGAGAGGTCTGACACTACTAGAGTGTACTGGAGTAAGTGTTGTAATCTCCCATAATAGCCGCAAGACTAGTAGATTCGACTTTAGTTTTGATTGTGTCTTCAGACTTAGGGATATGAGCCTTTCTCTTCGGTTGGCAACGGCATGAAGCTTTTTAAAAAATAAAAATAAAAAAAGAAAACGTTTTAAAGATACGGTTCGGAAGGTTATAAAATTCCGAAGGTTGAAATTCCACTGCTCGGTCGGATACGTGTGTCCATGGACACCTATGATAAAACAGCGCCAACGCCTCGCTAGCTTCCAGGGACGATGTGGCTGGAGACCCAAGCTGCCGGGGCAGTAGCCTACATATAAGCGAGTAGAGTAGGTATACGTAACGATGATGGGTCACACAAGGCACTTTTGTTCATTCCCTATATAGGAAAAAAAAAGGCTTCACTATATAATTCCCTAGATATAAATGAACATATCTAGGAAAAGTGCAAACTAGAGAAAATGAAACACTTTACTAGATAGGTTAACTAGGAAATATAGTGCATAGATTTCTCTATATAGGAAAATTTTCCTACATAGAGATATTTTCCTATGTAGGAAAATTTCCCTATACAGAGAAAGGAAAATTTGCCTACATAGGGAAAAAATCCTATGTAGGAAAATCTATGCGTTACGTTCCCTAGTTAGTCTATCTAGGAAAGTGTTCTATTTTCCCTAGTTTGCACTTTCCCTAGATATCCTTCTTTGTACCCAAGAAATCATATAGTGAATACATTGTCTCCATATGCTAAGAATAGAGTAGCATATCTCCAACTGTGTAGCTACTTGTTTGGGTATTCTCGTCTATGCAAGATAGTTTTCTCTCAACCTTTGCCTAGTTACACTAATAGTTCGACACACATCAGCCAAGATGCCATCATTTCCACCCTCTTGATCTTGGCTCTTCACATATTCCATCAGGTAGGCATGGTTTTCTATGTGCTCACATTGATGGCTACCACATGCACAAATTGTGCTTTTATCAATATTATATTCGTGAGATAAGGTACCCATAGGCTTTTTATCTCAATAGAGAACGATCGAGTGATGGCGGTCTATGTGTGTAACAAAGGGACAGCCATGGTACCCATAAAGAGGAAATAGAGAGGGAGAACTAGGTGGGCCTAGCCAAGGCAGCTAAGCCAACCCCAGCCAGTCCTTGTGGCTAGGCCCATAGAGCCACTAAAGCATAGTCAAAGAGCTACTGCTATTGTGCACACAAGCGCAGGCCCATTATGGGCTTGGAGGCGGCCATAGAAAGAGTACTTGGGCCTTGTTTTTATAGAATGGCTCCTATCTGTTGCATTGAGGTTTGTGAAGAGGCTACTCCTACTAAAGCTATTTGACTGCAGCACTCTTCCTTCCTAAGCAAACCCATCTTTTCTTGTTGAGACAACCCCTCTATTATGCCCACAAGCCTTGCTCATGCTGCACTCCAAGGTACCCACCTGTGCATGCTGCCCATGAAAAACATGCATATATACACACATAAATATCTACCTACCACATACGCATGTAGAAATACCCACCCACCCACTCACACATATGCATGCATACTAAGGAAGCAATTAATTCATACATTTGTGCATACTAAGCAAGCAATTTATAAATACATACATGATATGTCCAAAACAATGGACTAAATGCTACAGAGATATCGAAAAGAATTGAGTCTTAAGGTATCAAGATTGAATGCCACAGAGACATCATGTCCTCTTCTTAACCTGGCCTTGATTTACATGTCTACTCCTTTGCCTCAAATCTGAATTTCTTGCTTCATTCTGCAAACAACCCAAAAAGCGAGTTAAGTGTAAATTCAAGCCCAAAATGTAGGCATACAGGATCCCCCATGATGCTACTCTTTTTGCGATGATGACACTAGCCAAAGACTTTCAAGAATGGCGACAAGTTTGAACTGACCTGTGTGCAACTGTTCCTTTATTTTGGAGGATATCTTCATCTTCCTTTTCATATATCAAGCGTCTGTTTTGATACAGCTTTCCTTTTTCTTGAATGTATTTATGGGCTACTGTTTTCCAATAGAACAGCATTGTTAAAACCCACCATCTTTTGAGTTGTTGCATGTTCAACAACTCTTGCTTGTCAAAATCTTGCATAAACTCTATCTACCAAACTTGGCCACTACATCAAATTCATCCTCCGCCTGAAGGAACTCTTCTTAAACTGTCTCTCGAAATCTGCCCAAGTACTACGTTTGTTTTGCAACTTCCGCCACCAAGTCAAAGCCTTCTCCTTAAAGAGACCTCGAACCAAACCATCTGGATCTTCCGGGCATCTGGAAAAGGATGAAACTCAAAGTGAACATTCCATCGATTCAGCAAGGAGTCAACAACCTCCTGAGTCCGCTCCTTCTTCTTCTCCCCCCCCAAAGACATCCCCGGGGTGAAAGAGGATGCTGTGATGACACTGATGTTGAAGTAGTACCAACAACCGCCTTCTACAGGAGAGAGAGCGTCTCCCTCACAGCCAAGATCTGTGCCCAAATATTGGTTAACTGGCGGTCAAGATATGTGTTGGCCTCCTGTTCAAAGTCATCTCCCCTTTCCGGTGCATGGCCCTCTTCCACAAGGTGGTCATCCTCATGATCTAACACATCATCAACAAAGCATAGAGCATCTGTAATTGCACAAAAAAGAAGGTAGTATGCTGTCCTAGTCAAGTAAAAGTGTCCAAATCTCCCAAAAACTATGGAGAATTGCAGGTTGCTAACGCTTGCTATGCATGATGATGGAGAGAAGAATAAACTTGCTCTTTATATGTAGGCTGAGTATGCTTTTGTTTTTTTTTGTTTCTAAATCTTTCTTACTTTTGAGTTTCATTAGAAAAAAAAAAACTTCTACTTATATGCTTTTTTTTAATGGCCTCCCCAGCCTTTTTGGTCAAAAACAACACGTTATTCAGGCCATGTGCTTTTTTGTTTTAAAAAATGATCAGCTGATTGAACAATGAATAAAAAACACAGGTTTGAAGAAAAAACAGCACACCATCTTCTCCCTCTCTCTGCCGACTAAAGCTAAACTGCCACCTCCTATGTAGGTTTCCGTGGCTCTCTTGTGCACCTACCTGATCCTCCACACACATGCCTATTCTATGTGACTGTAGGCTGCATGCTTACAGTCCTACATAGGGTACATATGGTCTTGTGCAGGAGAAGCAAACATACACATAAGCCATGGGCTTCTCAAGCAAGAGAGATGTCTACACATGGGTCTCAACACAAAATCCATGACCCTAGTTCTTGCGTATCCAGAATTCAGCATACTCCCTCGTCCTCACAATTCCCTCTTACCCTGTGATTCATACGCAACAGAAGACCATAAAAGCACCAACACCCAAACCATAAAAACAACATCAAAAAGAATACCTAGGCTTCACGATCGGTTTGCCAACGGATCGAAGCTGGGAATTGCCGTGAATTTGATCCGGCAGCAGCAGCAAGCAACGTTGGACCTCCGCCATCGAGCTCCAACGGCAACAGGCTTCACACGCCGGTCGCAAGGCTGAGCAAGGGACGGCCATGGCGAGAGGCGGGAGACAGCTGGTCGTCGAAGAAGGCGACCGAGATTTACTGGCTAGGGTTTTTTTTTGGTTGAAAGGGTCCTTTTTTGGTTGTGTTGTTTATATGGAAGATCGATGATGGCCTTACCTCTAGCCTATGCTAAGAGTGATATTGATACACCACCATATACGTTAGTGGAGGTGTAAAACAAAATAAGGGAGTAAAAAGTGTTATAATATAGCTTATATTATATAATAAAGGAGTAAAAAGTGTTGTAATTAAAGATACTAAAATTTAAATATAGCTCATATTATATAATTCATATAGCTCACAAGATAGATTATCAAATTGATATTGGAGCATACTATTGATCTTTTTAAAAGCTATAAAGTATGATAGCTCATAAGAGCTCTTTATATAACTAGTCTTATGTGAAATCTTCCAATCCCTAAATATTAGATCAAAAGAGGTAATGTTTTAGGTATGATCATACAATATCTTAATATTAATCATCTTAGGCCTTAAATCATGAGCCTGATAGATAATCTTACATTGATATGATTAGAATTCTAGAATATGAATATGTTGATTGTTTGAACCACTCAAATCAAACGACAAATTCAACTTGTGACCATGGCCATCAAAACACTTGGTGATATTTCATTCATGTGGAGTCTATTTAACATTTGCATCAACAGACTCTGCAAACTCAGCCCATGCAACCCTATACTTTTCTATGTCAACAGTAGTAAAGGGGGCTGTTGTGCTATGCTCATAAACAAAACCACGAGCGAAGGCAATCAAAAGCTCATGATTGATGGACTCTCGGTGGTTCCCCCTATCCATCAATTGCCTCAGGTTGGCCCCTTCAAAGCTAAGCCCATGGTCGGTATGAAAATCGTGCTTTGTGTGATAATATCGCCTTAGCATGGGAAGCCCAAGAAATGGAGGTACCCAAAATGAGACGAGCCTGTTTTAGATGCCATTGTTGTGATCACCCTCTTTGAGATGACAACCTGAAAGCACATGAGGGCTCATGTTGCTGAAACAAGGAGAGCATGAATGGATATAAAACATGTAGTGAATCAAACCCTTAGCTAGACCACTAGAAAGTGCCAAAGCCATAGAGAAATATTCACAAGTTCTATCCTTATTTGGCAACCCTGTCCTAAGTCTTGATTTAAATCAGATAAGGGAGATCCCAAGGAATCATAAGAACAAAGCTTTTAGAAAAAACAATGGAGTGTTTCCAATAGATTAGAAATCGTGAAAGACTATGATAGCAAGATATTAAAGAAGAAACCTAGTCATTTCTAGTGACCTTAGCTTTTATCATCTCAAGATTCTATAAGTGAAAGGACCAAGATAAGTTCTATGAGCTCTTCTCAACCCTTATGTGATCTTATGTGCTCGTAGGAAGTCTTATGGGTCCTTATGATCTCATTCAATCTCTAACAAGATTTTTTGAAATTATATTAGCTCTTACATGAATTATATGAGCTCTTACATAAATTATGAGATCTTACATTAATTATGAGATCTTAAGAAATATTATGAGCTCGTGTATGGTCTTATGAGATCTTGAGAGCTTCTACCATACACACTGTGGTCATAAAAGCTAATCTAGACATTAAAGGATGATCACATTGATCTAGGAAATTTCATGACCTCATATATGGTCTTATGAGATCTTAAGAGCTTCTACCATACACTATGTGGTCATAAAATCCAAGCTTAGACATTATAAGGTGATCACATTAATCTAAATTGTATACATGCAAGCAAAATCATGGTAAAGATTACCACCTCAACATGGAAAGGGAGAAGCATAGTGGCAAATGTATATTAAGTTCAAAGAACTCTTATGAGCATAAAGTAACTCTTTTGTTCACTTTTACTTCTCAAATGATTCCTAGTCATGCAAGAAAAATCATGTTTATGACTACCGCCTTAATATGGAAAGGAAGAAGCACAATGGCAAATGTATATTAAGTTTAAAGAACTCTTATGAGCATAAAGCAACTCTTGTGTCCACTTTTACTTCTCTTATGAGCATAAAGCAACTATTGTGTCCACTTTTATTTTGAACTATTATAATTATTTATGGGCCAAGCACTCATGGCATGATATCTTTACTTTAAGACTCAAGTCTTTAAATATAATTCTATTTCCTAGCAAGTTCCTTGCTTCTTTAACTTGTCACTTGCATATGTGTTTTTGTAAGGTTTGACTTGGGTACCATAATAACGTTTTTTTGAATGCTAAAAACTTATTCTCATCTAAGTGACACGGAGTCATTGACAATTGGGGGCAAAAAATATCACTATTAGAGCTATAGCTGCACTGGTTTTGGCGGATTAATTTATCATGGCTATAGTTACGCTAGTGTAGCGCTAGTGTCTATCTCTTGCTCTCCTATCTTGGCATCTCCTATGTTAGTGCCAAAGATTCCTAGTTTTGAGATTGGGTTGGTGATTGGTTTAGATGACACAAGAAACATTGTATCTCCACAAAGTAGCAATCTAATGAGTGGGACACTAGCATCACTCTCTTAATGTTTCTCTCGCAGCTAGTATACCTAAGACTAGGAGAAAATTTGTTGTCTGGGTACATTCCTAGGGAACTTAGCTTTGATCATCTTAAAATATTATAAATAGTAGGACCAGGTTAAGTTTGATGAGCCCTTCTCAACCCTTATGTGATCCTATGGGCTCATAGAGGAAGTCTTATGGAACTTATGATCTCATTAGATCTCTAACAAGATTTTATTAAATTATATGAGATCTTACATAAATTATGAGATCTTAAGAAAGATCATGAACTCATGGATATGGTATTATGAGATCTTAAGAGGTTCTATAGCTACACTTTGAAAGCTATGTACGTAGCTTCTAACAAAACACTCACTCTTTCTCACCATTCCCATGCAAAATGTTCTTTCCCATTGTTTCGCAATATCAATACAATTCTTTTGTCCTATTTGTATATATTTTAACTTAGTGTAACTAGCTTAGTATGGTTTCCCAATTTATTTTTCGATTAATCAATTTGAAGTGGTGAGAGGTAACCTTAGAGATCCTTAGAGATGAAATCTTGACGTGTGGAAGGCTGGAGGTTCGGAGCTCTAGAGGTTTTCATATTTTGGAGAGTTCGGAGAGAGGCTTTAAATACATTGTGTGTAGTATTTTCTTGTCGGGCAATGACCTAGTGAAAGAGAGATAAAGGCTATTGTATATGTTTTTTTAATTTCAATTTACATTCAAAGAGACGTTTGACACAAAGTGAGAAAAAGAGATGGATATGAACACACTAAGAGGGGGAGAGAGGGAGACATTTTCGCTAAGGTGTAAAACCTTACTATAATCATTAATTACTGCTGCGACACATTAGAGAGAGATAATGATCTAAGGTTTTGGATTACGTATGAGAGGGAGAGAGAGAGAGAGAGAGAGAGAATATCTATCTGTTTGATGAGGAGAGAGAAAACCTTAGTTTTTAAGATAGGTGGTCGTTTAGCTTGAATATGGGCATGCTAGTATTGGTAAAATAATTCTCTTACTTTTTGATATAAGATGAGAGGACATACCTACATTTTAACGTATGTTACATTGAGTTTTTGTGTGTGTGTGTGTGTGTGTGTGAGAGAGAGAGAGAGAGAGAGAGAGAGAGAGAGAGAAGAAGAAGAAGAAGAAGAAGAAGCTCTTTTAACATCGTAGGAACAATCCCAAGAGACGAAATATGATCTATCCGATGGGAGTGAGATTCGAACACAAGATGTATTGAATAACAACTCCATATATGAGCTAACCAATCTACCACACATTGGGTGATAGAAAGGTGAGAGAGAGAGAGAGAGAGAGAGAAGAAGAAGAAGAAGAAGAAGAAGAATTTAAGTATTTCAATTTGTAATAATATTGATGTTTGAATAATTAAGTATAAAAGTTTTAAAGTAAATAATTTTTAAAAATAACTAATTTTTTAAATAACCATTTACTCATTTGTGGTTCAATTCTCCACATATGCAATTCATTCTCTAGGAAATTGTATTATCTAGATAATAGCCTATATTTCTTATTCATTCTCTATATAGAAAATTGAATTACCTAGATATTGGCCATATTGTGTATATAGTAAATTGAATTATCTAGATATTGGCTCACACTCTCTACATAGGAAATTTAATTACCTAGATACTAGTCCATATTTCCTATATATGAAATTGAATTACCTAGATATTGGCTCATACTCTCTATATAGGAAATTGAATTACCTAGATATAAGCCCATATTTCCTACATATAGAGGATTGAGTAAATGGGGAATACGATTGTCTAGATATATATAGGAAATTTCCATCAACATAACCAGGAAATCTCTCAAAATTTCCCATATATGGTAAAGTTGACTATATAGGGAATGAACAAAAGTGCCTTGTGTCATGGCTGCCGTTGGACGTTCTGCACGCCGAAGGAGACGTCCCGGTCCGTCATGAGGCCTCTATGTTGCTCATCCAGCAAAATTAAATATGGGCTTCCGCCGACCTGCTCTCACCTCCCATCATCAGCTCGCATGTCTGATTGCGTCAATCGAGTGGGCCTGACGGTTTGTGAGTCTAGTGGGTCTTTGAATTAGCCCTGGTGTGGTGACGTGGAGACGCTAAACGTGCATTGCTGCAAAAAGGATCACCTTCAATTATAGCATCCGTGTTATCTCGACGTGGGTCCTACAGCTGCGGCATCCGTGTTACCTCGTTGCAGAGTCTTGCCTTGTCCCCCTTCCTTCCTGCAAGCTGCTGCTCACAGTCTGAGCTCTCGCGGCTTCGAATTCCGTCCCCAACGTGCCATCCCATCCCTAGGGCCTCATATATAAGGAGTCCGTCCCCAACCTGCTGCGTCAATTATGTGGCAATTGCTACAATTATGTGGACTCTCCTCCCCCGCAGCATTAATATTGCCCCGCTTATCCCGCTGCTTCTCCTGCTTCTCATGGGTGCTCCGGCCCTGGCCTCCTACTACGGCGGCGGCGGCTCCGAGCAGAGCGGGTGGACCAACGCCCATGCCACTTTCTACGGCGGAAGCGACACCATGGGTACGTTATGAGCTGTTATTGCCATTTCAGTCGGCATGCTGTGGCTGATCAACCCTTGAACTGAAATTGAGATCGATTCCAGGTGGCGCTTGCGGCTACGGGGACCTCTACTCCTCGGGCTACGGCACAAACAGCGCCGCCCTCAGCACGGCGCTTTTCAACGCCGGCCTTAGCTGCGGCGCCTGCTTCGAGATCAAGTGCGATGTGGCCGCCGATCCCGAGTGGTGCCTCAGCGACGCCTCCGTACTGGTCACGGCCACCAACCTCTGCCCGCCCAACGACGCGCTGCGCAACAACGCGGGCGGCTGGTGCAACCCCCCGCTGCAGCACTTCGACATGGCGCAGCCGGCCTTCGAGAAGATCGGCGTCTACAGAGGCGGAATCGTTCCCGTGCTCTACCGGAGGGCTCCGTGCGTTAAAACGGGCGGCATCCACTTCACCATGAACGGCCACTCTTACTTCAACTTGGTGCTCGTCACCAACGTAGGCGGAGTTGGGGACGTCCGCGCCGTCTCCATCAAGGGCTCCAAGACCGGCTGGCAGCCCTTGAGCAGGAATTGGGGACAGAACTGGCAGAGCAACCCCTTGCTGGACGGCCAGAGCCTCTCCTTCCAGGTCACCACCAGCGACGGCACGACTCTCACCTCCTACGACGTCGCCCCCGCCGACTGGCACTTCGGCCAGACCTTCAGCGGCGACCAGTTCTAAGATATTATTCACCACTCCAACTAGCTTAGCTTCATGTGCGCCAACACCACCTCGGCTTGCTGGTGGTGGACCATACAGGTTGTGATCTAGCAAGTACTGTAGATTCGCATGCTGAGGCAGCAAAGCCGCCCGCTGCTGGTAGGAACATCATGGATGTGGCCGCCTTCTCTAATGTATTTTAGATCTCTCTCACGTAATCTCTCATCTATGAGTACAAATGTAAAAACTCAATCATTCTATATCAAGTTTGAAAACCTTATATGATATAAACTGGAATGCAAGTTCAAGTTTGGAAACCTTATGATATAAACTGTAATGCAAGTTCAAGTTTGGCAACTCTAATGCAAGTTCAAGATGTAAAAAAGAACTCCCCTTAGATTCACAAAGAAGAAGGGGAGTATAGCCGAACTTGAGAAGTTACCTCATATTTTAACATCAGTATATATCATTGAAAAAAAAAACAACACTCCACAATCCATCCCCATCACTACCATTACTTCTTTTTCTTTTCTTTTGCAACCACAGGGGGGATTGTTTTTCTGGCATATCCCCATGCTTCGACCAAACCTTAACTGTGGGTCTAGTGCCAACCGGGTTCTCAATAAAGGCAACAAATGTATGGTCGGTTTGCTTTTCTTTGCGGTACCATCTCCGAGTTTTAGGTCCGAATCTAGGAGGCCTATTCTTCTCAATCCAACATCTCACCTGTAGCCACCAATCCATCAATATTAGGGGAAGAACCCTAGTATGCATGAAGCTTAGCCAAAATCAGGGAAACATTCGAAGGATATTCCTCTGTAGATTCTGAATCAACAAATCCAATTCCAGAGATCTATTTTTATTTGCATTACATACAGACCAGCACATGCATACATATTTATACATCAGCTCTATTTCCTGCAGCCCTGTACATGTAGCCCTCAAGAACACAATTTCATTCCTGCTAGTCCAGATTTCTCATAATGTTGAATTCAGAGAAAGGAAACTTTATAGTTGACTAATCCCTGAGGTTAAATTTAGGTGGAAAGATAGGGAAATAGAGGATTCGACTTCGGAGTCGGTTGATATTATTCAGTGCAATTCTTCTTCTTTTTATTGCAAGAGTGAGATGTTTTGAGAGAGGGAAAGTATGTTATATGCACATTATGTGTGCGTATACTAGGAGGCTAACCCACATTAGGCTTGTGAGCATGGGAGCATGGGAACAAGCTCTAGTGGAGCATAGGTTAGGACTAACCTTAAGGGTTAAGGTTAGGGTCAGGCATCCAAGGGTCACACATGGGAAATGGAGAGTCAAGAGTCACTTGAGGGCCCTCCTATATAATAGGGGCATGGGGCACACTCAAGGGAGGCTTGGAGGCTTGGGGGACTTGGAGGCTTAGACTATGGTCTCTTGTGTAGAGGTCCATATCTACTCACCTACCATTTCACACTATAGCTACATGCTATTGGATTGGAGTTATACCTCTTGATGGTATGGGACATCAAGGTAGAGGTATGATGTATTTTATTTATAATTCATGTGTGCATCCCTTGGACTCGGGGGTGGTCGGGTGGTTGAGTTTATGCCTGATTTATGCATGTTTATGGATAACAATTATCTAGAGAGATCTTAGGGTTTTAACAAGTAGATGTCAATCTTCATCGAACACAAAAAGGCAGAAAAGCATGTCTTGAAGCCAATGGTAACATAAATTGGATCTATGCCATTAAAGAAGAGAATATCTCTCTTCTCATCAATATACGGAGCATAAATTTTCCCTGAGGCCACTCTATGCTCATCTATACATGGAGAGATGAGAATTGACCTATTATGTGCAGGAGCATGCAAGAAAGTTGGGTCATCCGATGAAGAGAAGACAAGTGGTAGCTCCAAGGATTCCATCTCAGAAGGGGAGGTGAAGGGAGTTGCATTTGGTCTTTCCCTAGGAAGGGATCGAGGGATGCTGAAGACAATGGAGCCTTGGAAGGGGAAGCTTCTTCAACCATGTTCAAGAAAGGAGATGTGGACCTCACTAGTCTTCACCAACAGAATAAACTTCTTTTTGATGAGTCCATAGTAGGTACTGAATGGGAGAATTACTTAAAAATGTTGGATGGATTTCCTAACCTTTTTGCAAATAGCTACTCACAAGTATGACAAGCTATCCTAGTAGAGCACAAGATTGATCTCAAGCCCCAAAGTAAGCTAGTGGTACAGTGGCTAAGGCATTTGGGAGTAGTGCAAGCGGAGGTGCATAAGAATGAGGCAACTAATTTGCTTGAAGTTGGATTTATATTTCTAGTAGAGAATTTAGAGTGGATTTTTCCAGTTGTAGTCACTCCCAAGAAGGGTGGAAAATGGTGTGTGTGTGTGTACTTTCACCCTTTGAATGCATGCACAAAGATGGATTATTATCCTCTACCCTTTCAAGATGAGATTTTGGATCAAGTTGCAGGTCATGAGTTGTATTCAGTGTGTGATGGATACTCTGGATACTTTCAAATTCGGATTTGTGAAGAAGATCAAAGGAAAACTTCATTTATCACCCCTTGGGGAGTGTATGCCTATAGGGTGATGCCATTTGGCTTGACCAATGCACCAGCAACTTTTCAACGCTTCATGAGTTAGGTATGTACACCTTACTTGGGAAAGTTTATAAGGGTCTTTTTGGATGATTTTTGCATTTATTCAAGCTGCATGGATAACTTGGAAAAGTTGAGGTTGGCCTTGCAAAGTATTGATGATGCAAATGGGTGTCTTAATCCTAGAAAATGCCGCCTGGCGCACGAAGGAAGGTGGTTCTATTGGGACATGTTATGTGAGAAGAAGGCATAGAGATGGATCCTGAGAAGTGCAAGCAATCGTGGCCCTCCCACCACCTACAAATGTAAGGGAGGTAAGGAGGATTCTGGGTAAAACAAAGTATTACCAACGCTTTGTTGACATATTCTCTAAGAAGATGTATCCTATAAATCTGTTGACAAAGAAGAATGTCTCTTTCCAATGGGGGCCCTATCAAATTCAATCTTTTTGTTTACTCAAGGAATGCATGAGGCAAAGTCCAATTGTGCAGCCTCCTAGGTGGGGGGAGGACTTTTATGTGAACCCAAGTGTCTCATCACATTCAGTGGGTGCTATACTCTTGCAAAAGGGAGAGCAAGGGCATATGCAACCAGTGTATTATGAAAGCCGACAACTCATTGATGCTGAGAGGAGAGGTATGGTGAAATGGAGAAAGGTGGTTTGTCTCTTGTTTTTGCAGTAAATAAGTTCAGGTCATACTTGTTACCTCGCTCTTTTTTCTTCCTCACATATCAACCTTCTTTATAATTCTTGGTCCGTGAACCCAATCCTACAGGAGGAAGTTTGCAAAGTGGATTTGTGAGTTTCAAAAATTCTCTTTCACTTTTATTACAGAAAACACCACTAGGGCCTCTCTTGCAGATTTTCTTACAAGGAAGGAAGAGGAAGAAGGAACAAGAACAAAGGAAGAAGTATATGAAGATTTGGAGACACCACCAAATACTTCACTATGTATTTTGATGGAGCCTTTAGCCCTTCCAGGCAATGTGGGGCTGGGGGGATAGTTTTATTTGATTCCAGAAGGAAAAGAGGTATGGGCCAAGGGTAGGGAATTTTCAAAGGCTATATCAAATAATGTGGCTGAGTACAATGCATTAATTTGGGGATTAGAAGATTGCATAAAAGATGGAATTAAAGAGGATTCGCAATTGGTCATCTGACAAATGAAAGGAGAATATAAGGCAAGGAGTCCTAATCTCCAAGAATTGTATAAAAGGGCAATGCAGTTAAAATAAGCTTTTGAGTTTTGTAAATTTGTGCATGTTAACAGGAAGGATAATCAAAAGGCTGATGAATTGGCTACTAAAACTTTGGCTTCTTTCAAAGTAGCTATTCTTGCATTAATGGATACAGGTTGGCCTGGGGCCTGAGCTCCAAGATGTTCAACACTATTTAGATACAAGATACTTCCCTCCTGGAGGATTGAATCCTCAACAGAAGTAAAGGCTTATAAGGAAAGCTCATCCTTACACAATTCTAGGGGATGTTCTTTACAAGCAAGGTAAGGATAGGATTCTTAGGAGGGTAGTGAGCCTAGAAGAATCTAAAAGGATTATGGAATTATGTCATGAATGTTCAGCTCACTTTGCCTCAGCCAGCACAACTCGGAGGATCCTTAACACAAGGTATTATTGGCCTCGACTCAACAAAGATGTCGATGAGTGGTGCAGAAGCTGTGAAGTATGCCAGGCATATGGGCATAAGCAATTGGTTCTCGGACCCTTAAACGCTATCCCAGCATATGGTCCATTTGAAAGGTGGGGATTAGACTTTGTGGACTCACTTCCTCGTTCCTCACATGGGAAGTATTACATATTGGTGGCCATAGATTATGCAATAAGGTGGGCAGAAGCAAAGGCCATGGTCAATAATAAAGCAATGGCTATGGCATCCTTTCTCTCCGGGAATACATATGCGCCCGATTTGGGTGTCCATTAGAGATCCTTACGGATGGGGGGAGGTCTTTCAGGAATGACTTGATTGAAGCTTTGGTGCAGAAATTAAAAATAAAGCATGCTATGCCAACTCCCTATTATCCCCGATGTAATGGTTTAGTAGAAAAAACTAATGGACTTCTTTGTGGATCTTTGTCTAAGCTAGTGGATACTATGAAGTTCTAAAGTGGGATGTGCATTTGCCAGAGGTCCTATGGGCCTATAGGACAACTCACAAACTCTCTCTTGGTTTCACACCTTTTCAGTTAGTTTATGGAATGGAGGCTATTTTGCCAATAGAATTGGAAATCACAAGCCTTCCCACATCTTTTACACGCTTGAATAATGAAGAAGAAACACATGCCCACCAGTACAACTAGAGACCTTGGATGAGAGGTGGCTTTAGGCACTTCAAAATTTGGAGGCTGCACAACAACGGCGTAAGGCAAGGCATGACACTCTCATGAAGAAGAAGAAGAAGCCAGAACTCAAGCAAGGAAGTCATGAGGTAGGATGGCCGTGTGGAGAAACGGCTAGATAAGAAGCTTCTTTGATGCTGGGAAGACCCCTTCAGGATAAAGCAAAAGTTCAAAAATAACACCTATCTTCTAGAGGATGCAAGTGGCCAGGAGGTTCCCGGAAGTGCCAATGAGTACCGGCTAAAGATATTTTACCCTCGAGCACCATGGCCAGCAGACCCCCAAGACAAGCATGGAGGATCTGCTAGGGGAGGAAAGATGTGACATGAAAAATTAACATCTTTCATTTTCAATTTGTACATATTTTGATGGTTTCTCGATGGTAATAAGGTGAAGCTTGTCCAAGAAGATTGTGGCACCCACAATGGAATAATGGCGTGGTGATGCGGCGGCTTGGCGGCTACCCTGATAAACAGCATTCTATCTTCAAATATAATGGTTTTACTTCATTTAGGGTGCACACATTGTAAATGCCACAAGTATGCTTGATCAATACTTTGATATGGTAGATAGGCTAGTGATGTGAAAAATAAAAGTGGGCCTTTATGCTCACATGGATTTTAATTGTATTATTAATATAGTATTCACCATAAGGCTACAAGTTGGGGAGTTTGGAAGGCATGTGGAGGAGTGTGTGTAGCTGCATAATTGGGAAAGATTCTTCTAGAATGCCTACATGGAAGAGGAGAATTCTGGCATGTGTAAGTGGGATCTCCACCTACATGCCACTTAGACTTGGCTATTATCTCATCACACTTTCAAAGTAAAAAAGTCTTCAATTTAATAATCAATAGAAGACTTAGCCTAAGAGGACAATTGATGGTGACATCTACCCTTATGTCACTGAAGGGTTGAAGATTTTTATGTTGTAATTTGTAACAATGGAAGAGAGGGTGATTCTCCACCTAGAAAAGGAGCCCTCCTTTCCCTTTCAAATCAATGAATGAAGCCTCCTCAATTGAGCATTTTGTGTCATTACCATTCTCTTATCTTCAAACACTCTCTTTACATGTGAATGTCTCATTTAGCATTGGTTCCTCATGCTTAATCCAATTTTGGACCTCTTTGATGATTCATGAGATAAGTGGGATAAGGATTTATTATCTTGGTGGGCCTATGACTTCTGAAAGTAGCCCTTGCCTTATTGTCGCCCTCCTTAGGAGGTACCGATGGTTTTAGCGGTAATGAGCATGTGGAAAGACTTTGGGGAATATAGGTGAATCTTAACGATTGTCCTGCTGAGCAATGTTAACCCTTACCCTCTAGCTCGAATCATGAAGGAGATGAAAGGCAAGAGGCTATGTGAAAATTGAGGTTTCATGCAAAGAGAGGGAAGTGCAGTTTTGTGGTCTGATACCCAAATTTCAACCGATAATTACTCATCACTTTGGTATTGGTTTCTAAAATTGATCATATGGCTAGGAAGCTCTTTATATGTTCTTTCCGCTCATGTAACTAATTTCTTAATCCTTTACTTCATTGATGATCAGAATTTCTCCCAAAGTTGCTAACTTTTAGGCGAATTTTGGTAGTTTTTTAGTCTTGTAGTAAAATGCTCATAACTTTTCGCTCAGTTGTCTGTTTTTGAACGTTTTTATATAGGCTCGAAGCTCTCTTTAAGATCTACGTACCTTTATAATCATCTTTTGTACACTCTATACGGATTTAAAACTGAAATTCTTTGTGTATCTCTGTTTTTATAGAATTTTGGCCATTATTTCTTATTAATAATGATTAATTTCTCTTAATCTCTTGTCAAAAAGAAAATCCCATGTATCTTATCCTCTTGTAAGTGATTGCTATATTCTTTTACTTTAAGATGTACCATCCAAATCGCCCAATTCGAACGGATGAACCTTACCAACATTCCCTGTATGTTTCCGTTCACATAATCCTGAGTCAGAAGATTTTCTTCCAACAAAGAATTTCCCTCTTGTTTGGAGCTGCAAGACTAGCAAAAATTCCTGCTTCTCCTGAGCCTTTCATCTTTCCTTCCATGAATTATGATCTCACCTTTGATGTGTTTATCTTTATCTTAACCTAGGGAGAGAAAGGGAGGTGAGAAGGCTGTGAGGTTTCATATACAAGTGTGTTTTGATTCTAAGAAGTGACCGAAGTCAAAACCCGAACTTTGTGTCACACTAGCCATCTATGATCAATATGCATATTTTTCAATATCCCGTGCCCTTAGATCTTCCTTGGCTAGTGGCTCGTGTATCCCTTCAAAAAGCAGCTTGACAGGCATTAGGTACGCACATAAACAAGGATTGTTTTTCATCCACAAATTTTCACTGCTTTGATAATGTCCATGGAACGACATATAGTGTGGCTGGGTGTGCTACCAAACAATTCTCCACGGGGATCTCGTACTCAGTATATAAACCCATAGGAGAATATTGTGCATACTACTCCATCCCTCCCCTAAAGGGGAATCTTCGCATTTTTTCCTTTCTTAACTAGATCTTTTGGGTTAGAAATGGTTAGAGTGGAGCCCCCAGTCTCTAAAGTTGTGACCACCGATACCTTTGACTTTTTTGATCTTTTTGATGAGACACCATCCTGAGAAACCGCATCTCTCTACATTGGTGCTCGTCACCAACGTAGGCGGAGTTGGGGACGTCCGTGCCATCTCCATCAAGGGCTCCAAGACTGGCTGGCAGCCCATGAGTAGGAATTGGGGACATAACTGGTAGAGCAATGCCCTATTGGATGGCCAAAGCCTCTCCTTCCAGATCACCACCAGCGACGGTAGGACTCTCACCTCCTATGACGTCGCCCCCGTCGACTGGCACTTTGGCCAGACCTCTAGTGGCGACCAGTTCTAAGATATTATTCACCACTCCGACTAGCTTAGCTTCATGTGTGCCATGCTATGTCAACACCACCTTGGCTTGGTGGTGGTGGACCATATAGGTTGTGATCTAGCAAGGTGAAACCCTACTGTAGATTCGCATGTTGAGGCAGCAAAGCCGCTCGTTGTGCTGGTGCTGGTAGGAACATCATGGATGTGGCTGCCTTCTCTAATGTATTTTAGATCTCTCTCACCTATGTCTTGTGTGAGTACAAATGTAAAAATATAAAGTTTGGAAACCTTCTACTATATCTTTATATTGCTTATTTTCTACTACTCTACACATGTCGCCATTTTTTCGCCCTCTACTACCGTGTGTGTACATGCAGCTGCCAACTTCACTGCAGGAGGTGGATGCAGACTCTGAAGAGGAGGCAGATGATGTATCCTTCAATTGGCTGTCCTCTTGCTCCTCTGCATCCGCCTCCTCCACCTCGTGTAATAGAAGTTGGCCGCTCCTTCAATTGGCTGGCGCCTGGCTCCTCTGTGGGGCCGCCTTCTCTAATGTATTTTAGATCTCTCTCACCTATGTCTTGCATGATGAGTACAAATGTAAAAATATAAAGTTTGGAAACTTTATGATATAAACTGCAATGCAAGTTCAGGACGTTAAAAAGAAGACCCATTCACAAAGAAAAAGGGGAGAGGGGGACCACACACGTACTCTCACGAGGGACTTGGGAAGTCACCTCATATTTTAACGTGAGTATATATCGTTGAAAAAAAAAACCTCCACAATTCATCCCCATCACCACCATTACTTCTAGTTACTAGTAGAGAGGCACTTTTTACATGCAGCTTATCCATGTAAATTAGCAGCATGGACACTATAGGGACTCATAAATTAAGGATTCTATTGTCCCATACATGTCCAAGATACACATTTTAAGAGTTCCATGCTTCCCTATTACCTAAAAGAGATTGCTTTCACCCACCCCATAAGACATGCCTTTAAGAGCTTTTCAAACATAAAAGACCTCTTCGTGACATGCCTTCAAGGCCTCTTCAAACATAAAACATCACGATTGCTAGACTGTAGCAACTAACACATGCACCAATCCACATGCTATAAGTGGTGAGAACATGTGTTTCTCCACTATTTTGCAAGTCGTATAGGCTAGCACCATCATCTTTTGAACGCATAGAAACATCATGAACGAGGCTAGCATTTTTTGTGGCTAGTTTTTAGGTAGATACTTGCTATTGCACTAGACATGTGGCCTTATAACACTATCGCACCCTCGATACTATTGGGATTCCCACCTAGGATAAAAATATGCACATTAGCCACCTCTTTGCAATGATTGTGGCATCTTTATCATGTAAAACAAACTATAACATCAACTAAGAGCTGACAAATCTAAATCTTTGCTCCTTTTTCTTACCCCCATAGCATTCATAGCATAGCTTTACATTTACCACTTGCAAATTTAATAGTTGTAAGTCTGTCCCCTTAAATTATTGTTCAATTAACCTCAAAGTTACTCTCTATTAGTCAAGGTAGCAAAAACCACAAAGCTTTGTCAATGGTTAAGTCTTTTGGTCATGCAAGGAGGATGAAGCATCCTAATTTTGATTTGGGGGGTCAAATGCATTTAGGTCGGCAATGGAATTGTTGCAAATCTATCAAAAGAAAAGCATTGAAATTATCATTATCTAAGTAACTTGCTAACAAAATATGATAAGGCTTGCTACGTTGGTTTGAATATGTAATGTATGTGGCTCTCTCTCTCTCTCTCTCTCTCTCTCTCTCTCTCTCTCTCTCTCTCTCTCTCTCTCTCTTTGTGCAGTGTTGAGCATGCATTCACCTAGTTTGTGCGATAAACACTTTTTTTCCTCCTAGAGGAGCTATGAAGAATGTCCAACCTTACTTGCGAGAAAAACCATTTTATTAAGGTGCTAACCATGCTTGTAGGGAAAACATTTTTTATGAATTTTTTTGAGTAGTTTACGACCTATTTCATGGGGGAAAAGGCCCTACGATAGTAACTCACCCTTTGTAGGAATGTAAGTCGTGCATGGAAATTGCATAAGACTAGAGCATCCCCTTCTCAGTCAACATATTCCTTTTGAAAAACTCCAAGCCTCAAGCTTCCTAATTTTCACTATTGCATGCACCTTAACATGGTCCCACATTGACCTATTTTCCCATGTGCACATTAAGTTGGATTTAGATTTAGATAAAACAATCTGAATTTAAAAACATACACAACATTGTTTTGTATGAAAACGTAATCTTTCACATTTTTGTATGAAAATGAAATCTTTCACACATTAGTGATCCATTTTTCAAACCTAGATGAGCACATCTTGGACATTTTTACACTTAGTCATAAAGTTTGGAGAGAATTATGTATTTGTTTAACTCTTGTTTAAACAATTCACATGAGCATTGCATAACATTAAGAGATAAAATGTAATCTAGACAAGAAATCAAAAAAGCCTCCATAGATTTATAAAAATTTGGAGTAACCTATTGTAAGTCAATTGAGATTTTAACGTGTATGTATATCATCTATAAATTTAGAGAAAAACTTTTAAGATTGATGAGTCATAATATAGCTATAAACTATCACTATAAGGATAGTCAAGAACATTTCATCGCCATTGCTTCTTAAAAACATTACACTAACTATGTTTTATAATTATTATATTACACCTATATATTTTTGTTTCCTATGTAATATAATTGTAACATGCTCATAACCACATTTATCATGTTAAAAACATAGAAATGGATTTTGTTTATCATCTTAAACCATCATCATTCTTGTGGATAATAGATCCATATTCTTAGCTCACTTTGTGTTATTTGCCCACTAAGGTTACGCTTCATTTTTTTAGCTTTACAAATCCTATGGATGCCGTAGGTTTCAGTTTCATCTCTCTAAGACATGAGAATCCAACATCCTCATAGCATTATGCAAAGACTTGTGAAATTATACTATCTCATGGATTCTATAAACATGCTTAGAGTCCTACTTAGACCCACTTCTTCTAATGTTCAAAGGACTATGGATAATAATAAGGGTTCTCTTGCACCCTGCATGCATAAACATTTTCACTCTTTGCCATTAGAAAGGCATTACTTTCGCCATGCATGGAAAAACATTTTCATTCTTCCCCACTAGAGAGAGATTACTTTAGCTACTATGACACATGTTCGCAAGGCCCCTTTAAGCATAAATAATAAGATGGAAAAATTACAGAATTTAACACATGCAATCTCCATGTGCTCTAAGTGTCAACAATATTTGTGTTTTTTGATAATTTAGTGAGTTTTGATAGCATGATAGGTTAGCACCATCATCTTATGAATGTGTAACAATACTCCTAGGGCTAGCATTTTTTGTGGGATAGTTATAACGATGGTACTTGCTATTACACTAGACACATGGCCTTACAACATTATCCAATGCTTGGTAGTAATGTAATCCCCACCTAGGATAGAAATGTTCACACTCAGAACAACTTTCCATTTATTATAACAACATGGTGGCACAATCAATGGTATCCCCATTGGGTTAAGTCCTAGCTCTTCAATACATATGAGATCACTAAATAAGTGCTATGAACGACAACTTAAATACTATAACTGTGAATATTATCCACTTGCAAAGATTCTTATCCTTTTTTAGTTTTTGGGTTCCCCCTTATGCTCATAGAGTCTCATATTATGAGGTGTTTGATTCTTAGCACCCATGCTCTTCTATTCTTTGTTATATATATCACACTCCTCTAAATAGTATACTAAATCCAAATTAGTAGACTATTTAGAGCAGTGTGATATACATAACATGGACCCATCATATAGTGGACGATATTCTACTAGCTACATACATTAGATATGCAAACTAATGTAGCAAATCCTATCATATTTTGTTAGCAAGTTACTTAGATAATGATAATTTCAAAGCTTTTGTTTTAATCAATTTTCAGAAAGTCCATTGTTGACCTAAATGCATTTGACCCTGTAGATCAAAATTGGAATGCTCCATCCTCCTTGAATGACAAAAAGTGTAAACCATTGACAAAGCTTTGTGGGTTTTGTTGCCTAGTATAATATCCTCCACTATAGGATTCTTAGCACTGATGCCTCTTCTATTCTTTGTGTGAGGGAGTGTGAAGAGCTAGAGGATGGAGATTCCTTTCATGTCAAGGCAAGCAACTTCTTGATGTAGTTATTTTCTATAATTGATGTAATGAAGAAGTTTGGTACCATATATGTGAAGAAAAAAATCCTTCATGAGGAGAATGCCATAACATTAGTTTACATGTTAAGAGTGATGTTAGCAGTTCCTCAATCTCATCACACAAGAAAGCATATAAAGTGAAACTAGCATAAAGAGCAATGATTTGAGATCATCCTTAGAGAGACCACAAGTATCCCGAAGTTAAAGAAGTGTTACTATGTGAAATGTAATGATAATTTGAGAAGAAGACCAAATGATGTCGAGTGGTTGAGATATATTCAAACCACTGAAGTAGTACACGAGGAATTCTTGAAAATTTTGGGAAAGGAGAAATCATCAATGGTGAACAATAGTTGATGGACAGACTAGAAATGTTTTTACATGCATGGGGAAAGTAATGTCTTTCTAATGGCAAAGAGTGAAAGTGTTTTTACATGCATGGCATAAGAAAACCCCTTATTATTCTCCATAGTCTCATGAACATTAGAAGAAGTGGGTATGAGTAGGAACTCTAGCAAGTTTTTAGAATCCATGATATAGTATAATTTCAAAGTCTTTGCATAATGCTAGGAGGACATTGGCTTCTCATGTCTTAGAGAGATGAAACTAAAACCCAACGCATCCTTGAAATTTGTAAAGCCAAAAATTTAAACGTAACCGTAATGGGGCCAATAACACAAAGTGAGCTAAGAATGTGAAGCTATTATGCACAAGAATGATGATGGTTTGAGATGATAGAAAAAATCATTTCTTAGTTTTTAACATGATAAAGGTGGTTATGAGAATGTTACAATTATATTACATAGGAAAGAAAAATATCTAGGTGTAATATAATAATTATAAAAACATAGTTAGTGTAATGTTTTAAAAGAAGAAATGGTGATGAAATGTTTCATGATCCTTATAATGATAGCTTATAGCTATCTTCTGACTCGTCAATCTTAAAAAGTTTTTTCCTTAATTTATATATGATACATATACATGTTAAAATGTTAGTTGACTTGCACTAGGCTACTCCAGTTTTTTGTAAATCTATTGAGGCTTTTCTAATATCTTGTCCAGAATCTTACATTTATCTCTTAATGTTATGCAATGCTCTGAGTCATGTGAATTGTTTAAACAAATACATAATGAATCATCTTTAACATATACTTTGCGTCATAATGTTCTCCAAACTTTGAGTAAGTGTAAATATATCCAAGAAGTGCTCATTTAGGTAAAGATTTCATTTTCATACAAAAAATACAAAAGTCAATATTAGATAATTTGGAAAAAAATATCATATTTTTGGAATTTATCACTCCATTAAATTTTGGATATATTCTAAACATGCTAACTCCAAATTTGTCAGAGACTATAGATCTAGATTCTAATCTTCAAGATATTTCCAACGATATGTCACATGAGGGGGTTTTAATATAATTTTGGTCAATTTCACCATGATCCCATTTTTCAAATGGGAATGGGTTTTTTCCAAAATTATCTAATATGATGCTACAAAACAATATTATGTATGTTTTTTAAATTGAGATTGTTTTTATATCCAAATCTAAATCCAACTTAATGTGCACATGGGAAAATAGGTCAAAGTCAGACCATGCTAAGGTGCATGCAATAGTAAAAAAATAGGAAGCTTGAGGCTTGGATTTTCTTGTGGACCAAGAAGAGGATGCTCTAGTCTTATGCAATTCCCATGCAGATCTTACATTGATAAAAATCATGAGATACTATTGTAGGGACTTTTGGAGTCTCCAGAATTAAGCAGGTCTTCCAATGTTGTTCCAGAGATTTGTGCCTTTAAAGTAAAGGATCCCAATTTTGAGGAACAAATTAAGGCCAACAGGGATTATGACAGTAGTGCCGATAGCTTAGATTCTGTGGTAGAAGCTAATAAGGATATGCCAAACTTGTCCCTGATTCCTGTCTCGCGGCAAGGAATTCAGTAAAAAGGGATGTTGATTTCTCTATAGGAACAGGAGGTTGTAATAGGGATTTTGAAAGATCAGTTCACTATCATTTGATGTTGGATTTTGTCTACGCTTCTGAGGCTAGTGAGCAGTATCATATATTGGCTCATATTTTCAATAGACCACTTGACATTTTGTTAATTTTGGAGCATTATGCAGATTTTCTATCAAAGGAGAGGTCTCATTTTGAAGCTTCTCTCATGAATGGGAGAGTCCCTATTTGTGGGAGAGCTTATGTACATTTAATGGATTGCTCCCCAAGTTCCAAGTACTTGAATCTTCTCCAAAAAAGGTATCTGCAATTTCCTTCTGACCGCAAAGTGACATGCTCCGTACACCCTAGGCGCTGTAGGCCGCTGGAGGAATCGATCAGATTCCTATGCTTCCTTCACTGTCTATACACTCTCCTCCCTTCATTAGGGTAAGAGGTGCTCTACGAGGAGACTGTTGATGAGGATGTGCCTACATATGAGACCAGCCGACCTAATTTCACGAAGACATAGAAGTCGTTAATGAGGTCCAACTTGAACGAGAGGCAAAAGAAGCAAAGACCCTAGACCTGGTTCTTCTCAAGAGTCAAGGTTTGAAGATGTCAGATGATCTATAGGAGTTCAATGTTGAAGACAACCAATTGATCCTACCTATACTCTCAGAAAGAACCAATGGAATACTTCATGCATGCTATTTTCTTTTCTCCTTCCTCCACCATGTTGTGTATGCCTGAAATATGAATTTCGTGCCATATAGTGCGACTTTTCCATCCCTTGAGTGTTCTAAGAACTATGGTTTCCATGTTTTTGGATAAAAAATGGCATATGGTCGTAGAGAATATGTTGCATATCAACAAAGAGAGAATTAGATGTGCATCAATTAGTTGTTCATGTCAACTAAAAGAACATAATCATGAACCTTACCATGTAGTGTGTTATGTTAGAATCTGACCAAGCTATCTTCATGACTCTTTTGAAAGTTTGCAAGTTGTCTTGAAAGCTCTTTTTATCTTGTTGTGACCAGTTAACTTTGTCACACATTCTGAAAAGAACATCAATTGATCGCCCCAAACCTCTGCCTTTGCATGCCTTGATTCACTCTCTTGATCTTTCACTGCATTGTGGAGATTTTTCCATTATTCGTACTTGATTCTTCTAATGTAGTTTGATTTATATACTTTTCATGTCTTGGTGCTTTTGTGTTTCTGTGGCTGTGGAGGGATTCTCATAGAAATCTTCTTGCTTTAACACCTCCAATTGATGGTTTCATTGGTACATCCTTCTCATTGGTTGACTTCTTATTGTCTTTCAGAATACGAATGTTCCCTCCATGTAGTCCAACCTTAGACAACACCTTTTCCAATGAGCAAAGGGCTCCTTTTCTCTCTGGAACCTTCTTTATCTTCCAAGAAAATCCAATGTAGAGAAACACCAATTTCTCAATGATACGGCACAACGCATGAAGGGTACAAATATGTACATTGATGAGAGGAATGCCAAATATAGGGCGAAAGTTCTCATCAATCAAATTTTGGTTTGGTGGTCTTCTCCACCACTTAGAGTCTAGCTCTTTTGCGGAATCCATGTAATAAAGATAGGGTGACCTTGCATTAGCTCCCTTGCTGTGCAATTGAATAAGCACTTGAGTGTCTTAAGGTCACCTACAAGATGCTACTGAGCTTGGAAGTTTCCCTTATTGTCGATGCTAATGATTCTGTTTCCCTTCATTTGTTTGCTAATCTATTTAGGAATGGGTGTATGATGAAACACCCAAAACAATGTTTCATGATCTTCTTTCTTGACTTGTACAGATAAATAGATAATGTCAACTTTCTTCTTAAACAAGAGAAAAACAAGTTTGTAGATAAATGCAATATGATTTACCTCAAATGATTCTAGCCACCATATATTTATTTTAGATTGCACATTGAAATATTGCGGATTATCATCCTTCATGCATTTATTGAGTGCTCTATTCATTAGTGTTATTGTCACTCTTGCTACCTTTTTCATTTTGATAATCTCACATTCGTCAAGCTTGATGACAAATTGAAGCACACCCCCTGTCTCCTCATAAGTGATGTCATAGATCTCTACCATTCTCTTTTGCAAAAGCTCTATATCTAGGAATATATTGTTGAATTGATTGTATTGAATGCTACCACTTTCTCCATTGAACTCCTCTTCAATGTGGTAGGGTTTACCGATGTAGGAGTTGGAAGTAGTTTCCCTTTGATTCCCTTGGCATCAAGAACTGAAGATAGTGACTTCTGAATATAATTGTAACCTCTTCGACGACTGACTCCATTACTATCCATAGCATCCTGTATTTCTGTTGTGGAGACTGCATTACTACTGACAAATTGTTCTATTATATATCTTTTAACCACCTTCAACTTCTTTTCCTGCAACATTTCCTTTTCCATTCTTGATGTAAGAAGAGGTTTAATTTGCTTTGGAGCTTGATGCATATTCGGATTAATATTTTCCTTGTCAGGATGCAGTACAACCCTGTAGTTACAACAATGATAATATCTGACATTAAGAACATAGTCAATGTGATAATTTCTAACACAGTCATACCTTATTTCTTGGATTCTTTTCTTTAAGCCACCTAATGATAAGTTCTAATATTTTCCTTGTCAGGATGCAGTACAACCCTGTAGTTACAACAATGATAATATCTGACATTAAGAACATAGTCAATGTGATAATTTCTAACACAGTCATACCTTATTTCTTGGATTCTTTTCTTTAAGCCACCTAATGATAAGTTCTAACATCAAGAACACAAAAAATAAACAGAGCTTTAAAGACATCTCTTACCTTATTGCTTGGATTCTTTTCTTTAGCCCACCCGACCCAGGCTTCAGGTTCTCAAACTTCTTGAGCTTTCTCTTCCTTTGTCGTAGTCCAACGCTTGTTTCCTTTTGCCTTGATTGTTTTTATAGTCTTGCAAGTTCAATATCATTTTTCTCCATTCTCAATTTTAGTGCCTTGCATTCTTCTATTGAACGAAGAAGTTGAGATGCTTGAGAGTATTGCCTTTCACTATTTGCATAGGCAGCGATGGATTGATAGTATCCTAGCAATCCATTGACTCCATCTCCTGTAAAACATAATAGAGTTTTGGGATTAGAGAATGAAGGATGGGAAGCGGTTGTAGGGTTGATAGGATAGATTGATCCATCACACTAAAGATCTACGTACTACAAACCAGACCCTCTCATGTTTGCTTTATCATTTGATGAGAGCGTTGCAGATTGTTTTTTGCGCTTTTGAATGGGCTCATACTCACTATCAAGATCAATGTGGAGATGATATTTTATGTTATTGTCTACTTCGTTAAGCATGTTAGTAGAATGGTTACTGACGCTGTTGCTCTCCATGGACTGTGTAAGGGTGAAGATAGGGTGATAATATCTTGCTTATTCTATCAAGGGGTTTATTAGAATTTCAATTCTAAGCATGAAATGCTTCATTAAAGAGCCCTATCTTGGTGTATAAGATACGAAAACAACTACTTTAGGACGATAATCTGACAAGAATTATATTAGAATAAGAATATATTACGATTCGAATTTATGAAAAGCTTGCAGCTATTCATGAATGCAAAAGTAGAATAATCACATCTCAAAATTCAATTGTTTCATATTTGTACATTTTTTCTAGAGAGAAAATAGGAATTCATGAATTTCTTAGAAGGCCCTACAAATTATCTCCAAAATGTCCTAATGATGTTCAGAGAGGTCTTGAAGGCATGTCTCGAAGAGGCCTTTTATGTTTGAAAAGCCCTTGAAGGCATGGCCTGTGGGGTGATAGCAACCTCTTCTAGGTAATAGGGAAGCATAAAGTGTTTATCCTTGGACATGTATGGAATATGAGTGTCCCTATAGTGTCAATGTTGCTAATTTTCATGGAGAAGTTACATGTAAAAAGTGCATGTGTAGTAGTTAGAAGTAATGGTAGTGATGGGGATGGATTGTGGAGTGTTTTTTTAAATGATATATACAAATGTTAAAATATGAGCTGACTTCCCCTGTGTTGCAAGAGGCTACCTCAAAAAAACAACACGGCTTTATCAAAAGTAGGTCTATTTATGATAATATTTTTGCTGTATTACTGGGTAGAGATGTGGCCACTAAAACTAAGCAGAAATGCATTATGATGCAATGGGACTTAGAGAAAGCTTCTGATGATAGGATACAGTGGTCATTGATTGCTAGGGTGATGGAAAAATTGGGATTTGTAATTAAAATGGCTACATGCATTTATACTAGACTTTCCTTGGGTGGATATTCTAAAGTGCTTCTCAATGGAAGAGTTATAGGGGGATTTGAGCAAAATTTTAGATAATTTGCTAGCTCTTAGTTGATGTTATAGTTTGTCTTGCATGATAAAGATGTCACAATCATTGCAAAGAGGTGGCTAATGTGCATATATTACTATCCTAGGTAAGGATCCCATTGGTATCGAGGGTGCGATAGTGTTATAAGGACACATGTTTAGTGCAGTAGCAAGTATCTGCTATAAAACTAGCCACAAAAAATGCTAGCCTTGTTCATGATGTTTCTATGCTTTCAAAAGATGATGGTGCTAGCCTATAAAACTTGTGAAATTGTCGCGAAGCACATGTTTTCACCACTTAGAGCATGTAGATTGGTGCATGTGTTAGTTGCTATAATCTAGCAATCTTGATCTTTCATGTTCAAAGAGGTCTTGAAGGCAAGTCTCGAAAAGCCCTTCATGTTTGAAAAGCCCTTGAAGGCATGTCTTGTGGGGTGACAACAATCTCTTCTAGGTAATAGGGAAGCATAAAGTGTTTATCCTTGGACATGTATGGGACATGAGAGTCCCTATAGTGTCAATGTTGCTAATTTACATGGAGAAGTTACATGTAAAAAGTGCATGTGTAGTAGCTAGAAGTAATGGTAGAGATGGGGATGGATTGTGGAGTGTTTTTTTTAAAATGATATATACTGATGTTAAAATATGAGTTGACTTCCCCTATGTTGCAAGAGGCTACCTAAAAAAAATAGCACGACTTTATCAAAGGTAGGTCTATTTATGATAATATTTTGCTACATTACTGTTGGGTAGAGATGTGGCCATTAAAACTACGCAAAAATGCATTATGATGCAATTGGACTTAGAGAAAGCTAATGATAGGATATAGTGGTCATTGGTTTTCTAGCGTGATGGAGAAACTGGGATTTGTAAAATGAAAATGGCTACATGCATTTATACTAGAATTTCCTTGGGTGGATATTCTAAAGTGCTTCTCAATGGAAGAGATTTAGGGGGTTTCGAGCAAAATTTTAGATTTGCTAGCTCTCTTGGTTGATGTTATAGTTTGTCTTTCATGATAAAGATGTCACAATCATTGCAAAGAGGTGGCTAATGTGCATATATTTTTATGTTTGAAAAGCCCTTGAAGGCATGTCTTGTGGGGTGACATCAATCTCTTCTAGGTGTAATAGGGAAGCATAAAGTGTTTATCCTTGGACATGTATGGGACATGAGGGTCCCTATAGTGTCAATGTTGCTAATTTACATGGAGAAGTTACATGTAAAAAGTGCACGTGTAGTAGCTAGAAGTAATGGTAGTGATGGGGATGTATTTTGGAGTTTTTTTTTAATGATATATACTAATGTTAAAATATGAGTTGACTTCCCCTGTGTTGCAAGAGGCTACCTCAATAAAATAGCACAACTTTATCAAAGGTAGATCTATTTATGATAATATTTTTACTGCATTACTGGGTAGAGATGTGACCATTAAAACTCAGCAAAAATGCATTATGATGCAATTGGACTTAGAGAAAGCTTATGACAGGATACGGTGGTCATCCATTGCTAGGGTGATGGAAAACTCGGATTTGTAATTAAAACGGCTACATGCATTTATACTAGACTTTCCTTGGGTGGATATTCTAAAGTGCTCTCAATGGAAGAGTTGTAAGGGGATTCAAGATCAACATGTCAGTTATACAAGGTTGCCCACTAGCCCTTTAATTTCCTCTCACCCTTTAATTTCCTCTCACCCTTCAATTTTTTCATTAGAACTAGCATGCAGTGAAGGGAAGATTACAGGCTTAAAACTCAAGCACAGTGAACAACTTGTAATTCACTGCTTTGCTGATAACTCGCTGGAATCTATTCAACATTAAAAAACCTGACAATAGGCTTTTTAAACTCTCAAAGAATAAGTGTGATAGAGAGATTGTGGGGAATATTTTGGATGAGGATGGTAATCTTGTGAATGATACAAAGTCACTGGCTTTGAAATGGGTTAAATTTTTGGGCTCAACCTTGAGTCTGAAAGAGGGCTGCTCCTTGAGGAGATTTCAAGCTGAAGATAGATTGCTAGGTTTTTTGAGTGAGAAGGTGGACCCTGAGAAAACTAAGTGGCTAGAAAGAGATCTTGAGGTTGATGAGTGTTGGTGTGCTTTGCTAAACTTAGGTAGGGAGAAAGCTCCAGGTACGAATGATCTTTCAATTAGGTTCTTCATCGCCTTCTGGCGTTCATCAAAAGAGGTGGTGAAGGATATCTGTAAAGAAGCTTTTAAATTGGGTCTATGGGACAAGGTCTTTAAAGAAGGGCTTGTGAAGTTCATCCCTAAAGAAACTACTTGTAGTAGGTTGGCCTAAGCTGATTTTCCCTCAGAATCATCCCTGTGTTGCAAGAGCTTATCTCCAAAAAATAGCATGGCTTTATCAAAGGCATATCTATTTATGATAATATTTTTGCTGCATTACTGGGTAGAGATGTGGCCATTAAAACTCAACAAAAATGCATTATGATGCAATTGGATTTAGAGAAACCTTATGATAGGATATATTCATTGCTAGGGTGATGGAAAAACTGGGATTTGGAATTAAAAGTGCTACATGCATTTATACTCTTCCCTTGGGTGAATATTCTTAAGCGCTTCTCACTGGAAGAGTTGTAGGGGGATTTGAGATCAAAAGGTCAGTTAGACAAGGTTGCCCACTAGCCCCCTTGCTTTTTGCTATTGCCTCTCACCGTTTAATTTTGTCATTAGAACTAGCATGCAGTGAAGGGAAGATTACAGGCTTAAAACTCAAGCACAGTGAACAACGTGTAATTTAGTGCTTTACTAATGACTCTCTGTTATTCTTAAAGGCTGAGAACAACAATGTGATATGGGCCCTAGAGCTATTATACATGAGTATGCCTATGCCTATGCTTCAGCTTCTAAATGTAACATTCTGAAATTCAGAATGATAAGCCTGATTGAAGACAATGACTTTGATCTTTGAAGGTGGGAATGTGAGGTGGTGCAAAAGGGCCATATTGTTAGACTGCTTGGAGTTCCTTTTGGGGTTGGACTTACTAATAAATAGCTGCTGGTAGTGTGGGCCAATAATAGATTTGTGAAGAAATTGAAAAAGTGGGAAGGTTTGAAAGTTCCCTTCCATATAACAGGATTGATATCTGCAACTCTGTTCTTTGAATGCTTACATCATGTTTCTAAGTCTTGTGTTAAAGTTTGGGAAGTGTCATTGGAAGGAAATCATTGGCCCTATTAGAGACTTTCTGTGTGGAGAAATGGCAATGGCAAGGAGAGAGAGAGAGAGAGAGAGAGAGAGAGAGAGAGAGAGAGAGAGTTGATGACTCAGGTGCTGGAGGTGTTGCACAGAGATATATGTTCCACAACAACTGATACTTCAGTTTCGATCAAGGATTGGACTTGGATCAATGGTGTCAAACTGAAGGAGGGCAAAACTAGGGACATTTATGCATTAATGAGGAAGGAGGATGCCAATGTATTATATTGAAACAAAATATGGATTGTAAAATAGAGCTCTTCTAGTTGGAAAAAGAGATGGCACTTGATATAGAATTTCCAGGTCCCTAGGAAACTTCAAGTTTTTTTGTGGAAGGTTAGCATGTGGGCTTTACCTATTGGTTATAAAATGCAAAAAGAAACATGGCTAGCGACATTTTCCCTAGGTGCAGGTCTTCAATAGAAAGTGGCAAACATTTGTTCTCAGAATGTCCAGCTCTGAGGAGCACCTGTGCAAAATGACTTAGTGGATAGAGGGGTGTGAACATGCAAACCTTTTGGGAGGACTGGTTACTTGGGAAGTGGGCAGTCAGTGTGATGAGCTCAGTGGGTTGGTGTTTAACATTATCAGAACTTGCATCTTATGGGAAATCTAGACTAGAAGGAATGAAATTGTGTTCTTGAGGGCTACATGTATAGGGCTACATGTACAGGGCTGTAGTAGGAAATAGAGCTGATGTATAAATATGTATGCATGTGTTGGTCTGTATGTAATGCAAATAAAATTAGATATCTGGAATTGGATTTTTTAATTCAAAATCTACAGAGGAATATGCTTTGAATGTTTCCTTGATTTTGGCTAAGCTTCATGCTTGCATACTAGGGTCCTTTCCCTAATGATGGATTGGTGGCTGCAGGTGAAATGTTGGATTGAGAAGAAAAGGCCTCCTAGATTCAGACCTAAAACTCAGAGATGGTACCACAAGCCTAAAGCAAACTGATAATACATTTGTTGCATTTATTGAGAACCCAATTGACACTAGACCCACGGTTAAGGTTTGGTCAAAGCATGGGGGTATGCTAGAAACACAATCCCCCTGCAGCCAATGAGTAGCAGGTTGGGGATGAAATTCGAAGCTGTGAGAGCTCAGACTGTGAGCAAGAGCTTGCAGGAAGGAAGGGGGAGAAGGCAAGACTCTCCAATGAGTCGTGGTTGGTTGGTGCTCATGCAAATCCTCCCCCGTAGTGCTTCTTGCCTTCAGAAATTGCCTGCCTCTGTTTTTCCACACCCGTGTGTGAGAATAGCACTTGAGCAAGACACCAATTAAGAAAATTGTGGCATCACCATTATGATTTCCTACTTTTTGCTACAGATCGCTTGTTCTTCTATTTCGCCCCCCATGAATTTCTTCAAGTCCTCTCTCTTTCCTGATTTCAAGATTCTGGATGTTTTGGTCCTAAACTAGGAAGATGAAACCTTCAATGCCCCTCATAATTTTTCTTTGAAAATGCTTTCCTGCTCTTGTATATATGTAGATCCTTTCTAACTGTTTGTGCCTTTGAAGCTAGGTGATGAAAATCATGTGCATGTAGAAACTTTCTCCATTTGTGAATCTGCAAGAGCTTTGATGACATGAACTTGCTAGGTTGAGTCTTAAATGATTGAGGTTATGAAGCTTTACACTTAAGCTCTAGTGTGCAAATTTTTTCCCTATTGCATTCAATGGTGCTTTGCACTATGTCTGAGAGCTACTAAAGCTTAGTGAAGAAACTGTGTGAGCTTGGTGCAAATCCTTGAAGGAAACTGGAAACTCAAGGCTTAATGATACCAAAATCCAAACTCTAAACTATTTTCTTTCTCAATCAAACTGTGCACTATTTCTCAGAGATCTTCACACTCAAGGAAACCTTGTATTTAAGTAAGGAGAACCTTGTGGTGTATGGGGCACACTAGCTTATACCAGTGAACTGGTATGAGCTAGGAATTGAACTGGGTTAAATTCCTAGCAAGGCCATACTTGCAAAGACAGTGATAACCAACAAAATTTTCTTGCTTCCTTTACTTGTAATACATCAAGATTTATACTAATCTGTGTAGATTTGTACTACTCCAATAGATTTGTAATCTTTGTCTATCTTTTTTGTAAGAAAGTATCAAGATTAGAAAGATTTCATCAAGAATCACTTAGAGTTTTGTTTATGCATCAAGATTTGATTTCAGCACAAATAACTTTGCATAATCTGTGAATTACTTTGTTGTGTACTATAGATCTACAATAGAATTGTACTATTCACTGTTATCTTCAAAACTGTTTTTTAATCAGCATAGTAAACTGTATTTTGTATACTTCTTGAAACTCCACCAAGCTTTTGCACCAAATCTTGAAAATTTGTTCAAAACTACAATGAATCTGCACTCAACACATCACTCTACAACTCTGTAACATAAATTTGAGAGCTCTACACATAAAAATCTGTAATTCTTTGCACAACAACCTTAATTTTCTACACAGTATTTTGAAAAATCTACACAGCAACCTGGATTTTTTGCACAGCAACCCGCTTCTTATAATGTTTCTTCCAAGAACTCAAGATCTGGGAATCTAGGGTTTATTCTTGAAGAAATAAGAGCTTAAAGGATTAATATTTGAAACTATAGACTCTCTAAGCAAGACAATCCCTCAATATTGTTGCGAAAATCTATGTAAATCCTAATTTTGAAAATCAAGGTCAAGATAATCAAGAAGTTGAAGAAATCAAATAGTAAAGTAGATTAGGGTTTTGAAAACAATGTTTAATATAGATTTGAAAATGATTAACAAAAATTTCATTGCTAATCTTGTCAAACAAAAAATTAGCAAATATGAAAACTGCATAAAAACCAATTTTAAAAATGCTCAGTAGAGCCAGCCCTCTCGCCACCTTAGCACCCATCCGTTCGTCAGATGCTCCAGACTTGCCACGCCTAGCTGTACACCTCTTTTATTTTAAAGAGGGAAAAAAGCCCACAACTCATTTAAAAAATACTTTTTTTGTCCGCCCAAAAAATAGCCCAAGACTAAAGAATAAAAAATTCAAAACTCTCTTGCCTCCCCTACTCTCTCAAATAGAGACCAAAAATGTATCAATGCTCTATCTTATACACTCCAAATAGAGAGAAAAAAAAGGCCTTAAAAGCATGCATTCACATGCCCACATAGTCCCCGCTGCAAATTAATGAATGCTCGACAAGGTTATTGTGATTAACAAAATATTTAGTAATACCCAATTAAGTCTCGTTCACATGACCACATACACAATCGACATAATACACAATCAATTGAGTCTCGTTCACATGCCCACATTCACAATCGGCATAATACACAATCACCAAGGTGCTTTTTATAAGAAAGACTTTCCGATCAACATGCATCAATGCTATACATGGTTCAAAAAAGTTTATATCCATTAAAAGGAAACTACTTGAAAAAAAGCACTAACATAGGGGACAGAACTGGCAGAGCAACGCCCTGCTGGACGGCCAGAGCCTCGCCTTCCAGGTCACCACCAGCGACGGCAGGACTCTCACCTCCTACGACGTCGCCCCCGCCGACTGGCACTTCGGCCAGACCTTCAGCGGCGACCAGTTCTAAGCTATTATTCACCACTCCAACTAGCTTAGCTTCATGTGCGCCACGCCGCGCCAACACCACCTCGGCTTGCTGGTGGTGGACCATACAGGTGATGATCTAGCAAGTACTGTAGATTCGCATGCTGAGGCAGCAAAGCGCTGGTCATGGCTGTGGCCGCCTTCTCTAATGGCTTGCGTGAGTACAAATGTAAAAATATGAAGTTTGGAGACCTTATGATATAAACTGCAATGCAAGTTGAAGACGTAAAAAAGAAGCCCCCTTACATTCACAAAGAAAAAGGGGAGAGGGGACCACGCACGTACTCACGAGGGACTTGGGAAGTCACCTCATATTTTAACCTGAGTATATATCGTTGAAAAAAAAACCCTCCACAATCCATCCCCATCACCACCATCTTCTAGCTACTAGAGAGGCACTTTTTACATGCAACTTCTCCATGTAAATTAGCAACATGGACACTTTAGGGACTCATAAATTAGGGATTCTCTTGACCCATACATGTCCAAGATACACATTTTAAGAGTTCCATGCTTCCCTATTACCTAAAAGAGATTGCTTTCACCCACCCCACAAGACATGCCTTTAAGAGCTTTTCAAACATAAAAGACCTCTTCGTGACATGCCTTCAAGACCTCTTCAAACACAAAAGATCAAGATTGCTAGACTGCAACTAACACATGCACCAATGCACATGCTCTAAGTGGTGAGAACATGTGTTTCTCCACTATTTTGCAAGCCGTATAGGCTAGCACCATCATCTTTTGAAAGCATAGAAACATAATGAACGAGGCTAGCATTTTTTGTGGCTAGTTTTGAGGCAGATACTTGCTATTGCACTAGACATGTGGTCTTATAACACTATCGCACCCTCGATACGAGTGGGATCCCCACCTAGGATAGCAATATGATCATTAGCCACCTCTTTGCAATGATTCTGACATATTTATCATGTAAAACAAACTATAACATCAACTAAGAGCTGGTAAATCTAAATCTTTGCTCTTTTTTCTTACCTCCACAGCATTCATAGCATAGCTTTACATTTACCACTTGCAAATTTAATAGTTGTAAGTCTGTCCCCTTAAATTATAGCTCAATTAACCTCAAAATTACACTCTATTAGTCAAGGGAGAAAAAACCACAAAGCTTTGTCAATGGTTAACTTTTTTGGTCATGCAAGGAGGATGAAACATCCCAATTTTGATTTGGGGCGGTCAAATGCATTTAGGTCAACAATGGACTTTTTTAAAATCTGTCAAAAGAAAAGCATTGAAATTATCATTATCTGAGTAACTTGCTAACAAAAGATGACAGGGCTTCGCTACCTTGCTTTGAATATGTAATGTATGTGACTCTCTCTCTCTCTCTCTCTCTCTCTCTCTCTCTCTTTGCGCAATGTTGAGCATGCATTCACCTGGTTTGTGTGATAAACATTTTTCTTCCTCCTAGAGAAGCTATGAAGAATGTCCAACATTATTTGAGAGAAAAACCATTTTATTAAGGTGCTAACCATGCTTGTAGGGAAAACATTTTTTGTGACTTGTTTTGAGTAGTGTACAACCTATTTCAAGGGGAAAAAGGCCCTACGATAGTATCTCACCCTTTGTAGCAATGTAAGTCCATCATGGGAATTGCATAAGACTAGAGCATCCCCTTCTCGGTGCACATATTTTTTTTGAAAAACTCCAAGCCCCAAGCTTCCTATTTTTTACTATTGCATTCACCTTAACATGGTCAAATTAAGTTGGATTTAGATTTGGATAAAACAATCTGAATTTAAAAAACATACACAACATTATTTTGTATGAAAACGCAATCTTTCACATTTTTGTATGAAAATGAAATCTTTTGCATTAGTAATCCATTTTTCAAACCTAGATGAGCAGGTCTTGGACATTTTTGCACTTACTCAAAAAGTTTGGAGAACATTATGTATTTGTTTAACTCTTGTTTAAATAATTCACATGAGCATTGCATAACATTAAGAGATAAAATGTAATCTAGACAAGAAATCAGAAAAGCCTCCATATATTTATAAAAAATTGGAGTAGCCTAGTGTAAGTCAATTGACATTTTAACATGTATGTATATCATTTATAAATTTAGAAAAAAACTTTTAAGATTGACGAGTTATAATATAGCTAGAAACTATCACTAGATAAGGACAGTCAAGAACATTTCATCGCCATTGCTTCTTAAAAAATTACACTAACTATGCTTTATAATTATTATATTACACCTATATATTTTTGTTTCCTATGTAATATAATTGTAACATGCTCATACCCACATTTATCATGTTAAAAACGCAGAAATGGCTTTTCTTATTATCTTAAACCATCATCATTCTTGTGCATAATAGCTCCATATTCTTAGCTCACTTTGTGTTATTTTCCCACTAAGGTTACGCTTCATTTTTTAGCATTACAAATTTCAAGGATGTGTTGGGTTTCATTTTTATCTCTCCAAGACATGAGAAGCACTACTACATGATAGCCTTCTATTACCCCCATAGCATTCATAGCATAGCTTACATTTACCACTTGCAAATTTTATAGCTGTAAGTCCACCCCCTTAAATTATAGTTCAGCTAACCTCAGAATTACACTCTATTAATCAAGGTAGCAAAAACCACAAAGCTTTATCAATGGTTAACACTTTTGGTCATCCAAGGAGGATGAAGTATTCCAATTTTGATTTGGGGGGTCAAATGCATTCAGGTCAATGATGGACTTTTTGAAAATCTATTAAAAGAAAAGCATTGAAATTATCATTATCTATGCAACTTTCTAACAAAAGATGATAGGGCTTTGCTACATTGGTTTAAATATCTAATGTATGTAGCTAGTAGAATATGCTTCACTATATGATGGGTCCATGTTATATCACACTCCTCTAAATAGTCTACTAATTTGGATTTATTGTGCTATTTTGAAAGCTATTAAAACATATCGTTAACCGTAAAAGAATAAAAAATCACACATGACCAAGTCGCTAACCAAATAAAAAAGATTTATCATATATATTTTTAGCAGCATGTGGCTCTTGCAACTAAGGGAAACTCTCTCTCTCTCTCTCTCTCTCTCTCTCTCTCTCTCTCTCTCTCTCTCTCTCAGTGCAATGTTAAGCATGCATATGATTTGTGTGATAAACACTTTTTTGCTTCATCCTCCTAGAGGAGCTATGAAGAATGTGCAAGTACATCACCTGCGAGAAAAACCATTTATTAAGGTGCAAACTAGGTTTGTACGGAAAGCATTTCTTGTGGCTAGTTTTGAGCGATGTACGATCTATTTCAAGGGACAAAGGCCCTACAATAGTATCTCACCATTTTTAACAATGTAAGGTCTGCATGGGAATTGCATAAGACTAGAGCATCCTCTTCTTGCTCCACAAGAAAATCCAAGCCTCAAACTTCCTATTGTTTACTATTGCATGCACCTTAACATGGTCCCACTTTGACCTATTTTCTCATGTGCACATTAAGAAGTCAATATTAGGTAATTTGGGAAAAATCTCACATTTTGGGAATCAATTACTCCATATAGTTTTGGACATGTCTTAAACATGCTAACTCCAAATTTGTCGGAGATCATAGATTTAGATTCTACTCTTCAAGATCTTTCCGATGATATGTCACATGAGGGAGTTTTGACAAACTTTTGGACAAGTTCACCATGCTCCCATTTTTCAAATGGGAATGGGATTTTTCCCAAATTATCTAATATGGTGTTTAAGTTGGATTTAGATTTGGATATAAAAACAATCTAAATTTAAAAAACATACACAATATTGTTTTATAACACCATATTTCGGTTAGAGCATGTGGATTGGTGCATGTGTTAGTTGCTACAATCTAGCAATCTTGATCTTTTATGTTTGAAGAGGTCTTGAAGGCATGTCTCGAAGAGTCTTTTATGTTTGAAAAGCTCTTAAAGGCATGTCTTGTGGGGTGGGTGAAAGCAATCTCTTTTAAGTAATAGGGAAGCATGGAACTCTTAAAATGGGTATCCTGGACATGTATGGGACAAGAGAATCCTTAATTTATGAGTCCCTATAGTTCCATGTTGCTTATTTACATGGAGAAGTTGCATGTAAAAATACGTTAGAGAAGGTGGCCACATCCATGATGTTCCTACCAGCCTTCTTATCATATTGTCGTTAAATAAAGCTTTCCCATCATATTGTCATAAAATATAGTATACTTTGAGTATTGTAAGCCTCAATATAAAAAATATGCAACTTGGAGAAAAGAAGTTAATACATTTTATTGGCCTATTATTGGCTAATTTGTTCTAAACATATTAAAATGGAAATTGGGATTTTTCCAAATTTCCTCATATGGACTTCCAGGGGTTGGATAATGTTTTAAGGCCATGTGTCTAGCGTAATAGCGAGTACCATCCTTAGAACTAGCCACAAAAATGCTAGCCCTAGGAGTATTGTTCCACATTCATAAGATGATGGTGTTAACCTATCATGCTATCAAAAACACAAATATTGTTGAGACTAAGAGAACATGGATAGTGCATGTGTTAAATTATATAATTTTTCCATCGTATTATTTATGCTTAAAGGGGCCTTGAGAACATGTGTTATAGCTAAAGTAATCTCTCTATAATGGGGAAGAATGAAAATGTTTTTACATGCATGGGGAAAGTAATGTCTTTCTAATGGCAAAGAGTGAAAATGTTTCTGCATGCATGGCGCAAGAGAACCCTTGTTATTCTCCATAGTCTCATGAACATTAGAAGAAGTGGGTCTAAGTAGGAACTCTAAGCATGTTTATAGAATCCATGATATAGTATAATTTCGACACAAGTCTTTGCATAATTCTAGGTGGATATTAGAACTCATGTCTTGCAAAGATAAAATTGAAACCCAACACATCCTTGGAATTTGTAATGCTAAAAAATTGAAGCGTAACCTTAGTGGGAAAATAACACAAAGTGAGCTAAGAATATGGAGCATTTATGCACAAGAATGATGATGGTTTAAGATGATAAGAAAAGCCATTTCTGCATTTTTAACATGATAAATGTAGGTATGAGCATGTTACAATTATATTACATAGGAAACAAAAATATATAGGTGTAATATAATAATTATAAAGCATAGTTAGTGTAATGTTTTTAAGAAGCAATTGGCGATGAAATGTTCTTGACTGTCCTTATAGTGATAGTTTCTAGCTATATTATGACTCGTCAATCTTAAAAGTTTTTTTCTAAATTTATAAATGATATACATACATGTTAAAATGTCAGTTCACTACATTACTCCAATTTTTTATAAATCTATGGAGGCTTTTCTGATTTCTTGTCTAGATTACATTTTATCTCTAAATGTTATGCAATGCTCATGTGAATTATTTAAACAAGAGTTAAACAAATACATAATGTTCTCCAAACTTTATGAGTAAGTGCAAAAATGTCCAAGACCTGCTCATCTAGGTTTGAAAAATGGATTACTAATGCGAAAGATTTCATTTTCATACAAAAATGTGAAAGATTGCGTTTTCATACAAAATAATGTTGTGTGTGTTTTTTAAATTCAGATTGTTTTATCCAAATCTAAATCCAACTTAATTTTCACATGGGAAAATAGGTCAAAGTGGGACCATGTTAAGGTGCATGCAATAGTAAAAAATAGGAAGCTTGGGACTTGGAGTTTTTAAAAAGGAATATGTGGACCGAGAAGGGGATGCTCTAGTCTTATGCAATTCCCATGATGGACTTACATTGCTACAAAGGGTGAGATACTATTATAGGGCCTTTTTTCCCATGAAATAGGTTGTACACTACTCAAAACAAGTCACAAAAAATGTTTTCCCTACAAGCATGGTTACACCTTAATAAAATGGTTTTTCTCTCAAATAATGTTGGACATTCTTCATAGCTCCTCTAGGAGGAAGAAAAGTGTTTATCACACAAACCAGGTGAATCCAAGCTCTAGTGCAATAGCAAGTATCTGCCTCAAAACTAGCCACAAAAATGGTAGCCTCGTTCATGATGTTTCTATGCTTTCAAAAGATGATGGTGCTAGCCTATACAGCTTGCAAAATAGTGGAGAAACACATGTTCTCACCACTTAGAGCATGTGCATTGGTGCATGTGTTAGTTGCTACAGTCTAGCAATCTTGATCTTTTGTGTTTGAAGAGGTCTTGAAGGCATGTCACGAAGAGGTCTTTTATGTTTGAAAAGCTCTTAAAGGCATGTCTTGTGGGGTGGGTGAAAGCAATCTCTTTTAGGTAATAGGGAAGCATGGAGCTCTTAAAATCTGTATCCTGGACATGTATGGGACAAGAGAATCCCTAATTTATGAGTCCCTATAGTGTCCATGTTGCTAATTTACATGGAGAAGTTGCATGTAAAAAGTGCCTCTCTAGTAGCTAGAAGTAATGGTGGTGATGGGGATGGATTGTGGAGGGTTTTGTTTTCAACGATATATACTCAGGTTAAAATATGAGGTGACTTCCCAAGTCCCTCGTGAGTACGTGCGTGGTCCCCTCTCCCCTTGTTCTTTGTGAATGTAAGGGGGCTTCTTTTTTACGTCTTGAACTTATGCATTGCAGTTTATATCATAAGGTTTCCAAACTTTATATTTTTACATTTGTACTCACGCAAGACATAGGTGTGAGAGATCTAAAATACATTAGAGAAGGCGGCCAGATCCATGATGTTCCTACCAGCAGCGGGCGGCTTTGCTGCCTCAGCATGCGAATCTACAGTACTTGCTAGATCACAACCTGTTTGGTCCACCACCAGCAAGCCGAGGTGGTGTTGGCGCGGCGTGGCGCACTAAGCTAGTTGGAGTGGTGAATAATATCTTAGAACTGGTCGCCGCTGAAGGTCTGCCCGAAGTGCCAGTCGGCGGGGGCGACGTCGTAGGACGTGAGAGTCGTGCCGTCGCTGGTGGTGACCTGGAAGGAGAGGCTCTGACCGTCCAGCAAGGGGTTGCTCTGCCAGTTCTGTTCCCAATCCCTGCTCAAGGGCTGCCAGCCGGTCTTGGAGCCCTTGATGGAGACGGCGCGGACGTCCCCAACTCCGCCTACGTTGGTGACGAGCACCAAGTTGAAGTAAGAGTGGCCGTTCATGGTGACGTGGATGCCGCCCGCACGGAACCCTCCGGTAGAGCACGGGCACGATTCCGCCTTTGTAGACGCCGATCTTCTCGAAGGCCGGTCGAAGTGCTGCAGCGAGGGGTTGCACCATGCAGCCTCCCGCGTTGTTGGGCAGCGCGTCGTTGGGCGGGCAGAGGTTGGTGGCGGTGACCAGTACGGAGGCGTCGCTGAGGCACCACCCGGAATCGGCGGCCGCATCGCACTTGATCTCGAAGCAGGCGCCGCAGCTAAGGCCGGCGTTGAAAAGCGCCGTGCTGAGGGCCGCGGTGTTGGTGCCGTAGCCCGATCAGGAGTAGAGGTCCCCGTAGCCACAGGAGGACACATAGCATCAATCGATGATCTCAATTTCAGTTCAAGGGTTGATCAGCTATAGCATCCGGACTGAAATGGTCTTTGGCGTTGAAAGTGGCATGGGCGTTGGTCCAGCCGCTCTGCTCGGAGCTGCCGCCGCCGCCGTAATCGGAGGCCAGGGCCGGAGCACCCATGAGGAGCAGGAGAAGCAGCAGGGCAATATTCATGCTGCGGGGGACGAGAGCCCACATAATTGCAGCAATGTATTGACGCAGCGGTGAGCTTAGCTTGGCTTGGCTTGGCTGGCGCGGATGAGAAGCGCGGACTCCTGAATTATATATGAGCATGTGGGGGGGAATTCGAAGCCGCAAAAGCTCAGACTGTGAGCAGCAGGTTGAAGGAAGGAAGGGGGACAAGGCAAGGCTCTGCAACGAGTCGTGGTTGGTTGGTGCCGCAGCTGTGGGACCGACGTGGATTTGGGGGTAGCATGGATGCTATTGAAGGTGATCCTTTTTGCAGCGACAGACAATGCACATGTTTAGCATCTCCACGTTCAGACTCCAATGAGACCCACAAACCGTCAGGACCACTCGAGTAACGCAATCAGACATGCGAGAGATGATGGGAGGCGAGAGCAGCCGTCGTCGTATGTGCCATGTTACGTCTACCTACTCTACCCTCTTATATGTAGGCTACTGCCCCGTCCGGCAGCTTGGGCCTCGAGCCACATCGCCCCCTGGAGACTATAAGCGGTGTCCATTACGCACGTATCCGAGCAGTGGAGTTTCAACCTTCAAATTTTTAAAACCTTCAACCTTACCTTTAAAAGCTTTTCTTGCTTCACGAGTTGGGAACAAACTAAATGCGGGCGTTATCCTAGCATTGATGAGGAGCTATAGGTGCATCAAGTTGATCTAATGCCTTTTGATTGCTATCTAGACAACATGTTGCAATATCGAACCATGCTCATGGGCATTGCCATCATTCTATTAGCGTTGTCACGTAGCAGGGAGGTGCTCGTGTGGATATGCAAATCGTGCCAATCTCACCAGCTTGATGCATACAATTTTGCTGGTGAGGAGCGCTCCCACTGTCATCATCCAGTTATAATAGGAGACTAAGGGGCAAGGCTCTAGTAGTCGACGATCTCTATAAATCTAGGGTGGATCAAAGGCTTTAATTAGTGAAATGAGCATCTCCTCAACAACAAACCGTTTGCTCGTATCTCGCATATTTCATCGTACTATTCCGATCTTCAATTTAGCGACGCCCCACCATTCGCATGCATCACATGAAAGAAAGGTTAAAGCACATATGTATGCAGAGCTATAACCCTTTAATGAAGCATATATGTATGCATGCACTTGCAAAGTGGTTAGACCTACACAAAAGGACACCACTCTAGAAACAAGATTTTACATTCATCTACACTCATACTTTCTATGCCATCTCTTCATGTATTTTCTCATGCCATATCAATTCTAGTCACGATGGATTGGATCGTGCTTAGCCTTTGGTGGGAGCTGATCTTCTTATGGGCTTGTCTCTTAGCTTGACTCAACTTCAAGTATCCACAGCGTGAGTGATTATTAAATTATTCACCGCTTTGTATCAACGTCACAATGCTTCAATACCTATTACGGTACCAATGTTATGGGTTGGCATTGTTTATTGCCGTCGTAATATATAATAAAGAGAAATCATAAAGGTACAATTTAAGAGTAATGATCAACACTTGTTGGCACTATCACTTTGCCAACCAAAGAGCATAGCCCATGCTTGTTTTCATACGAAGGATTAAGCATAGTCCACAAAATGGCTATCCCTAAGTCTGAAGACACAATCAAAACTATAAAGTCTTTTACAAGAATTTACTAGTCTTGCTACTATTATGGGAGATTACAACACTTACTCAAGCACACTGTAGTGTCAAACCTATCGAAACAAAGGTCACTTTGGAGGATGAGAACATTGAATCCCTCAAAGCTGCACCTAACTCAAAAATGGAGGAAGAATAGAAGGAGCCAAAAAGCAAACAAAGGAGTAGCCATACAAATTCTTCCCCCTCTCATACCTTGATTAAATATTGTAATGCCTTTCGACCTCTTCACATAGATGATAAAGTCAAGGAGCTAGTCAAACTGAGGAGTAGTCATACAAAATCTTCCCCCTCTCATACCTTGATTGAATATTATGATGCCTTTGGACCTCTTGTGGCATAGAGGATAAAGTCAAAGTGCTAGGGAATCTCGAGGAACAAAGAGTGATCATGTATAATCTTAATGATATGATCTATGTTTGTTGGCACAATCACTTTGTCAACAAAGCCTAGTCTCACACTTCACATTTGGGACGTTTTCCTCCAGAAGTTACGTCTATTTAACAATAGTTCTATTCCTTCTTTTGAAGACACAATCAAAGGTGAATTCATTTACGAGAATCTACCAGTCTTTCTACTACTATGGGGGATATAGACACTTAATGGACTTAGGATTACCCACACCATAGCGTTAGATCTCCCAAAATAGAGGTCACCTTGAGGAACAAGAGCATTGAAATGGAAGAACAGAAAGAGAGGTCACCATAGGGTTAGATCTCCTAACATAGAGGGGTCACCTTGGAGAACATGACCATTGAAATGGAAGAATGGAAAGAGATAAAAGGTAGAAAAAGAAGGACGAGTACAAAAACTTCCACCCTCTCATACCCTCGAGGGTTTGATTGGAAAAAATGTAATGATCTCATGTGGGTAGTGCATTTGCACTGTTTACATTTATAGGAGATGTCCGTTTTATTATCTACTACTATATTCAACTAACAAAGGCATGTAAAATATTCTTATAAAAATAATATATACATATAGAAATTAATACGCACATTTCTAAAAACTATGTATACAAACCTATCAATAAAATGTTCATCCCCAAGTCAAAAAATACATCCAATCATAACCATGTAATCCATATAGGAAACAATATGTATATTCCTTAAAAAATGGTATACCTATTTTCTACTAACCTCTCAATGTAGGTGATATGAAGGTTTTCCTAAGAGTGAGGCCCTCGACCTCATACCTCAATTCTATACCATAATTCCCTTAAAGTACCCCTTCCATATCGAAGGACAAAACTATGGAGCTAGGCGTCGACCATTTTTCGAGAAGGGCACTTAGGTGAAGCCTCAAATGACTAGATGGGCTACTACCACTAAAAATCCTGTATAAGAGGTCATGCAAGGAAGGAGAGATGGACATGTGCACACCCATGTTTGCAGTAAGAGGAAGCCAGTCATATAGTTGCACAAGAGGACTGGTGCTTACCTATGTATAGAGAAGTAGTCATGATCACTGAAGACGAAGGGTTGGTGCACCTTTGTACAATTGAAAGGTGGGGAAATGTGTATGATGCTGGTGATATATATGAGGGTATTGTTGTAACCATGTATCGAGGAGATTGAGTTATTGAGGGCCCATGGGTCTATGTGCATGAAGTATGGCTATTGATGAAGAGAACACCATGTGCTTAAAGTGGTTATTATGAATCAACACTATAAGGATCTTAGAAACTTGCTCGAGAGACTGATGCTTGAGAATTACCAAAGGGAGATCACCTTCATACTAAGCCAATGCTCTTGCATATGGAATTACAATAAAAACAATTCTCTATGCACAAGAAATGACAAAGAAAATTGTTGATAGTCTGTGTGTGCGTGACATGTATGTGTGCCGTTTGATGACAACTACCAAAGTTACAATTGGATTGCATGTCAAGTCTTGTTGTGTGGTTGGTGTTTTGTGCTTTGGAGTCATTGTCCAGGGATAATTGCTTTAGGTTAGAGCTCACATGTGCATGGAGTTTTTCTGGTGGTGTATGCATGTTTATTAATCTATTTTGACGAAAATGAAGATGTTAATGATAAGTGTTTTGGGGTTATACTCACCATGATTGGGATGTTAGGTATTGAGAATCTTTTTTGGTGAGGATTGTGAGTTGTGGGGGGTCATTATAGCTTGTGGGAAAAGTATCCTTTTACAATTAACAATGTACATGTTTAGCATCTCCATGTCTCCATGTTCATAGCTATGGGATTGATGTCAATGTGAATATGTCTTGGGGATAAGCATGAAGACTTAGAGTAGTGTCCTCCCTAGTTTAAATTTTCTGAATTTTCTTTGTAACTGTAACCAATTTTCCAAATTTTAAAAACCTTCAACTTTTATTATTGTTTTTATTAAAAGCCTTTACAAGTTGGGAACACATTAAATGTGGGTGTTTATCTAGTATTGATGAGGAGCTATGGGTGAACCTCTATCTCTTAAGCTAATCTAATGCCTTTTTGGACTCCTCATCATTGATTTCTATCTAGACAACACGTTGCAATATCAAACCACACTCATGGTTCTTGTCCCGTAGAAAGGTGTTTGTGTGGATAAGCAAATTGTGATAATCTCATCAGCTACAGTTTGGTAGTGAGGGTTTCCCTCACCATCATCATGCAATTATAAAGAGATTGAGGGGTAAAGCTCTAGTATATCAATGTCAACGTTTTTTGTAAATCTAGGGTTGATCAAAGGATCTAATTAGCGAAATAAGGACTATTTGCTTATATCTCGCAAATTTTTCATACTATGATGAGCTTTAATGTACTAATAGCATGATTGGTAAATGAGGACACCACATAAGATTTGCCTAAACCAAAAAAAATTTTATTATTTATATTTGAATCATAAATCTATCACTCTTTAAAGAAGCATATACATATGCATGCACTTGCAAAGTGATTAGAGATACATAAGAGGATTGCACTCTAGAAAGAAGAATTTACATTCATCTACACACTCATACTTTCTGTAATCCACAAAATTGATTCACTATTTTGACCTAATCATCAAATGTGATGCAATCCTTGATAGCTGTTGATGATGAGTAGCCTTAACACGAAGCTTGTTGAGCAATGATCTCCATATGTGCTTCCACCAGCGATGTAGATCTGGTGTTACAATGCATATAATTTCCCTTCTCTGCTACTAGCCACACTTAAGAATCCTTGTATGCAAGTTAGGAGAACCCTGTGGTGTATGGGGCACACTGGCTCATACCAGTGGACTCGGTTCAATTCCCAGCAGGGCCATACTTGCAAACACAGTGTTAACTAACAACTTTCTGAATTTCTACACTCAAAATAATAAAGCTTGTACACTTCTTGCACCAAGATTTTGGAAATCTATTCAAAACTATAATGAATCTACACCCAGAACAACACTTTGTAATTTTGCAATAGAAATCTGAGAGCTCTAGATAGCAATCTGAATTCTCTGTATAATAATCTGTACTTTGCACAACAATATGAATATTCTTCACAACAATCTAAAAACTCTGCACACAGCAGCCTTGATTTTCTACACAGCAACCTGCTTCTTGCAATGTTTCTTCCAAGAACTCAATATTTGGGAATCTAGGGTTTATTCTGGAAGAATTAAGAGCTTAAAGGATTAGTTATTGGAACTGTAGACTCTCCAAGTAAGATAATGCAAGAAAATCCCTCAATATTGGTTGCTAAAATCTCTATAAATCCTAATTCAAAAATCAAGAAAATCAAGATCAAGAAGATTAAGAAGTTTAAGAAATCAAACAGTAACGTGGATTAGGGTTTTGAACACAGTGTTTAATATAAATTTGAAAATGATTAACAGATATTTCATTGTTAATCTTGTCAAATAAGAAATTAGCAAATCTGAAAACTGTGTAACAATCAATTTCAAAAATGATTAACACTAATTAAGATTAATAAAATGCATTTCAAAAAACTAGATTAACAGTAATCAAAAAATGATTATCATTAATCAAGATAAAGAAAAAAGCATTCTAAAAATTTGATTAAGTATAATCCAAAAATGATTATCACTAATCACTCCCTAAGCAAGGATCTAAGCCAAGAACTCTGTTCCTAGGGATCTAAGCCAAGAGCTCTGATACCAATGCAAGAGACTAGGGTTGGCCACTCAAAGCATGGAGTGACAACATGGGTGTGGGTCACCATCCTAGGGAAATAGCCAAGAAAGGCCATGAAAGCTTAGGCAAGAGCACCAAGAAGACATGAATGTCTATAGAGTGAAAATGATAAAAAAGGGTACAATGTCCTTGAGCCCGATGCCTAATATAGCCCAAGGCCTCCAAAATTACACATGTAAATGTCCCCAGGCCCAAGTGCCTAGGCCCCATCCCCCATGTGCATGTGCACCCAAACCTACTTCATTACAATTTTGGTAGTTAAAGCATTGGAAGGTGCTAATTGACCCTAGACTAATTGAAATTGTTGACATTTATGTTATTCAGTGTTTCTTGACACTCTAAGATTTCTTAGTTGATTCTTTTCTTTAGATTCCCTAGCTCCATGGATCCATCCTTGAATATGAAAGTGTTTCAAGTGCATTATGGTATAGAACCAAGGTATGATCTTGGGTTCCTCACTCTTAAGAAAACCTTCATATCACCTACATTTAGAAGTTAGTAAAATATAAGCATGTACTACGTGATTTTTAGGAGTAAACATTTTGTTTCCTATGTATATACATGATTATGATTGCATGTCGTATGACTTGGGGATGGCCATTTTATTTAATAGGTATATATACATGGTTTTTAGAAATATGCACATTGTTTTCTCTCTCTCTCTCTCTCTCTCTCTCTCTCTCTATATATATATATATATATATATATATATATATGTATGTATGTATGTATGTATGTATGTATGTATGTATGTATGTATGTATATGTATGTGTATGTGTATGTGTATGTATATGTATATGTATATGTATATTATTTTTTATCAAAATTTCACACGCCTATGTATATTTAATACAGTAGTAGCTAATAAAAAAGACACTTCCTATAAGTGTAAACACTAGAAATGCACCATGCATGTGATATCATTAGTGAAACTCTCGAGGGAATGAGAGGGTGGAAGTTTTTGCAATCTTTCTCTAGTTTTTTTAATTTCCTTTTTTCCATTTCAATGCTCTCATTCCCCAAGGAGGCCTCTACTTTGGTAGTTCTAACCCTATGGTGTGGGTAATCCTATGTTGGTTAAGTGTTCGTATCCCCCATAGTAGTAGCAAGGCTAAGAAATTGTTCTAAAGAACTTTACATTTGATTGTGTCTTCTAAATAAGGGATAGAACTTTTGTCAATTACATGTAACCCTTTAGAGAAACAAATTTCAAATGTGAAGCGTGAGACCTAGGCTTTGTTGACAAAGTGATAATGCCAACAAGTGTAGATCATACATTAAAATTATACATGATCAGTCTTTGTTCTTGAGATAACCTAGCTCTTGGCGGTATCGTCCATGCTAAGGCGTCCAAATGCATTATAATATTTAAGTGGGGTATGAGAGAGGGAAGGTTTTATATGACGACTTCTTTCTTTCCTTTTGGTGTCCTTCCATTCTTCATCCATTTTTTAGCTAAGGGCAACTTTGGAGGGTTCAACATTCTTGTCCTCCAAAGCGACCTTTGTTTTGAGAGGTCTGACACTATATAATCTACTTGATTAAGTGTTCTAATTTCCCATGTTAGTATCAAGAGTAGTAAATTCTTGTAAAAGACTTTGGTTTTGATTATGTCCCAAATTAAGGGATAGCTATTGTTTTGACCTTTGTATGAAAGCATCACAAATATGTCCAAGCATAAACCGTGTGTGCTCCTTGGTTTGGAAAGAGATAGTGCCAACAATGTTGATCATAACTTTTTCATTATGAATTCATGATCACTATTTATTATGGCAATAAACAATGCTAACCAGTAACATCAATACTATAATAGGTATTGATAAGTTTCATACAAAGCAGTGAATAATTTCGTAATCACTCATGTTGGATGCTTGAAGTCAAGTTAAGCTAACTGACAAGCCCACAAGAATATTGGAACGCACCATTAAAGGCTAAGCTTGGCTAAATTCATCAAGCCTAGAATTCAAGGTGGTAAGGATGATGATCTTAGTGGCCTCAAGAGTCATGATTGGCACAAGTTTTTACAATTTGTGCTCCCCATAGCAATAAAGGATTGCCTCACTGAAGACATTAGAACTTTTATCTATAAGATTAGCACATTGGTGCGTTGGATTTCTTCAAAAGAGATAAAGAGAGACACTTCGCGTTTAAACTCCATAGAGGCACTCTACATGGTAGAGAAGTTTTTCCCTACTACAAGTTTATTAACAATCGAGATGCATCTGCTAGTTCATGTTGTAGATGAGGTTGCAGTTGCTGGAACAGTGCATTTAAGATGGATGTTCTTTTTGGAGAGGTTTATGAAGACATTAAAGAGATTTGTTCGCCAAATGGCTCGCCCGGAGGGAAGTATGTTAGAAGGGTGGCTGATACAAGAGTCCCTTGTTTACACCACTGAATATTTAAGTTCATCAGATCTAGAGATACCTCGACTATGGTCTCAAGAGTCTAATAGGCGAGTCATTGGTGAGGAACCTCAAGGCCAAGGCATTAAGAGAAAGATGGATAACAATTTGCGGGAAAAAATCAACAAATTTTGCATCTTGAACTCGCATGTAATGGAGAAGTGGATTGAGACATATGAAGCTCTCAAGCGACAGCGAGTACAAGATTGTTTAAGTTTCAGAAGGAATCACACTACAAGAAATCTCCCATATCCAGAAGGTCTGCAAGTTGACCTTCCGGACTTTCCCACAGGTAGATGGCTAGAAGCTACAATTTTAGAAGCCAAACGTGCTGGTTTAACTATAACAGAGGAGGAAGAGGAGCTTACAAAAGGATGAGATTGGCATGTAAGTGTTTAAGTTCTGCATGTCTCTCTTTTTTTTCTCTACATGTCTCAGTTATTATTTGTCCATCAACAATCTTTATGTGCTATTTGTAGTATCACAAATATGGGGCGTTTTGGTCACACAGTAGAGACAAGAGTGGCCTCATCCAAGTGGACTCCACAAAGGTATGGACCGATCAACAAGATACTTTTGTGCGCCCAGAGCATTGTGAGCAAGTTGTCTTTAAAGTAGATCCAAAAGATCCACGCTGGCTATTTCTGGTATGAGCGCCGCTATGCATGCTGGTATGAGCGCCGGTATATATATCGGGTATTACCGACGCAAATACTGGCATTGTGGTTTCGACGCAGATACCAGGGTTTATACCGATGATGGGGCTTTTTTAGACCCCGTTTAATGACGTCGGTATAAGCTCTGGTATAAGGCTATCATGTAGTAGTGCTTCTCATGTCTTGGAGAGATAAAACTGAAACCCAACACATCCTTGAAATTTGTAATGCTAAAAAATGAAGCGTAACCTTAGTGGGAAAATAACACAAAGTGAGCTAAGAATATGGAGCTATTATGCACAAGAATGATGATGGTTTAAGATGATAAGAAAAGCCATTTCTGCGTTTTTAACATGATAAATGTGGGTATGAGCATGTTACAATTATATTACATAGGAAACAAAAATATATAGGTGTAATATAATAATTAAAGCATAGTTAGTGTAATGTTTTTAAGAAGCAATGGCGATGAAATGTTCTTTACTGTCCTTATCTAGTGATAGTTTCTAGCTATATTATAACTCGTCAATCTTAAAAGTTTTTTTCTAAATTTATAAATGATATACATACATGTTAAAATGTCAATTGACTTACACTAGGTTACTCCAATTTTTTATAAATCTATGGAGGCTTTTCTGATTTCTTGTCTAGATTACATTTTATCTCTTAATGTTATGCAATGCTCATGTGAATTATTTAAACAAGAGTTAAACAAATACATAATGTTCTCCAAACTTTTTGAGTAAGTGCAAAAATGTCCAAGACGTGCTCATCTAGGTTTGAAAAATGGATTACTAATGCGAAAGATTTCATTTTCATACAAAAATGTGAAAGATTGCATTTTCATACAAAATAATGTTGTGTATGTTTTTTAAATTCAGATTGTTTTATCTAAATCTAAATCCAACTTAATTTGCACATGGGAAAGTAGGTCAAAGTGGGACCATATTAAGGTGCATGCAATAGTAAAAAATAGGAAGCTTGGGACTTGGAGTTTTTCAAAAGGAATATGTGCACCAAGAGGGGATGCTCTAGTCTTATGCAATTCCCATGATGGACTTACATTGCTACAAAGGGTGAGATACTATTGTAGGGCCTTTTTCCCCTTGAAATAGGTTGTACACTACTCAAAACAAGTCACAAAAAATGTTTTCCCTACAAGCATGGTTAGCACCTTAATAAAATGGTTTTTCTCTCAAATAATGTTGGACATTCTTCATAGCTTCTCTAGGAGGAAGAAAAGTGTTTATCACACAAACCAAGTGAATGCATGCTCAACATTGCGCAAAGAGAGAGAGAGTGAGAGAGAGAGAGAGAGAGAGAGAGAGAGAGAGAGAGAGAGAGAGGGAGGGAGAGGGAGAGAGAGAGAGAGAGAGAGAGAGAGTCACATACATTACATATTCAAAGCAACGTAGCGAAGCCCTGTCATCTTTTGTTAGCAAGTTACTCAGATAATGATAATTTCAATGCTTTTCTTTTGACAGATTTTAAAAAAGTCCATTGTTGACCTAAATGCATTTGACCCCCCCATATCAAAATTGTGATGTTTCGTCCTCCTTGCATGACCAAAAAAGTTAACCATTGACAAAGCTTTGTGGTTTTTTCTCCCTTGACTAATAGAGTGTAATTTTGAGGTAAATTGAGCTATAATTTAAGGGGACAGACTTACAACTATTAAATTTGCAAGTAGTAAATGTAAAGCTATGCTATGAATGCTGTGGAGGTAAGAAAAAAGAGCAAAGATTTAGATTTACCAGCTCTTAGTTGATGTTATAGTTTGTTTTACATGATAAATATGCCACAATCATTGCAAAGAGGTGGCTAATGATCATATTGCTATCCTAGGTGGGGATCCCACTCGTATCGAGGGTGCGATAGTGTTATAAGGCCACATGTCTAGTGCAATAGCAAGTATCTGCCTCAAAACTAGCCACAAAAAATGCTAGCCTCGTTCATTATGTTTCTATGCTTTCAAAAGATGATGGTGCTAGCCTATACGGCTTGCAAAATAGTGGAGAAACACATGTTCTCACCACTTAGAGCATGTGCATTGGTGCATGTGTTAGTTGAAGTCTAGCAATCTTGATCTTTTGTGTTTGAAGAGGTCTTGAAGGCATGTCACGAAGAGGTCTTTTATGTTTGAAAAGCTCTTAAAGGCATGTCTTGTGGGGTGGGTGAAAGCAATCTCTTTTAGGTAATAGGGAAGCATGGAACTCTTAAAATGTGTATCTTGGACATGTATGGGACAAGAGAATCCCTAATTTATGAGTCCCTATAGTGTCCATGTTGCTAATTTACATGGAAAAGTTGCATGTAAAAAGTGCTAGTAGCTAGAAGATGGTGGTGATGGGGATGGATTGTTTCTCGAAGGCCGGTCGAAGTGCTGCAGCGGGGGGTTGCACCATGCAGCCGCCCGCGTTGTTGGGCAGCGCGTCGTTGGGCGGGCGGAGGTTGGTGGCGGTGACCAGTACGGAGGCGTCGCTGAGGCACCACTCCGGATCGGCGGCCGCATCGCACTTGATCCCGAAGCAGGCGCCGCAGCTAAGGCCGGCGTTGAAAAGCGCCGTGCTGAGGGCTGCGTTGTTGGTGCCGTAGCCCGATCAGGAGTAGAGGTCCCCGTAGCCACAAGCGCCGCCTGCAGGACACATAGCATCAATCGATGATCTCAATTTCAGTTCAAGGGTTGATCAGCTATAGCATGCGGCAATAACAGCTCATAATTTAAACGTACCCATGGTGCCGGAGGCGTAGAAAGTGGCATGGGCGTTGGTCCAGCCGCTCTGCTCGGACCTGTCGCCGCCGCCGTAATAGGAGGCCAGGGTCGGAGCACCCATGAGGAGCAGGAGAAGCAGCGGAGCAATATTCATGCTGCGGGGGACGAGAGCCCACATAATTGCAGCAATTTATTGACGCAGCTGTGAGCTTAGATTGGCTCGGCTTGGCTGGCGCGGATGAGGAGCGCGGACTCCTGAATTATATATGAGCATGTGGGGGGGAATTCGAAGCCGCAAAAGCTCCGACTGTGAGCAGCAGCTTGAAAAAAGGAAGGGGGACAAGGCAAGGCTCTGCAACGAGTCGTGGTTGGTTGGTGCCGCAGCTGTGGGACCGACGTGGATTTGGGGGTAACATGGATGCTATTGAAGGTGATCCTTTTTGCAGCGACAGACAATGCACATGTTTAGCGTCTCCACGTTCAGACTCCAATCAGACCCACAAACCGTCAGGCCCACTCGAGTAACGATGCGAGAGATGATGGGAGGTGAGAGCAGCCGTCGTCGTATGTGCCACGTTACGTCTACCTACTCTACCCTCTTATATGTAGGCTACTGCCCCGTCCGGCAGCTTGGGCCTCGAGCCACATCGCCCCCTGGAGGCGATAAGCGGTGTCCATTACGCACGTAGTGGAGTTTCAACCTTCAAAATTTTAAAACCTTCAACCTTACCTTTAAAAGCTTTTCTTGCTTCACGAGTTGGGAACAAACTGCATTGATGAGGAGCTATAGGTGCATCAAGTTGATCTAATGCCTTTTGATTGCTATCTAGACAACATGTTGCGATATCAAACCATGCTCATGGGCATTGCCATCATTCTATTAGTGTTGTCACGCAGCAGGGAGGTGCTCGTGTGGATATGCAAATCGTGACAATCTCACCAGCTTGATGCATATAGTTTTGCTGGTGAGGCACTGTCATAATAGGAGACTAAGGGGCAAGGCTCTAGTAGTCGAAGATCTCTATAAATCCACGGTCGATCAAAGGCTTTAATTAATGAAATGAGCACCTCCTCAACAACAAACCGTTCGCTCATATCTCGCATATTTCGTCGTACTATCCCGAGCTTCAATTTAGCGACGCCCCACCATTCGCATGCATCACATGAAAGAAAGATGAAAGCACATATGTATGCAGAGCTATAACCCTTTAATGAAGCATATATGTATGCATGCACTTGCAAAGTGGTTAGACCTACACAAAAGGACACCACTCTAGAAACAAGATTTTACATTCATCTAGACACTCATACTTTCTATGCCATCTCTTCATGTATTTTCTCATGCCCTATCAATTCTAGTCACGATGGATTGCTTAGCCTTGGTGGGAGCTGATCTTCTTGTGGGCTTGTCTCTTAGCTTAACTCAACTTCAAGTATCCACAGCGTGAGTGATTATTAAATTATTCACTGCTTTGTATCAACGTCACAATGCTTCAATACCTATTACAGTACCGATGTTATGGGTTGGCATTGTTTATTGCCGTCGTAATAAAGAGAAATCATAAAGGTACAATTTAAGAGTAATGATCAACACTTGTTGGCACTATCACTTTGCCAACCAAAGAGCATAGCCCATGCTTGTTTTCATACGAAGGATTAAGCATAGTCCACAAAATGGCTATCCCTAAGTCTGAAGACACAATCAAAATTATAATGTCTTTTACAAGAATTTACTAGTCTTGCTACTATTATGGGAGATTACAACACTTACTCAAGCACACTGTAGTGTCAAACCTATCGAGACAAAGGTCACTTTGGAGGATGAGAACATTGAACCCCTCAAAGCTGCACCTAACTCAAAAATGGAGGAAGAATAGAAGGAGCCAAAAAGCAAACAAAGGAGTAGCCATACAAATTCTTCCCCCTCTAATACCTTGATTAAATATTGTAATGCCTTTCGACCTCTTGGCATAGATGATAAAGTCAAGGAGCTAGTCAAACTGAGGAGTAGTCATACAAAATCTTCCCCCTCTCATACCTTGATTAAATATTATAATGCCTTTGGACCTCTTGTGGCATAGAGGATAAAGTCAAAGTGCTAGGGAATCTTGAGGAACAAAGAGTGATCATGTATAATCTTAATGATATGATCTATGTTTGTTGGCACAATCACTTTGTCAACAAAGCCTAGTCTCACACTTCACATTTAGGATGTTTTCCTCCAAAAGTTACGTCTAATTAACAATAGTTCTATTTCTTCTTTCATTTACGAGAATCTACCAGTCTTTCTACTACTATGGGGGATATAGACACTTAATGGACTTAGGATTACCCACACCATAGCGTTAGGTCTCCCAAGATAGAGGTCACCTTAAGGAACAAGAGCATTGAAATGGAAGAACAGAAAGAGAGGTCACCATAGGGTTAGATCTCCTAACATAGAGGTCACCTTGGAGAACACGAGCATTGAAATGAGAGAATGGAAAGAGATAAAACGTAGAAAAAGAAGGAGTACAAAAAATTCCACCCTCTCATACCCTTGAGGGTTTGATTGGAAAAAATGTAATGATCTCATGTGGGTGGTGCATTTGCAGTGTTTACATTTATAGGAGATGTATGTTTTATTATCTACTACTATATTCAACTTACAAAGGCATGTAAAATATTCTTATAAAAATAATATATACATATAGAAATTAATACGCACATTTCTAAAAACCATGTATAAACCTATCAATAAAATGGTCATCCCCAAGTCCAAAAATACATGCAATCATAACCATGTAATCCATATAGGAAACAATATCTATATTCCTTAAAAAAAGGTATACCTATCTTCTACTAACCTCTCAATGTAGGTGATATGAAGGTTTTCCTAAGAGTGAGGCCCTCGAGCTCATACCTTAATTCTATACCATAATTCCCCTAAAGTACCCCTTCCATATCGAAGGACAAAACTATGGAGCTAGTGTGTGTGAAGTAAAGAATCAGTTAGGAAATTTTGAAGTGTTAAGACACACCAAATAACATCAATTTCTACAATCTCAATAAGTATAGGGTCAATTAACAAATTTCACATGCTCTAAATACTAAAATGAGCACCTTGTCAACAATTATATCTAGCAAATGTGACCATAGTATTGTTAGCACTGAAAATACTTCTCTTGTAGATGATGTAGATCCTTTCTAACTGTTGGTGCCTTTGAAGCTAGGTGATGAAAATCATACATGTGCATGTAGAAACTTTCTCCATTTGCGAATCTGCAAGAGCTTTGATGACATGAACTTGCTAGGTTAAGTCTTAAATGATCAAGGTTATGAAGCTTTACACTGAAGCTCTAGTCTACAATTTTTTTCCTTATAAGTCAATATTAGGTAATTTGGAAAAAATATCATATTTTGGGAATCAATTACTCCATTTAATTTTGGATATGTCTTAAGCATGCCAACTCCAAATTTGTCGGAGATTGTAGATCTAGATTTTACTCTTCAAGATCTTTCCAATGATATGTCCCATCAGGGGGTTTTGACAAAATTTGGGACAAGCCCACCATGATACCATTTTTTAAACGGGAATGGGTTTTTTTCCAAATTATCTAATATGGTGTTCTATTGCATTCAATGGTGCTTTGCACTATGTTTGAGAGCTACTAAAGCTCAGTGAAGAAACTATGTGAGCTTGCTGCAAATCCTTGAAGGAAACTGGAAACTCAAGGCTTAATGATGCCAAAATCCAAACTCCAAACTATTTGCTTTCTCAATCAAACTCTGCAGCATTTATTGGAGATCTTCACACTCAAGGAACCCTTGTATGCAAGTAAGGAGAACCTTGTGGTGTATGGGGCACATTGGCTCATACCAGTGGACTGGGTTCAATTCCCAACAAGGCCATACTTGCAAAGATAGTGTTAATCAACGAACTTTTTGAATTTCTATAGTCAAAATTGTAATGCTTGTACACTTTTGTATCAAGTAGTTATTAGCATGCTCTCTGTATAATATTGATCCTCACATTTGTAATACAACAACATGCTATACATCTGCTTGTGATGACAATGTACTAAAATGATGTAAACCAGGGTATGTGCTTGTAAACACTGTTTTCTCAACACTTTTTGTGCTTCCTTTACTTGTAATACATTAAGATTTATGCTAATCTATGTAGATTTGTACTACTCCAAAATATTTATAATCTTTGTCTATCTTCTTTGCAAGAAAGTTTCAAGATTATAAAGATTTCATCAAGAATCACTTAGACTTATATTTCTGCATCAAGATTTGATTTCAGCACAAATAACTTTGCATAATCTGTAAATTTCTCAGTTGTGTACTGTAGATCTGCAACAAAATGTATTTATGTATTGTTATCTTCAAAATTGTTTTTTAATCAGCATAGTAAACTATATTTTGTATACTTCTTGAAACTACACTAAGATTTTGCACCAAATCTTGAAAATTTGTTCAAAACTACAGTAAATCTGCACTCAACACAGCACTCTACAACTTTACAACATAAATCTGAGAACTCTGCACATAAAAATCTGTAATACTTTGCATAGCAACCTTAATTTTCTGCATAGTATTCTGAAAACTCTGCACAACAACTTGGACTTTTTGCACAACAACCTGCTTCTTGCAATGTTTCTTCCAAGAACTCAAGATCTAGGAATCTAGGGTTTATTCTTGAAGAAATAAGAGCTTAAAGGATTAATATTTGAAACTATAAGCTCTCTAAGCAAGATAATGCAAGAAAATCCCTCAATATTGGTTGCTAGAATCTCTGTAAATCCTAATTTTAAAAATCAAGATTAAGAAAATCAAGATCAAGAAAATCCTACACATAGTTTGCATCTCTTTGCTATTTGTCACAGTTTTTGTTTAATTATTACAAGGAACAATTGAAATATCAAGAAACATATGAAATACCAAGAAACAATTGACAGCACCAAGAAATGTTTGCAAAGAAAGATTAAACTATAGTGACTTGTGAAGATTATCCTTAAATTAGTTTGTTTACATTCTAATCAAGTGGATTGATATTAATTTTCAAAGATTAGTGCTAATTTTTAGAAAATCCAAGTAAATAAGTCACAAAAGTGCTATCTTGAAAACTTGCAACTAATGTTTTGGTAACGATTGAGTGCAAATTGTATCTTAATCTAAAAAATAATTTATAATTATGTGTATTACTCTGTGCACATACAGAGTATGGCCTTGCTAGGAATTGAACCCAGTGCACTGGTGTGAGCCAGTGTGCCCCATATACCATATTAGGGTTCTCCTAACTTGTGTAGAAGGCTTCTTGAGTGGGAAGTTCTCTCGCAAGAATGATTAGTGATAAACATGAAAGTAAAATCAAGATTGAGTTCTAAAACAACATAATACATGAGCCTTTTCATCATTGATCTTTGGTTAAGCTCTCATTGAAAAAGGGCAAACAGCTGGACAATGGATCTCTCCTGGAGATTGCTTAATTTTATCCACTTATGCTATGTTGATATCCTAGATGATGTACTTGAAGACATAATAGCAAAAATCTACAACAAAAAAAGTACAAGATGCAGATGCAATAATCAACAGGTACAGATCAAGGAAAGTTCCCATTCAAGCTATCTGTAACACGACACTTGTCCAATAACAAGAAGAGTGGAGAGATGAAACTCAAGTAGGTGTTGCTCTACAAGAAGAGTTCCTTTGTGGCAAAAGAGATAGCATGTTCTCTCCACATGGGAAAATAGGTCAAAGTGGGACCATGTTAAGGTGCATGTAGTAGTAAACAATAGGAAGCTTGCGGCATGGATTTTCTTAGAAGGAATATGTGGACCAAGAAGAGGATGCTCTAGTCTTATGCAATTCCCATGCAATCCTTACATTGCTACAAATGGTCAGACACTATTGTAGGGCCTTTTGTCCCATGAAATAGATTGTACATCGCCCAAACCTAGCCATAAAAAAATGCTTCCCCTAAAAACATGGTTGGCACCTTTATAAATGGTTTTTCTTGCAAATAATGTACTTGCACATTCTTCATAGCTCCTCTAGGAAGATGCAACAAAAAAGTGTTTATCACACAAATCATGTGCCAACATTGCACTGAGAGAGAGAGAGAGAGAGAGAGAGAGAGAGAGAGTTTCCCTTAGTTGCAAGAGATCCACATGTTGCTTAAAACTATATAATAAATCTTTTTTATTTGGTTATCGACTTGGTCATGTGGGATTTTTAATTCTTTTACGGTAAAAGATATGTTTTAATAGCTTTCAAAATAGCACAATAAATCCAAATTAGTAGACTATTTAGAGGAGTGTGATATAACATGGACCCATCATATATTGGAGCATATTCTACTAGCTACATACATTAGATATTTAAACCAACGTAGTAAAGCCCTATCATCTTTTGTTAGCAAGTTACTTAGATAATGCCAATAATTTACTTAGATAAATTCCATCATTCACCTAAATACGTTTGACCTCCCAAATCAAAATTGGAATGCTTCATCCTTCTTGCATGACCAAAAGTGTTAACCATTGACAGAGGCGGAGGCGGAGGCGGAGATGAAGCACAGAGGTGAGGACATTGAGGCAGCGTGCGTTAAGAGGAAATGTGTTTCGGATTGGCTAAACGAAAGACTCTGTAATCAGGTGAAGAGTAAGGTATGCTTAAAACTTAGCCAAGAGTTTATTAGAAGCCAAATAGGGTTATTTTCAATGTGTAGTGTGTTCCTTTTCTGCCCGGTCAAGCCTCCGTCGAAGGGCGATCTAGGCAAGTGGTCCAAGAAAGCATTTTGCACGATTGCTCTATGTCTAAGATTTTCTATTTGGGGAAGGGTTTTTTCAATGTGTTGTTATCAAAGGTCAGTCTATTTCTGAGTTATTTGCTAAGGGTCCCTTGTTTTTTGGGCAAAGGCTGGTGCACGTCTTTCCTTTTGATCCCTTGTTTGATGTCAATAAAAGTTTAGAGAATACTTGCCCTATCTGGGTTGAAGTGACAAGGATTCCTCCGTGGCTTAGACCTGCATTGCGTGATATAGCTCAGTCCCTTGGCTCTCTGTGTTGTATGTTCCTGGTGATGAGGTAGGAGGAAGGCAGGGTAATAGCGTGTCATCACGTGAAATCCGGCTAACGAGACTCCAAAATCTAAGGTACATTTAGGTCAATTGGGTAAGTTGGAGCTAGGCCTCAAATTTGGATTTTTCCCTAGTGCTTGCTTCAGATGTGAGGCCTTTGGGCACATTGCCAAAGATTTCCCTAACTTAGAATCTACCAGGGACGAGGCTAAAGAGGTTAATTCAAGGGGGAAGTGACAAAGAGAGAGTACCTCTAAAAAATCAGAAGATAGAATCTAAAGGGAAGGAACTAGTGTCAGAATCTAGGGAGAACAAGATGGAAGGGGGTTGGGCTAAATCTAAAACCAAAACTAGTGTCAGGCAGACTAAAGATGAGGCTAGGAAGGCCCAACTTAGTCGGGGTTTCGAGAGTAGAAAGAATGATAATTTGAATTCTATCATCTTTTCTAACCCCTTCAATCCACTGTTAGAAAGAGACAACTCTGTATTGGTAGAACAAAACTCTGGACGTGTACTGAATAGAAAGAGACAACTCTGTATTGGTAGAACAAAACTCTGGACGTGTACTGAATGAAACAAGAAAGGATTTTGGTTTTGCTCAGAGTAGTCAAAGGGATGGAGAGGAAGTGGAGATGGTCCCGAAAATTGCATTAAAATGAAGAACAATATTGAGTTTAAGGGGTGCACATGGAACGTGAAAGGGATTAAAGATAAGAAGAAAAGTGCTATATTTTGGGATTTAGTGAAGTCGTGGGGTCCTGTTTTGGCTGTACACGAGCATAAACTTTAAGGGAAAATATCTAGGATAAATAGTTTTAGGGATTGGGAAATCTTATATGGAGGTTACAGTGGGGTCATGACTCTGGTTAGGAGAGATCTTAATCCTAAAATTATAGCTAATCACCTGGAGGGAAGAATTTTGGTTGTTGAGATTGTAGTAGATGGTGAAAGCATATGGATTATTAATGTGTACGAGGCTTATAATCGTAAGGTTAGGAGCAATATGTGGAATTGGATTATCGGGTTAAATGCTCAAGTTGCCTTTATTGCATTAGGGGATTTTAATATGGTGGAAAAAGTAGTTGATAGATGTGGTGGTAGTGTTGTTCTTATAGGGAAGGAAAAAGGGAAATGGGATGAGCTTATAAGGGGACTAGGGCTTAAGGATAGTTGGTATCTGGGTGATTGGAGAAATAAATCGGGGCACACTTACTTTAGCCTTCAATATCTATCCTCCTCATCTAGAATTGATAGAGTTTTCTTTAGTCAGTAGGCTTCATGGGTACCCCATACTTTGAGAGTACTAGTGGATTGTACTTCTACATCGTCTAATCATATTCCTCTGAAGTGGAGCTGATCCTACTGTGATGAAGGGGGCTTGGAATTAGACTTAAAGGGAGCCCATGGGCATGGATATGGTAGGGCAATTATGGAGGCCCAACATTAATGAGTGTGAAAAGGTGGGCAAGTATATAAGTGAATATTGTAACTAGGGGCAGAACTCACTTTTTAACCGAGGCAATCATACTTCTTGGAGCTCTATGCTTCAATGGCTATTATGGTACTCCCTTGAGTGCATGTGCTACTCCATCGTGAGTGCATGTGGTACTCCATTATGAGTGCAATATTTCTCTCGCCATCATCACAGTGGTATCACAGCCTTGTCTTTGATCCAAGACTTCTAACAAATTTCAAAATTTCTTGATTTTTTTGGAGTTTCTTGGAAATTTCTTGATTTTGATGGATTTCTTGATTAAGAAATGGGGAATGGGGAGTGTGGAATGTTCGAATTCTCTTGAATTTTTGAATTGATTAATGTTTTGAGGGGCTATGGGTCACTGTGGACCAAAAATTGGGGAAGTCGCTCCAAAATTTGAGGGACAGGACCAAATTTGGGGAAAATTTGAATGTCTTGATTAGTGGCCTTAATCCAACCGTTTATGTTTCTTCTTCACCACATGCTTGATTCTGAGCAAAAATAGGGTTTGAGATTCTTGCCATTGTGCAACATTGTTTGAGGGTTTTTGAAGGAATATTTCAAGAGCTTTCTACAGATCCTATCAATTCCATGATTCAAGTTTCTTCCATGGAGAAATCAGGCTGAGGCACGCGTTCTTCTGAGGGACATTGGAAGCCGTTTCACACGAATTCTTGGCCATGGGGTATAGCTAAGCCTAAGTGGGGCAAAAAAGGTTTCAATGATCCTCCATCGACTCCATACGACTGCATATTGCGCATTTGGAGGCGTTTTAACTTGCGTTGAAGTTAGGGTGCTGTGGCTACCATTTCACATCATTAAGAGGGTCATGGGAAGCTTATTTGGTTCAATAATGCTGAAATTTTTGGCGTTTCATGTGTGTGGATGGCGGTGAGGGTCTGTGTGTGGCTAGTCATGAGGAACTAGGAGTTTCTCCATTGATTCCACTATTTGAATAGTAATTTCAAACCCTATCATCTCATTTCTTCAACATCTTCAACAAGACAAGTAAAGGCTCTTTTGTCATGCTCTTGTGCTTAAGTATTTTCGCGGGTTCCTTTTTGGATTTTTGGTGCATTTGGGTAGTGTTCAAATGCTCACTTTTGGCCATTTGGTTCATTTTTGGGCGTTCACATGCACATTTTTTACCATTTGAGCATATTGGTGTTTTTGCACACACGGTGTGGCATTCTTGTGCACATTTGGGAGTGTTTCCACACTTTCGGGCATTGGCGGGATGACATGGGGATCCATTACTACCTCTACCCTGCCCATGATCATCGTGCTATCCACCATCATCATTGTTGACATCACTACGACTCCATCCTAGACACTGATCGTGCGGCATCCGCTCATACCCTATTACTCTGGCTCTATGCCCGTCATCTTGATTTTCCATTTCATGTGGGGAGATGCATATCATTTGCCGAGTTCATACATGCATTTGGCACATCACGGCTTCGACCTCTAGATCCTTCTTCACCGACATCATATTATGTGATGACACATTGTATTCATGTCACATATGGATGTTTGAGCTTCAGATGTTGTTGCCTAGCCAGTTTAGACACTTATTTGATAAGGAGGATTTCCATGCCAAATGGTCGACGTTCTACATAGTGATTTTGTTGAGGATTTATGTGGTTATCTTTACATGGATGGCTCGACATTGCTTTCATGGGACAATGTATGTGGGGACTAGATCAAGTTCCCTACATTTGTGAGCAGAGATGAATATATACCTGAGGATGGGTATCATGTTGACATGTATTCAATGGATGATGATGTGGATAGTGATGATGATCATCATGTTGATGATGATATTGTTGTTGGCATATGTACACATGGTGATGAGCATGCACACACATGTGATGACATTGATGTATCACACCCACATACCTATGATGATGTATCATGCACACATACACATGATGATATTGATGCATCGCACACACATACACATGATGATAGTGATATACGTGCACATGTTGCCACTCACATATATGCACATGATGATGATGTATGTGATAGTGATAGTGAGAGTGATGTGTGTGAGTCAGATCATGTGGGAATGATCTTGATGGGAGGGATGGCAACAAGCATTACGAGCATTGTGATTGTTGATACGCCTATGTCTACCTACCTTCCAGTGGATCATAGTGATGAACTAGGAGATTGTGATGCATTAGTCTATCATGGGGATGATACTTCCCATGTTGATGAGCACATCATAGACCATGAGGAGCATAGACCCGAGGTTCTAGTATTAGATATGTTGGGCTACTCCTCTAGAGTTGTCACATGTGGAGAGATTTCGGATATGACCACTACTCCTAGCTTTCATAGCATTCTTGGTAGCATTCGTGTGGAACGAGATGTTGTGATTAAGCAGTTAGGGATAGTGCATGAGAGTAGTGATGAGTTCGTAGAGGTGAGACATCATAGGAATATGAATATCGATCATATTTTTAGCATATCTTATGACGTTGACCTCGAGAGCTTTACATTTGATCTAGGTATTTCCTTAGATCCAATGTTATTGGAGATTGATTTATCATGGGATTTAGGTCATATAGGGACACCATTGATGGAGATTTTCTATATCTTTGGGGATGAACTTAGTGGCCTTGGAGATTCCATTGATAGTGAGTCGGTTGATACCACTTATCTCTCTTGTGTGGGCACTTTGTCAATGCTTAGTGATGGTGATCTTTATGATGATCTAGCTTTTATCTTAGAGGGATACACACATATAGAGTGTCTTGCACATGTAGATATTGTGCATGGCTTGGATCATACTCATACATACATTGATATGGAGGATCATGCCTTTGACTTTTCGAGTGGTGCTACATGTGATGGTGGCAGGAGTTCACATTTGACTCTACATGAGGCTGATCTTTAGCTATGTTCATTTGGCTCCTACGGATGTCGACACGATCCTGTTTTGTTTGGGGCCAAGACATTTACTTTTGGATGTAGTATATGTCATTTGGGATGCATGGTATTTGATTATATGGTGCATTATGTGGATTTACATGCATCAAATCCAAATTCTCACCAGAGCAGTTATTTGGACCATGGATTTAATGATATTTCTGGTGGTCATTTCACTTTCGATGAGGAGCTTGGATATTTTCACAATGCATCTGCATTAAGAAAATTCAAAAAATGATTAATCTCCTAATTAAAGCATCAAGATCTATGCCAAGAGCTCGGATACCACAGCAAGATAGTGGCCCACTCAATACTTGGAGTAGACAATAAGGGTGTAGGTCCCCATCGTAGCATCTCGAAGGGAGAATCTCACCATGGACGCTTGCTCTAGGCAAGAAGACAACCAAATGGTCATATGTATCAAAAGATATCAGAAGGTATCAAGGGGTACACTATCCTAGGGCTGGTGCCTTTTATAGTCCCAAGGCCCCCATATGCCATACACAACATATGTGCAAATGCCCCTAAGCCCCATGTGCCTAGGCCCATCCCTCATATGTATGTGCTCACTAAAATCCCTTCATTACAAAAGGCATTACAATATTTAATCAAGGTATGAGAGGGGGGAAGATTTTTGTGTGACTACTCCTGTGTTTGACTAGCTCCTTGACTTTATACTCTATGCCAAGAGTTCGAAAGGCATTACAATATTCAATCAAGGTATGAGATGGGGAACAATTTGTATGACTGCACCTCTGATTACTTTTTGGCTCCTTCCATTCTTTCTCCATCTTTTAGTTAGGGGCAGTTTTGAGGGGTTCTACGTTCTCGTCCTCCTAAGTGACCTTTGTTTCGAGAGGTCTGATACTACTAGAGGTACTTGAGTAAGTGTTGTAATCTCCCATAATAGCCGCAAGACTAGTAGATTCTTGTAAAAGACTTTAGTTTTGATTGTGTCTTCAGACTTAGGGATATGAGCCTTGCTCTTTGGTTGGCAACGGCATGAAGCTTTTTAAAAAAATAAAAATAAAAAAAGAAAACGTTTTAAAGATACGGTTCGGAAGGCTATAAAATTCCGAAGGTTGAAGCTCCACTGCTCGGTCGGATACGTGTGTCCATGGACTGATGGACACCTGTGATAAAACAGCGCCAGCGCTAGCTTCCAGGGACGATGTGGCTGGAGCCTGGAGGCCCAAGCTGCCGGGGCAGTAGCCTACATATAAGCGAGTACAGTAGGTAGACGTAACGATGATGGGTCATGGCTGCCGTTGGACGTTCTGCACGCACTCGTCCTTGTCGAAGGAGAGGTCCCGGTCCGGCATGAGGCCTCTATGTTGCTCATCCAGCAGAAATAAATATGGGCTTCAGCCCAGCTGCTCTCACCTCCCATCATCAGCTCGCATGTCTGATTGCGTTAATCGAGTGGGCCTGACGGTTTGTGGGTCTGATTGGAGTCTGAACGTTAGCCCAGTGGGTCTTTGAATTAGCCCTGGTGTGGTGTGGTGTGGACGTGGAGACGCTAAACATGTGCATTGCTGCAAAAAGGATCACCTTCAATTATAGCATCCATGTTACCTCGACGTCGGTCCTACAGCTGCGGCACCAACCAACCACGACTCGTTGCAGAGTCTTGCCTTGTCCCCCTTCCTGCTCTCGCGGCTTCGAATTCCGTCACCAACGTGCCATCCCATCCCTAGGGCCTCATATATAAGGAGTCCGTCCCCAACCTGCTACTCATCGGCCGCAGCACGCCAATTAGCAACGCAGCCAAGCCGAGCCAAGCTAAGCTAAGCTAAGCTCGCCGCTGCGTCAATACAGTTGAATGGCAATTGCTACAATTATGTGGACTCTCTTCCCCCGCAGCATTAATATTGCCCTGCTTATCCCGCTGCTTCTCCTGCTCCTCATGGGTGCTCCGGCCCTGGCCTCCTACTACGGCGGCGGCGGCTCCGAGCAGAGCGGGTGGACCAACGCCCATGCCACTTTCTACGGCGGAAGCGACGCCTCCTGCACCATGGGTACGTTTACATTATGAGCTGTTATTGCCATTTCAGTCGGCATGCTGTGGCTGATCAACCCTGGAACTGAAATTGAGATCGATTCATGCTATGTGTCCAGGTGGCGCTTGCGGCTACGGGGACCTCTACTCCTCGGGCTACGGCACCAACACCGGCGCCCTCAGCACGGCGCTTTTCAACGCCGGCCTTATCTGCGGCGCCTGCTTCGAGATCAAGTGCGATGTGGCCGCCGATCCCGAGTGGTGCCTCAGCGACGGCTCCGTACTGGTCACGGCCACCAACCTCTGCCCGCCCAACGACGCGCTGCCCAACAACGCGGGCGGCTGGTGCAACCCTCCGCTGCAGCACTTCGACATGGCGCAGCCGGCCTTCGAGAAGATCGGCGTCTACAAAGGCGGAATCGTGCCCGTGCTCTACCGGAGGGTTCCGTGCGTTAAAACGGGCGGCATCCACTTCACCATGAACGGCCACTCTTACTTCAACTTGGTGCTCGTCACCAACGTAGGCGGAGTTGGGGACGTCCGCGCCGTCTCCATCAAGGGCTCCAAGACCGGCTGGCATCCCATGAGCAGGAATTGGGGACAGAACTGGCAGAGCAACGCCCTGCTGGACGGCCAGAGCCTCTCCTTCCAGGTCACCACCAGCGACGGCACGACTCTCACCTCCTACGACGTCGCCCCCGCCGACTGGCACTTCGGCCAGACCTTCAGCGGCGACCAGTTCTAAGATATTATTCACCACTCCAACTAGCTTAGCTTCATGTGCGCCACGCCGCGCCAACACCACCTCGGCTTGCTGGTGGTGGACCATACAGGTTGTGATCTAGCAAGTACTGTAGATTCGCATGCTGAGGCAGCAAAGCCGCCCGCTGCTCGTAGGAACATCATGGATGTGGCCGCCTTCTCTAATGTATTTTAGGTCTCTCTCACGTAATCTCACCTATGAGTACAAATGTAAAAACTCAAATCATTCTATATCAAGTTTGAAAACCTTATATGATATAAACTGGAATGCAAGTTCAAGTTTGGAAACCTTATGATATAAACTGTAATGCAAGTTCAAGTTTCGCAACTGTAATGCAAGTTCAAGATGTAAAAAAAGAACCCCCCTTAGATTCACAAGGAAGAAGGGGAGTACAGCCGAACTTGGGAAGTCACCTCATATTTTAACATCATTATATATCATTGAAAAAAAAAAACAACACTCCACAATCCATCCCCATCACTACCATTACTTCTTTTTGTTTTTTTTTGTAACCACTGGGGGATTGTTTTTCTAGCATACCCCCATGCTTCGACCAAACCTTAACTGTGGGTCTAGTGCCAACCGGTTTCTCAATAACGGCAACAAATGTATGGTCAGTTTGCTTTTCCTTGCGATACTATCTCCGAGTTTTAGGTCCGAATCTAGGAGGCCTTTTCTTCTCAATCCAACATCTCACCTGAAGCCACCAATCCATCAATATATTAGGGAAAGAACCCTAGTATGCATGAAGCTTAGCCAAAATCAGGAAAACATTCAAAGGATATTCCTCTGCAGATTCTGAATCAACAAATCCAATTCCAGAGATCTAATTTTATTTGCATTACATAATACAGACCAGCACATGCATACATATTTACACATCAGCTCTATTTCCTACAGCCCTGTACATGTAGCCCTCAAGAACACAATTTCATTCTTGCTAGTCGAGATTTCCCATAAGATGCAAGTTCTGATAATGTTAAAAACCAGCCCACTGAGCTCATCACACGCACTGCCAGCTTCCCAAGTAACCAGTCCTCCCAAAAGGTTTGCATGTTCAGACCCCTCTCTATCCACTTAGTCATTTTGCACCAGGTGCTCCTTAGAGCTGCACATTCCCATAAATGTTTACCACTTTCTATTGAAGACCTGCACGTAGGGCGAATCCCACTAGCCATGTTTCTTTTTGCATTTCATAGCCAATAGGTAAAGCCCACATGCTAACCTTCCACAAAAAAACTTGAAGTTTCCTAGGGACCTGGCAATTCCAGATCAAGTGCCATCACTTTTTCTAGCTAGAAGAGCTCCATTTTACATTCCATATTTTGTTGCAATACAGTACATTGGCATCCCCCTTCCTCATTAATGCATAAATGTCCCTAGTTTTTTCCTCCTTCAGTTTGATACCATTGATCCTTGATCCAAACTGAAGTATCGGTTTGCTGTGGAACATAATTCACTGTGCAACACCTCCATCACCTGAGTCATCAACTCTCTCTCTCTCTCTCTCTCTCTCTCTCTCTCTCTCTGTTAATTGAAACTCCAAAGATAAGAGGTTCACCTCTTTCCACCCAGCCACATCTTTGTCCTAGTAGTCACCCACATATCTAATGCCTTTGTTGTTGAGAATTTTTGCCACATATGTATCAAGTGATGCTAGGGGGGATTAAACTTATGTGTCCACCATAGACCCAATGACAGCATGGAATTGCCAGTAACCCTCCCACCACCATCCTAAGCCATAAAGTCCAAATTTTCTTTCCAGCAATTACATAGCAGTTTGCAAAAATCTGAGCAAGTGATTTTAAGAGGAGCATATGAAAATAATTTAGCGTTCCAAGTTTAAGTTCCCCCATCTGCCCTTAGCTAAAACATCAGCCATTTCCACCAATTCCCTTATCATTAAGGCCCAAGTAGCATTGTGAGATAACACCCTAGGGAGCATCAAAATCCTTCTTGCAACACAAATGAGTGGGCAAGTGAATGATACCACTACCCCCTTCCTTTTTAGGCACTAACACTTTATCCCAAGCCAGCCAAGAAGGGACTCTTTTCTTGCCATTGCCATTTTTCCACAGAAAGTCTCTAATAGGGCCAATGATTTCCTTCCAATAACACTTCCCAGACTTTAACAGAGGATTTAGAAACATGATGTAAGCATTCAAAACAGACTTGCAGATATCAATCCCATTATAAAAGGGAACTTTTTCAATATCTCCACAAATCTATTAATGGCCCACATTACCAGCTGTTTATTAGTAAGTCCAACCCCAAAAGGAACTCCAAGCAATCTAACAATATGGCCCTTTTGCACTAGCTCACATCCCCACCTTTGAAGATCAAAGTCATTGTCTTCAGGCATGCTTATGATTGTGGATTTTAGAATGTTACATTTAGAGCCTGAAAGTCATAATTGTTTTGTACTAGCTCTAGGGCCCATCCCACATTGTTGTTCTCAGCCTTTAAGAATAACAGTGAGTTATCAGCAAAGCACTGAATTACAAGTTGTTCATTGGGCTTGAGTTTTAAGCCTGTAAAATCTTCCCTTCACTGCATGCTAGTTCTAATGACAAAATTAAAAGGTGAGAGGCAACAACAAAAAGCAGGAGGGCTAGTGGGCAACCTTGTATAATTGACCTGTTGATCTTAAATCCCCCTACAACTCTTCCATTGAGAAGCACTTTGGAATATCCACTCAAGGAAAGAGTATAAATGCATGTACCCATTTTAATTACAAATCTCAATTTTTCCATCACCCTAGCAATGAATGACCACTGTATCCTATCATAAGCTTTCTCTAAGTCCAATTGCATCATAATGGATTTCTGCTCAGTTTTTATGGCCACATCTCTACCTAGTAATGCAGCAAAAATATTATCATAAATAGACCTACCTTTGATAAAGACATGCTATTTTTTTGAGATAACCTCTTGCAACACAGGGGAAGTTAGTTCATATTTTAACATCAATATATATCATTAAAAAAAACACTCCACAATCCATCCCCATCACTACCATTACTTCTAGCTACTACACATGCACTTTTTACATGTAACTTCTCCATGTAAATTAGCAACATTGACACTATAGGGACTCTCATGTCCCATACATGTCCAATGATAAATACTTTATGCTTCCGTATTACCTAGACGAGATTGCTGTCACCCCACAAGGCATGCCTTCATGGGATTTTCAAACATAAAAGACCTCTTCGAGACATGCTTTCAAGACCTCTCTGAACATGAAAGATCAAGATTCCTAGATTGTAGCAACTAACCCATGCACTAATCCACATGCTCTAAGTCGTGAAAACATGTGTTTCACGATAATTTTGCAAGTTGTATAGTCTAGCACCATCATCTTTTAAAAGCATAGAAACATCATGAACAAGGCTAGCATTTTTGTGGCTAGTTTTGTGGCAGATACTTGATATTGCACTAAACATGTGGCCGTATAACACTATCTCACCCTCGATGCTAATGGGATCCCTAACTAGGATTGGAATATATGCACATTAGCCATCTCTTTGCAATGATTGTGACATCTTTATCATGTAAGACAAACTATAACATCAACTAAGAGCTAGCAAATCTAAAATTTTGCTCTTTTTGTTACCCCCATACTCCCCCCATAGCATTCATAGCATAGCTTAAATTCACCACTTGCAAATTTTATAGTTGTATGTCCGCCCCCTTAAATTATAGTTCAACTAACCTCAAAATTACACTCTATTAGTCAAGGCATCAAAAACCACAAAGCTTTGTCAATGGTTAACACTTTTGGTCATCCAAGGAGGATGAAGTATTCCAATTTTTATTTGGGGGGTCAAATGCATTTAGGTCAATGATGGACTTTTTGAAAATTTATTAAAAGAAAAGCATTGAAATTATCATTATCTAAGTAACTTTCTAACAAAAGATGATAGGGCTTTGCTATGTTGGTTTAAATATCTAATGTATGTAGCTAGTAGAATATGCTCCACTATATGATGGGTCCATGTTATATCACACTCCTCTAAATGGTCGACTAATTTGGATTTATTGTGCTATTTTGAAAGCTATTAAAACATATCGTTAACCATAAAAGAATAAAAAATCACACATGACCAAGTCGCTAACCAAATAAAAAAGTTTTATTATATAGTTTTTTAGTAGCATGTGGCTCTCTTGCAACTAAGGGAAACTCTCTCTTTCTCTCTCTCTCTCTCTCTCTCTCTCTCTCTCTCCCTCTCTCTCTCTCTCTCTCTCTCTCTCTCTCTCTCTCTCAATGCAATGTTAAGCATGCATATGATTTGTGTGAACACTTTTTTTGCTTCATCCTCCTAGAGGAGCTATGAAGAATGTGCAAGTACATTATCTGTGAGAAAAACCATTTATTAAGGTGCCAGCCATGTTTGTAGGGAAAGCATTTCTTATGGCTAGTTTTGAGCGATGTACGATCTATTTCAAGGGACAAAGGCCCTACAATAGTATCTCACCATTTTTAACAATGTAAGGTCTGCATGGGAATTGCATAAGACTAGACCATCCTCTTCTTGCTCCACAAGAAAATCCAATCCTCAAGCTTCCTATTGTTTACTATTGCATGCACCTTAACATGGTCCCACTTTGACCTATTTTCCCATGTGCACATTAAGTTGGATTTAGATTTGGATATAAAAACAATCTGAATTTAAAAAGCATACATAATATTTTTTGTAACACCATATTGGATAATTTGGGAAAAAACCCATTCCCATTTGAAAAATGGGATCATGGTGAAATTGTCCAAAATTATATTAAAACCCCCTCATGTGACATATCATTGAAATATCTTGAAGATTAGAATCTAGATCTACAATCTCTGACAAATTTAGAGTTGGCATGTTTAGGATATATCCAAAATTAAATGGAGTGATCAATTCCTGAAATATGATTTGGATATAAAAACAATCTGAATTTAAAAAACATACACAATGTTGTTTTGTATTTTTTTTATATGAAAATGAAATCTTTCACATTAGTGATCCATTTTTCTAACCTAGGTGAGCACTTCTTGGATATATTTACACTTACTCAAAGTTTGGAGGACATTCTGATGCAAAGTATATGTTAAAGATGATTCATTATGTATTTGTTTGTTTAAACAATTCACATGACTTAAAGCATTGCATAACATTAAGACATAAAATGTAAGATTCTAGACAAGATATTAGAAAAGCCTCAATAGATTTATAAAAACTTGGAGTAACCTAGTGAAAGTCAACTAATGTATATGTATCATCTATAAATTAAGGAAAAAACTTTTAAGATTGACGAGTCATAAGATAGCTATAAACTATAACTATATAAGGATCATGAAATATTTCATCGCCATTTCTTCTTTAAAACATTACACTAACTATGTTTTCATAATTATTATATTACACACCTAGATATTTTTCTTTCCTATGTAATATAATTGTAACATTCTCATAACCACCTTTATCATGTTAAAAACTGAGAAATGATTTTTGCTATCATATCAAACCATGATCATTCTTGTGCATAATAGCTCCACATTCTTAGCTCACTTTATGTTATTGGCCCCACTACGGTCATGCTTAAATTTTTTGGCTTTACAAATTTCAGGGATGCGTTTGGTTTTAGTTTCATCTCTCTAAGACATGAGAAGCCAGTGTCGTCCTAGCATTATGCAAAGACTATGAAATTATACTATATCATGGATTCTAAAAACTTGCTTAGAGTTCCTACTCATACCCACTTCTTCTAATGTTCATGAGATTATGGAGAATCATAAGGGGTTTTCTTGTGCCATGCGTGCAAAAACACTTTCAAACACCATATTAGATAAAGTGGGAAAAATCCTATTCCCAGGTTGGTCGTGTTTTTCATTTTTGTGTGCTTTCTGTGTGAAAAGATATTAAAAGACTGTGCAAACTTGTTAGGAAATATATGATATATACTATGAAATTGGGAGCCCCCATGTGCCACACTGTTATTTTAATAGTCCAAGACCAAGATAAAAGAATGGTCCTAGGGCCATTCTAAGGCTGTAGAAAGTAAAGAGAAACTCCTGTAATTTGGTGCTTTGAAATAAAATTAGAACAAACCCTATATGCAACACATTGAAGTTAGATGGGAGTTTGTGGGCAATCAACCATTCTAGCGCTAATGTGCACCTTCAAATACTAAGTAAAGTTTTAGTTCGAATAATAGAATAAGTTTTACTCTAGATGCTGCTACATAGGTCCCTTAAACTATGTGCCTTATCTGGCATTAGAAGAGGCAAATATGAGTGCATGCTTTCTCAAGACTCTCTTAAATTTACATACAGACCAACACATGCAGACATATTTATACATCAACTCTATTTCCTACATCCCTGTACATGTAGCCCTCAAGAACACAATTTCATTCCTGCTAGTCCAGATTTCCCATAAGATGCAAGTTCTGATAATGTTAAACGTTGGCCATTGAGCTCATCACACTCATTGCCCACTTCTCAAGTAACCAATCCTCCTAAAAGGTTTGCATGTTCAGACCCTTCTCTATCCACTTAGTCATTTTGCACCAGGTGCTCCTTAGAGCTACACATTCCTAGAACAAATGTTTGCCACTTTCTATTGAAGACCTGCACCTAGGGAAAATGCCACTAGCCATGTTTCTTTTTGCATTTTATAGCCATTAACGGTAAAGCCCACATGCTAACCTTTCACAAAAAAACTTGAAGTTTCCTAGGGACCCGGCAATTCCAGATCAAGTGCCATCTCTTTTTCCAGCTAGAAGAGCTCCATTTTACATTCCATATTTTGTTGCAATACTGTACATTGGCATCCCCCTTCCTCATAAATGCATAAATGTCCCTAGTTTTTCCCTCCTTCAATTTGACACCATTGATCCAAGTCCAATCCTTGATCCAAACTGAAGTATCAGCTGCTGTGGAACATAATTCACTGTGCAACACCTCTAGCACCTGAGTCATCAACTCTCTCTCTCTCTCTCTCTCTCTCTCTCTCTCTCTCTCTCTCTCTTAGTTAATTGAAACTCCAAAGATAAGAGGTTCACCTCTTTCCACCCAGCGAGATCTGTGTCCCAGCAGCGAGCTACACATCTCTTGCCTTTGTTCTTGAGAATTTTTGCCACATATGTATCAAGTGATGCTAGGGGGAGATTAAACTTATGTGTCCACCATAGACCCAATGATAGCATGGAATTTCTAGTAGCCCTCCCACCACCATCCCACGCCATAAATCCCAAATTTTCTTTCTAGCAATTAGATAGCAGTTTGCAAAAATCTGAGCAAGTGATTTTAAGAGGAGCATATGAAAACAGTTTATCTTTCCAGTTTAAGTTCCCCCATCTGCCCTTAGCTAAAACATCAGCCATTTGCACCAATTCCCTTATCATTAAGGCCCAAGTAGCATTGTGAGATAACACCCTAGGGAGCATCAGAGTCCTTCTTGCAACACAAATGAGTGGGCAAGTGAATGATACCACTACCCCCTTCCTTTTTAGGCACTAACACTTTATCCCAAGCCAGCCAAGAAGGGACTCTTTTCTTGCCATTGCCATTTTTCCACAGAAAGTCTCTAATAGGGCCAATGATTTCCTTCCAATGACACTTCCCAATCTTTAACACAGGACTTAGAAACATGATGTAAGCATTCAGAATAGAGTTGCAGATATCAATCTTTTTATGGAAGGGAACTTTCAAACCTTCCCACTTTTTCAATTTCTCCACAAATCTATTAATGGCCCACACTACCCACTCTTTATTAGTAAGTCCAACCCCAAAAAGAACTCCAAGCAGTCTGACAATATGGCCCTTTTGCACCACCTCACATTCCCACCCTCAAAGATCAAAGTCATTGTCTTCAGTCAGGCTTATCATTCTGGATTTCAGAATGTTACATTTAGAACCTGAAGCATAGGCATACTCCTGTAATAGCTCTAGGATATATTTCATGCGCTCCCCCTTGTCGTGTAGTAGGGGAGTGCATGAAACACTTTCCACCTGTCCCTACAGCAACTGCGGGGCTGGTGGCCTCCCTTGCCAACTCAGCATGCTAGTAGAGCTCAGACTTCTCACACCACCAGCTCAGCACACAACCACCTCAGCTAGCCCCCACGCGGACCCGTCATCTGCAGAGGCTACAAACTGCCATTCCTCTGACTATGCAGACTCATCACCAACTCTCCCCATGTTACATTAAAATCTTGCTTTTAAAGAATAATAAAATACACCTTCTTTGCTTGCTTCCCTTCAGGCCAGTTGCTTCTAAGACAAGCGTTTGTAACTTCTTGCATTGACCCAATAATGGTGGTATTCCACCCGCAAACACATTGTTGCTCAAGTCAAGAGTGAGGAGAGCGAAAGATTCCCGAGGGACTCTGGCGATTCGCCATTGAGCAGGTTGAAGGAGAGGTTGAGGTGTTGAAGGGCACTGTGGGGGGGGAGGAAGAGGCCGCTGGGTAGACTATCGGAGAGGTTGTTGTCAGAGAGGTCGAGTTTGGAAAGAGTAGGAAGGAGTGCCCTTTCTTCAAGCCTCCCATGCAATTCACATCGCTCTTTTGCTCATCCTCATCCACTCGAAAGTCTGTAAACACAGTTTGTAATAGCTCACTTGTTGCCTGATGTTCCTGCTTAGTGAAGGAGAATCTCATGTTAGCCACTTGCTCAGTAGCCGCTTGTAATTAAGTCTCTCGGAGCTTTCCCTTATTGCCCTTCAACTTCTTCTTATCGTTTGTGTCTACACTTCTATACACGAACACCATCTTGGCTCTGATCCTGCCACCACAACTCTCTGCCACCATGGCAGAGCCCTTGAAATCCAACAGCACCATAGGCAGGACTTCCTTAAGCCCGTTGTCATCTTCATCATTGGACACCATGAAAATAAATACATCTGCTCTGGCAAAAGCCCAAAGGTGGCTAACCCGATTATCACGGACCTCTGATGATTCAAGACCAAAATATTATGGGGATCTTATTCCTTCAGTGTCTAGTAACAGCACATAATCATACTCTGTCCGTGTAGACCCCTCCAGTACACCGGTCAGTGCTTGTTTGCAACTGCGTACCAAACATTAGGTTGAGCACTATGCTCTTGCCACTGCTATATGCAAGCCCATCACACTAAGAACAAATATTTTGGCTGATTTGCCCATTAGTTTCTTCTTGGTCAAGGTATCCAACTCTATTAGGACTGTCTCCACCCAGGCTTTGCAAAACATGCATGCATCACCATCAAGAATCTCCAGCCTAGGAAAGCCATCTAAGAGGTGTTGTGCAGCTAGCGTGGCCAGATGGTGCTTATGCCTAGGAGCAGCCACAAAGATGTGACACAATTCCCTCCGTGCAAGAGAGGGGGACACATAGCCAGACAGATTGAAGCCCGCAAGGTTCAAGCTCTGCAGGTGTCTTAGTCACTGCAAGGAGATCATAGGCAGATCGCATTCAGCTCAGTTCGACTAACAAAGGGAGAACACATTTATTAGCACATGCGACAGATCGCGTTTAGCTCACTTTGTTTAGCGAAGGGAGACCGTTTGTGTCATCACAACAAAAGCCAGCACAGTGCATCACCGTTTGCAGCACATCACCATTAGCAGCAGCGCATCACCGGTGTTGCGCCTAGTCTGTGTGTGTGTAGAATGGATACTAGGATCCACCTTCAATAACTACCGCTGGGTCCTTTCAATGCTAATTATCTACAATGGACCGATAAAAAGTGTGAAAAGTCCATATATGAATATGTTCAGGTAGTCTATTTTCACTGGAATCACTTAACATATTTTTTAAAAGGAGAAGAGTCTCTTATAGATGTAGAAACAAATTTTAGGCGGTAGTCCGTGAGAAGGCATGAAAAGGGTAGCTTAAAGCAACGAGCTCTTGATAGCTACTTAGAGGAGACTTTGTTTTGGTGTGCTTATGGTTCTAAAGATATGCGTGGAAAGGAGATCATGGTTCCTCGCAATGAAAAGACACCAAAGACAGGAAAAGAAAGTTGTCCAAGTGTAAAAGGCACTCGCATGTGTGGTTGTCAATGTCATTTCTTTGCAAAAAGATTGTATCTTTTAGAAGATGTAGCTTGCATTTGCTATATTCAAATGCATCATGTTGATGAGAATATTGAGCTTTGTCACAAAGAAGGCATCAAGGCAACTTTGGGCCACAACCTATCCTTTGCACCATGGCTCTCTTTGGAAATAAAATCATGGGTCTTTGAAATGCTTTGCAAACATTACACTCCAATGCAAGTGCATGAGGCACATATTCAAGTTGTTCACCAAACAAAAGTGAACAATCCTCTCACTAGATGATTTCCTATCACTTAGAGACATCTTAAATATTGCTAGGAAGCATGCAAGTAGTACTCATGAGCTACATTCTAGTGATGCCCAAAGTGTTCGCACGTGGACACAACAACACTCTCAAGATGTCTTCTACTATGCAGAGATGGATGCTACAAACAATAAGCCATTTGTGCTAGGTATTCAAACACATTGCAACTTGAGAGGCTCAACACACATGGCAACAATGGGGTCATATCAATGGATTCGACGTTTGGAACAAACTTTTACAAGGTACACATGTAGTATATATGTACTTTTTTATGCTACTTTATATGTAGAAATGTTAAGATTCTATCTCATTGAATATTTTTTGTTTCGTTCCAACTCTACAATGTGCTAGTATTTGATAACTATCAAAATGGAGTCCCAGTTGCGTGGATCATAACATCAAGCTCTGATACAGACACTATTGTCCAATGGCTTACAAGTCTTTGCAATAAAGTACTTGACTACAATAAGTAATGGGATCCAAATGCCTTTCTTGTTGATGATGCAACCACCGAGATAAATGCCATCAGGTAAATCATGTGCATGCCCACATTATTGCTCACAAAGTATTATCTCTTTCTCTTTGTCAAACTAGCTAAACTTTTATTTCTAATTTATTGCAATCTTGAAAATAGGGTGGTATTCAACATACCAATTTATTTATGTTTATGGCATGTTCGTCGAAGTTGGTTGAAGCACTTAGTGAAGAAGGTACAAGATTGGAAAGTTAGAGCTATCATGTTTAGACGCTTAGGTGCAATCATGAACATGCAAGTCCAAGGGGGAGCTTCGGAGGCCATTGCCATAGACAATATAAAAGATAGTGTATTGGAGTTCTTGGCCGACTTTTCACATGAGGAGGCCTTTATTGAATACTTCTGTACTTATTGGGTTTCAAAAGTTGGTAAGTTCAACCGTTAAAAGTTTGATTGAAGCTCCAATACATCATTGGTACCTAATGTAAATTTTATGCTTTAGTACTCACTTGGGCCTTATCTTTTTTTAGAGATGTGGGCAAGAAGCATGAGGATGCTTCCACATGCAAATCAAGATACAAATGGAGCTATCGATTCATATCATGCTACTTTAAAGTCTCGTTTCTTATGTGGAAAGTACATATGGGGACGTAGAATTGATTGGATTTTGCACAAACTTATGACAGCGTGTTTGTCGTATTTTTGGTATATAGACAAGGCAAAGAAGGGTGGCTTTGTCACAAATAAAGCCATAAAAAGATTGATTGAGCATTCAATGGAAAGAGCTCAAAGCATCCCAGATGGAGATGTACTATTTTTTAATGAAGGCACAAGGGTTATGGCAAAGGTAAAAAGTCAATCCTCGGGTGCCAAGATCCATTACATTGTGTATAATGCAGATTGTGATTGGGGTTGTAATTGTCGATGGGCAATGAAGGGCAATATGGGTAAGCACCAAGTAAAGGTCATGCTACTAAAGGGTTTTAATTTAAATACTATCATTGGTAAGTGTTTGGAGTTGTATGACAATGGCCATGACACATGTATTGGCTCAAATTGTATTTCTGTCATGGAGGAGACTCATAGCATTGAGAATGTAGACCATTCTCAACAAGGTACTCAAGAGCCAAATGCGGCAGATTGCTATGAGTGCATTGTACACATGGTGGAAAGAAAACCAAACTTACAAGCACATATTTTGATGCCTTAATGCAAAGGTTATTGCTTCCAATGCAAGAGGTGCAAGCAAGGGACAAGCATGGAGTATTGCATCCTGCTGAGAATTTTCAAATTGTACAAGATGGTTTTGGAAATTCTTTACAATGAGCAAGACCATTCATTGAGCGTTCTCTTGGGAGAAAAGCATATACTAAAAATATTGCTCTTCCTTTTCCACGGCCCGCAACTACTAAAAAACGCTCCATGCAAGCAGCTTTGGATGCCAAAGCTTCGGATGGGGATACAAAGTGATCATTATATCTAGTGACATGAAACACTTGGGCTTAATTTTGTTCTTCATTATGCTTATGTTAGTGCTTTTTTTCAAGTAGTTTCCTTTTAATGGATATGAACTTTTTTGAACCATGTATAGCATTGATGCATGTCGATCGAAAAGTCTTTCTTATAAAAAGCACCTTGGTGATTGAGTATTATGCCGATTGTGAACGCGGGCATGTGAACGAGACTCAATTGATTGTGTATTATGTCGATTGTGTATGTGGGCATGTGAACGAGACTTAATTGGGTATTACTAAATATTTTGTTAATCGCAATAACCTTGTCGAGCATTCATTAATTTGCGGCGGGGACTATGTGGGCATGTGAATGCACGCTTTTAAGGCCTTTTTTTTCTCTCTATTTGGAGTGTATATGATCGAGAATTGATACATTTTTGGTCTCTGTTTGAGAGAGTAGGGAAGGCAAGAGAGTTTTGAAATTTTTATTCTTTAGTTTTGGGCCGTTTTTTGGGCGGACAAAAAAAGTATTCTTTTAATGAGTTGTGGGCTTTTTTTCCTCTTTAAAATAAAAGAGGTGTACAGCTAGGCGTGGCAGGTCTGGAGCATCTGACGAACAGATGGGTGCTAAGGTGGCGAGAGGGCTGGTTCTACTGAGCATTTTTAAAATTGGTTTTTATGCAGTTTTCATATTTCTGTTAATCATTTTCGAATCTATATTAAACATTATTTTCAAAACCCTAATCTACTTTACTGTTTGATTTCTTCAACTTCTTGATTATCTTGACCTTGATTTTCAAAATTAGGATTTACAGAGATTTTCGCAACAATATTGAGGGGTTTTCTTGCTTAGAGAGTCTATAGTTTCAAATATTAATCCTTTAAGCTCTTATTTGTTCAAGAATAAACCCTAGATTCCCAGATCTTGAGTTCTTGGAAGAAACATTGCAAGAAGCGGGTTGCTGTGCAAAAACTCCACGTTGCTATGCAGATTTTTCAAAATACTGTGTAGAAAATTAAGGTTGTTGTGCAAAGTATTATAGATTTTTGTGTGTAGAGTTCTTAAATTTATGTTACAGAGTTGTAGAGTGATGTGTTGAGTGCAGATTCATTGTAGTTTTGAACAAATTTTCAAGATTTGGTGCAAAAGCTTGGTGGAGTTTCAAGAAGTATACAAAATACAATTTACTATGCTGATTAAAAAATAGTTTTGAAGATAACAGTGCATAGTACAATTCTATTGTAGATCTATAGTTCACAACAAAGTAATTCATAGATTATGCAAAGTTATTTGTGCTGAAATCAAATCTTGATGCATAAACAGAACTCTAAGTGATTCTTGATGAAATCTTTCTAATCTTGATACTTTCTTACAAAGAAGATAGACAAAGATTACAAATCTATTGGAGTAGTACAAATCTACATAGATTAGTATAAATCTTGATGTATTACAAGTAAAGGAAGCAAGAAAATTTTGTTGGTTATCATTGTCTTTGCAAGTATGGCCTTGCTAGGAATTAAATTCCTATGTCATACCAGTTCACTGGTATAAGCTAGTGTGCCCCATACACCACAAGGTTCTCCTTACTTAAATACAAGGTTTCCTTGAGTGTGAAGATCTCCGAGAAATAGGTATCATTAAGCCTTGAGTTTCCAGTTTCCTTTAAGGATTTGCACCAAGCTCACACAGTTTCTTCACTAAGCTTTAGTAGCTCTCAGACATAGTGCAAAGCACCATTGAATGCAATAGGGAAAAAATTTGCACACTAGAGCTTAAGTGTAAAGCTTCATAACCTCAATCATTTAAGACTCAACCTAGCAAGTTCATGTCATCAAAGCTCTTGCAGATTCACAAATGGAGAAAGTTTCTACATGCACATGATTTTCATCACCTAGCTTCAAAGGCACAAATAGTTAGAAAGGATCTACATATCTACAAGAGCAGGAAAGCATTTTCAAAGAAAAATTATGAGGGGCCTTGAAGGTTTCATCTTCCTAGTTTAGGACCAAAACATCCAGAATCTTGAAATCAAGAAAGAGAGAGGACTTGAAGAAATTCATGGCGAAATAGAAGAACAAGCTAACTGTAGCAAAAAGTAGGAAATCATAATGGCGATGCCACAATATTCTTGATTGGTGTCTTGCTCATGTGCTATTCTCACACATGGGTGTGGAAAAACAGAGGCAGGCAATTTTTGAAGGCAAGAAGCACTATGGGGGAGGATTTGCATGAGCACCAACCAACCACGACTCATTGGAGAGTCTTGCCTTGTCCCCCTTCCTTCCTGCAAGCTCTTGCTCACAGTCTGAGCTCTCACAGCTTCAAATTTGAAGATTCTCATGAATGCATGAAGTGTGCAAAGGTGAATATTCTTTAGTGGAAAATTAATGATGGGGCTCCAATTTGAATTCCTGTTTGGTTCTCCTAGCATATCAGGAGACATGACACCTTCCACCCATCTTGCATTTGGTTGTTTCTCATCTTTATCATCAGTTGACTTGGTTGGATCTACTGCAGGTCCCCGAAACTGCATTAACATGAAGAACAATATTGAGTTTAAGGGGTGCACATGGAACGTGAAAGGGATTAAAGAACAAGAAAAGTGCTATATTTTGGGATTTAGTGAAGTCATGGGGTCTATCTGTTTTGGCTATATAGGAGCATAAATGTTTTGGGAAAATATCTAGGATAAATAGTTTTAGGGATTTGGAAATATTATATGGTGGTGTTAGCTTAAGTTATAGCGGGGTCATGACTCTGGTTAGGAGAGATCTTAATCCTAAAATTATAGCTAATCATCCTGAGGGTAGAATTTTGGTCGTTGAGATTGTAGTAGATGGTGAAAGAATATGGATTGTTAATGTGTATGGGGCTCGTAATCATAAGGTTAGGAGCAATATGTGGAATTGGATTGTCGGGCTAAATGCTCAAGTTCTGTGTATTGTGTTAGGGGATTTTAATATGGCGGAAAAAGTAGTTGATAGATGTGGTGGTAGTGTTGTTCTTATAGGGAAGGAAAAAGGGAAATGGGATGAGCTTAGAAGGGGACTAGGGCTTAAGGATAGTTGGTATCTGGGTGATTGGATTGATAAATCGGGGCACACTTACTTTAGTCTTTAATATCTATCCTCCTTATCAAGAATTGATAGAGTTTTCTTTAGTCAGTAGGCTTCATGGGTACCCCATACTTTGAGAGTACTAGTGGATTGTAGTTCTATATTGTCTGATCATATTCCTTTGAAGTGGAACTGGTCCTACTGTAATGAAGGGGGTTTGGAATTAGACTTAAAGGGAGTCCATGGGCATGGATATGGCCGGGCAAATATGGAGGCCCAACATCAATGAGTGTTAAAAGGTGGGCAAGTATATAAGTGAATATTGTAACTAGGGGCAAAACTCACTTTTTGACTAATGAAATCATACTTCTTAGAGCTCTATGCGTCTATAGCTATGGTGGTACTCCCTTGAGTGCATGTGGTACTCCATCATGAGTGCATGTGGTACTCCATTATGAGTGCAATCTTTCTCTCACCATCATTATAGTGGTATCAGAGCCTTGTCTTTGATCCTAGCTTTCTAAAAAATTTCAAAATTTCTTCATTTTGTTGGGAATTTTCTTGATTTTGATGGATTTCTGGATCAAGAAATGGGGCATGGGGAGTGTGGAGTGCTGGGTTTCTCTTGGATTTTTGAATTGATTAATGTTTTGAGGGGCTATAGGTCACTGTGGACAAAAAATTGGGGAAGTCACTCCAAAATTTGAAAGATATGACCAAATTTGGGGAAAATTTGAATTAGTCTTAATTAGTGACCTTAATCCAAATGTTTATGTTTCTTCTTCTCCACATGCTTGATTTTGAGAAAAAATAGGATTTCAGCTTCTTGCCATTGTTCAACATTGTTTGAGGGTTTTGAAGGAGTATTTCAAGAGCTTTCTACTGATCCTATCAATTCCATGATTCAAGTTTCTTCCATGGAGAAATCGGGTTGAAGCATGCGATGTTCTAAGGGACGTTGGAAGCCGTTTCGCTACGAATTCTTGGTGATGGGGTATAGGTAAGCTTAAGTGGGGCAAAAAATGTTTCAATGATCCTCCATCGACTTCATAACGACTGCATATTGAGCATTTGGAGGTGGCGTTTTAACCTCTGCTGAAGTTAGGGTGCTGTGGCTGCCGTTTTGCATATCAAGAGGGTCATGGGAAGCTTATTTGGTTCAATAATGCTGAAATTTCTCGCATTTCATGTGTGTGGATGGCCGTGAGGGTCTATGTGTGGCTAGCCGTGAGGAACTAGGAGTTTCTCCATTGATTCCACTGCTCGAATAGTAATTTCCAACCCTATCATCTCATTTCTTCAACATCTTCAACAAGACAAGTAAATGCAAGTGATGATAGCTTCTTGAAGACAATTGTGCAAAAAAACATTTCTCGTTTCAAATCGTATACAGTAAGGCTGCATTTTAAATGCTTGAATTCCATTGCTAAGAAGCATCATTGTTGTGGTATATGGGATGCTTATGGCTTCATTTTAAGTGCTTGGATTGCCATTACTTTACCTACTTGCATGCTAATTACAATGGTGGGAATGCTCATGAGATTTAGAAGCTTTTGCATAGCCATTACATCCACCATTCAAGGGATTTTGGAATGCATCATATGAGCTCTTTCTTTGCTTAAGCATTAAGCAAGCATCACTATTTTGGTGTTCATTCAACCATTGGAGTCTACTTGCCATTTGGCTGATTGTTTTGTTCATTGACGAGGACTATGGAGAGTAAAGGCAAAGGGGTTGAAGTGATTCAAATCAGTGAGTTGTGCTTGTGAATCACATGATGTTGGATGCTATGTGGATGTTTTTTTGTGGTGATTGGTTATGGATCTACTTTTGATGATTAGGGAAAGCATGAGTACACGCTCTTTGTAATGATGAAATGAAATAGCATGAGTCATGCTAAAAACATTGTAAGTACTCCTACCTTATACTTTTGAAGCTACGTCCACATACACTTCACTTATATTGGTATCTAGTATGCTTGTCAGGGTACCTCGGGCATTGGAGGAGAGGCCCAGAGGGAGCATGGCATGAACTCTCCTTGTCGTGAGTGCTTTTGGTCAAGCGGCAAGGAGGGGGATTAGGTACTTGGATGTGAAGACTTAGCCCCAACTTGTGCCTAGAATCAGACTAGGTACGAGGGTGGGAAGGCTTGGTCGGGAGATCGGCAAGCATAAAGCGTTTCTTCGACACACACTCGACTACATTGAAAGCATGCTGAGGCTATGGAAGCCAATTGTCACTTGATTGGGCATGCCATGAATACTAGTGGTCGAAGCATAAGAGTTGCATGAGCAAGTATATGCTTTTCATGGTGATCATTTGAGGCATTATATCATGATTGGATATTGGGCAAGTGCTTATGGTTTGTGATTGAGATTTGGGCCAAATTGCGGGGAGACTATGGCAAAAGTTTTGTGATTTTCCTACACTCTGCGGTGCAGTGGCTACAGAAGTGCAATTCAGTCCCAATCCACTCAAGATCTTTGAAGGGTCTTTGGAGGCCTTAAAAGAGTGTCTTAAAGTGGTCCTAATTAGCCATCAAGTAGTTGATTCGGACACCATCTCAGGGTACAAAGGGGATAGTTCTGTCAAGCTAAAAACCCTAATTCAATCAAAAACCGTGTGGACTGAATTGAAGGTGTTTACATAGCTTAAGAACACTAGTAAAGAGCTTCCCAATGAGCTGAAAACTTTCCAATTTCGTGACTATTTGGATAGTCAACCTCTTATAGTTGACTTTTAGCTAAAAGTCAAAATAGAGAGGTATAGGGGTGCTCAAAGTGGTGATCCAGGGTGATAGAAGTGTTCCTCTCATCGAGACAAACATGGAAAGTCTTTGATCATTGAATTCTAACATTGGTAGCACCAAAAGTTCTAATTTTGTACCATAGGTGACCATGAACAGAGGGAATGCCTTTACATGACATGAGTGATCACATGGTGAATGAGGGCATGCCAGGGCACACAAGTGGAAGGACACAAGTTTCTTTGGAGCACATTACTTCGGATATGCTAAAGGTTACTATAAGCGAAGCTATGAAAGATGCACAAAGGGATATTTGCTTCCAAAACAGTGAGCTTTTGAGGAAAAACGGTGAGCATATGCGACAAAACAATGTTCTCATAGAGAAAATGTTCAATGCTATGAATGAGGGCTTCAAGAAGCTTGGTGATGAGATAAATGAAGTGCAAAGGTGTGTGGAAAAGATTGACACTTCTCTTGATAAGACAAGAGGCTAGTCACAACCACAAAGGTCATTTTCAAATCTATCATCTTATGGGCTTAGTCAGCATGGAAATGCTGTATTTGAGGTGGGAACTTTAAATGGGAACACTCAAAATATGAAGACAGCACTTCAAAAGAACCCAAAAGATGTTTCTCATGTTGAATCACCATTGTCAAAGCTCTATATGGTGGAAAGGAAGAAAAGGATAGGCAAGATTTGATGGAGTCAAAACAAAGAGAAATAACAATAATTTCCAATGAAGACGATAAAGATAGGTATGCACGGTTTTATGATGAGGTCATACACTCCAAATTACCAAAGTCCTTGACAAAGGATGAATTTGTGGATCGTATGATTTCTACTCCTATTGGAAGCTTATGGTTCAAGCATGGTGAATCATTTGTAGAAGCTTTACTCTCTTTTGATGGGGAATGTTATATGCACATTATGTGTACATATACTAGGAGGCTAACCCACATTAGACTTGTGAGCATGGGATCATGGGAACAAGCTCTAGTAGAGCATGGGTTAGGACTAACCTTAAGGGTTAAGGTTAGGGTTAGGCATCCAAGGGTCACACATGGGAAATGGAGAGTCAAGAGTCACTTGAGGGCCCTCCTATATATAATAGGGGCATGGGGCACACTCAAGGGAGGCTTGGAGGCTTGGGCTTGTGAGGCCAAGGCTATGTTATGCTCTGTTGTGTAGAGATTCATATCTACTCACTTACCATTTCACACTATAGCTACATGCTAATGGATTGAAATTATACCTCTTGATGGTATGGGACATCAAGGTAGAGATATGATGTATTTCATTATATTCATGTGTGCATCCCTTGGGCTCGGGGGTGGTTGGGTGGTTGAGTTTTTGCCTGATTTATGCATGTTTATGCATAACAATTATCTAGAGAGATCTTAGGGTTTTAACAGTGGTATTAGAGCAATCTCTATTTAATTGTTGTTGATTTTTTTTTAGTAAATTTTAATATTTACTAATAAAAATATTATTTTGTTGATTTGTGTTGATGAATTGCACGTGGATCATCAATATGGCTATTGGAATGCGTGTTACTACAATTCAATGGACGAATCGACGTTGCGGGGTAATTTCGTGAGTTTAATACTATTTTTTTTTATTTTTTTAGTTTAAAATAAGAATTAATGGAAGTTTTTACAAAAATACCACATAGTTTACTGTGGATGTTTTTGGTAGAATGGATTCCCTAAATTTCTAGAATTTTTAGAAATTTTTCCTAAAATTTTAGGATTTTTTTAGCATTTTTATGATTAAAAATATATTTTTTAAAACATTTTTGCGAGTTTTTCCGCAGGTATGCAATAAAATTTCTGTCGAGTTTCTGCTGAAATGCAGTAGGGGACAGCATGTTGATGCATGAAATGCTCTCCCGTGTGTGTGGGGTCCTCTCCGCCTCTTAATTCTGATTTTTCCTTCTTTTTTTCGTGAAATTTCTCTTAAAAAGGAATTTTTTAAATTAAACATTAATCATAATTAATGTTAATTATGATTAGGAGTTTAATTAAAAACCTTAATGAAAAGATTAATTTTCCCCTCTCTGTTAACCTCTGTTAACAGAGAGGGGAGGAAAGAGATTGAGAGGGAGAAGAAGGAGAGGAAAGAGGGGAGAAGAGAGGGAGTTTTCATTCTCTTCCTCTCCTTCTCTTTTGCACACAGGCCGCGGGGGGGGGGGGGGGGGGGGGGGGCAGCCGCCGCTGGCGAAAAATTCGCCCCCGCCCTAAAAAAATCAAAGCCAATATAAGCTTAATTAAGCTTTTTTATTTTTTTATTTTTTTTAAAATAAGTTTTTTATTATTAAAAAAAGGAGCTTTTGATAATATTTCAAAAAAAAGCTTGATAAAAGCCTAAAAAATATGGGATTTGAGGGAAAAATCTGTGAAAATTTTTTGAAAATTTTTTCTTGAAACTTTTTGGCTTTTCATCTTCCCGAGAACCTTTGGCTTTCCATTTTCCCAAAACCTTTTGGCTTTTCGAATTCTGGAAAGTCTTTTGACCTTCCGTATTCCGGAAACTTTTGACCTTTCACATTCCGATTTTTTTGGTCTTTTTATTTTCCTAAGAAATTTTTGGCTTTCCGTATTCCGGAAAAACCATTGGAGTTCTGAAATTTTTTTGACCATTCGTATTCTAATGCATTCGGGGTTGATTAAAAATTTCAAAAAATTCCTAAAAATTAGTGGAAAATTGGACAAAGGTTATTTTAAATTTTGAAAAAATATGGGGTTGGTGTTTGGCATGTGATGTGTCCATTCAAGCGCCCGTGACCATTCAAATCCCTTTAAAAATATATTTTTGACCCAAAAAATTAGAAAATCCATTAAAATTATAAATTTTCATTGGATTTGAGAATTGTCAGCCGAAATTGGAAATTTCGTGAATGATGGGATTCTCAAGAAAAATTAGGAATATTCTAGAAATTATTTTTAGAAATCCTAAAAATTGATATTTTTAAAATTTAACTGGTATTTTGGTAAATGAAATTGCTAAAAAATTTCTGAAAAAATATAGGTTTGGAATGCCATAAGATAGGTTTGGTGGAATTCAAAATTATTATATTTTGAGACCCTAAAAAACTAGGAAAATTAGGAAAAAATCATTATAATTCTTTTTCTCAAGAATTTAATATTTTTGAGGGTTATTTAATGTTGAAGTACGTTTTCTCGTGCTAACATTAGATAGATGCGGGTTATGTGCATATTATTAATATGATTATACCTCGTATTAATGGATATTTTTGTTTGGATTAATTCTAAGCGATGTTTTCATGAACCATTTTTAGCCATTCTTTTTGGACATGTTCCTTAATTTATTCAATGATGGCTAGAATTTGAGTTCAAAGTGTTTTTCACCTTTGACACTTTTCTATGATAATTTATTTTACACTTTTTAAAGTGTGGTTTGTGCTTAATTTCTTAAGCCTAAGACAAATTCTATCATGGGTCAGTTGATGGGTTTGTTTTGTTGGATTTTATTGGATGTTTTCCAAAGATTTATATAGACTCATCAGGTTCTGCCTAGATCACTTGTGTCTAGGGGTTTTTTATTGAGTGTTACACACGTGTTTCACTTTCTTACTTTGGAGTTGTGTTTGAACAACACAATGTTCATGGTTTTATGCGGATAGGGGATGCTCATCTCGGTCTTTTGAACCAAGAGCGTTGGTTTATTTTAATGTTCCTAAAGATTCTCAGACTTTGTCAATGGAAAAATGCTCGAATTTATCTCCTAGATATTGTGGTCCATTTTGAGTTATACATTGGATTGGCACGGTTGCGTTTGAACTAAAACTACCTCCAATTGTTACAGTTCATCCAGTCTTTCATATCGATAGATTGAAAGGAAAACTGCGAGGTGAGGATGACACAATTACTCCTCAAGAACTCGTTGAAGCCGAAGATTTATCCTATGTTCCACAAGAACTTGAAAAGGTACTTGAATTGAGGGAAAGGAAACTTTGTAGTTGACTAATCCCTGAGGTTAAATTTAGGTGAAAAGATAGGGAAATAGAGGACTCGACTTGGGACTCGGTTAATATTGTTCAGTGCAGTTCTTCTTCTTTTCATTACAAGAGTGCAATGTTTTGAGACAGGGAAAGTATGTTATATGCACATTATGTGTGCATATACTAGGAGGCTAACCCACATTAGGCTTGTGAGCATGGGATCATGGGAACAAGCTCTAGTGGAGCATGGGTGAGGACTAACCTTAAGGGTTAAGGTTAGGGTCAGGCATCCAAGGGTCACACATAGGGTCAGGCATCCAAGGGTCACTTGAGGGCCGTCCTATATAATAGGGGCATGGGGCACACTCAAGGGAGGCCTCCTGGAGGCTTGGGCTTGTGAGGCCAAGGCTATGTTATGCTCTGTCGTGTAGAGGTTCATATCTACTCACTTACCATTTCACACTATTCTTACATGCTAATGGATTGAAATTATACCCCTTGATGGTATGGGACATCAAGGTAGAGGTATGATGTATTTCATTATATTCATGTGTGCATCCCTTGGGCTCGGGGGTGGTTGGGTGGTTGAGTTAATGCCAGATTTATGCATGTTTATGCATAACAATTATCTAGAGAGATCTTAGGGTTTTAATAGGGAAGGAGTCACTTGTATACAGCTCAAGGAATGGATTCGAAATTGGAATGCCTGCTTTTGTGCATTTCCATGCAATGAGGGGGACAAAGTAAAGCAAGTGACGTGCAAATTTGGAGGCAAAGCTAGACAATGGTGGCTGTAAAGTAATGCATGTGTACAAGTGGGATTAGGTGAATCTAGCCTATGAAGTAGTGCAAAACTTTGTGGCTACTCAAGAGAAATGGAGCTCTAGGGAAAATGCATGCTATTATTACATGTGGATTCATTGCCTAAGTATGCGGAGGAATATTGGTACCTTTCCTTCTTTGTGCCTAAAATTGAGGAGAAGGAGATCCTAGGTGGATTTGTGCAAAAATTAGGCAAGGAGTTCATGCAAGTGGTCCAATGCATCATGGATATTGACAATGACATTGCTCTTAATGAGATCATGTTGTTATAAGTGGAGCTCTTCTACAAGCCTACCCCGTCTACACGGGCTTTCTACTAGGAGTTCACTTAAATCCACATCTCTTATTGGAAGCCATTGCTATGAGGACACTTCATGTGATGAAGGCGATGCTAATGAATTATGTCAAGTGGCTTCAATACATGTATGGATGGTTGAAAATGAACTAGTGGACAACCATGAAGATGCAAGTATTGATGGGGAAGATGAAGAGCAAATGCATGGATCTCTTCTTGAGGAGAGTTGTATAGATAAAGATGAATGCAATGCGACTTTTCTTGATCAAGGAGATAACTCTTATGAAGATCTTCATGGTGTTGTATTGCATGAGGAATTTGTGGTTGCCAACCATGAAGATGTGGCACATGATGTGGATTCAAAAAATTATGTTGTGGATGAAAGTAATAATGTGATTGATTATGTTATGATCCATATGATGACATCTATGAGGAAAATGCTTTGGGTAATGATGATGGTGATGCTTTGGGTTATGGAAGTGATTCATGGGTGGACCTTGATGGGCGGATCATTGGTTGGTGATGATGACACTTCCAACCATGATGTTTCATACCCATTTAATCCCAGTATACATGGAAAGGTGCTTGATGTGGATTCATTTCCATATGATCCAGGTGGACAGCATGCATTGCCACTTGAAGCAGCAGATGGATTTCCATATGACACGGGTGGATACTATGCATTGCCACTTGAAGCGGATGGGTTTCCTTTTGAATCGGTCATTTCTAGAAGTCAACCTTATTGATGGGCACTTCGTGTGGGACACCTATTACCTTCTGCTTGAGTCTTCATGAAATTGAGTACAGCTGTATGGTGTCTTTGGATAGCTATATGCATGGGAAAGGGATGATGGCATGAAAGGTGTCATTGCTGCAAATTTACAGTATGGACAGCCAGGGCCATTGGTTTACTTCACCACTCATCAATCAACGCTCAGGAAGACTCTGTGGGCTTATGGATATCATAGAGGGAAGTCTATACATACATCAAATAAGTGGACAGCTCTACGTAGAGCTCTCTTGTGTGAGACACTTTTGGAGTTGCAACAAATGTACTTCCGCATTCATGAGAGAAGCCAAGAAGATTCCCAACATCCCATACATCGTTTCGAGGAAGAAACCTTTGGGTGGGGATGGTTTGTAATGAATGGGGATTGGAATTAGACTTAAAGGGAGCCCATGGGCATGGATATGGCCAGGCAAATATGGAGGCCCAACATTAATGAGTGTGAAAAGGTGGACAAGTATATAAGTGAATATTGTAACTAGGGGCAAAACTCCCTTTTTGACTAATGAAATCATACTTCTTGGATCTCTATGCCTTTATGGCTATGGTGGTACTCCCTTCAGTGCATGTGGTACTCCATCATGAGTGCATGTGGTACTCCATTATGAGTGCAATCTTTCTCTCTTTCTCTCACCATCGTTACACCTACTCTGATGGGACTAACATGGATTTATCTCATTTTCAAACAAGTAAATTAAGAGTGAATAATCTACTTTTAAAGGACCCCCTCTTTGTGGAATATACTGAAGAAGCCATTAATAAATTAAAAAGGAGAAAGGGAGTTTAGGGCTCATGAAAGCAACTTGCTAATGAGATGCAAGGGATTATTAGAGCTATGGGTAAATTGAGGGCTAAGGAAAAGAGAGGTGAGTGAAGAAAGTAGTCTGCTCTGTTAGAAGGTATGTTGATGAAGAGGCAAACTATAGGATTGGATACTAATGACACTAAAGTGTATTTTAAATATCATACCAATATTAAAGCTGAGGAGGATAGATGCTATACAGAACATGAATATTGGGTTACAAGGAATCTATTCAGCATAAAAAAAAAATAGGCTTTTTGAACTCTCAAATAATAAGTGTGATAGAGAGATTGTGGGGAATATTTTGGATGAGGATGGTAATCTTGTGAATGATACAAAGTCACTAGCTTTGAAATGGAAGAAGTTTTTGGGCTCAACCTTGAGTCTGAAAGAGGACTACTCCTCGAGGAGATTTCAAGCTCTGAAGATAGATTGCTAGGTCTTCTTAGTCAGAAGGTGGACCTTGAGAAAGCTAAGTGGCTAGAAAGAGATCTTGAGGTTGATGAATGTTGGTGTGCTTTGCTAAACTTAGGTAGAGAGAAAGCTCCAGGTTGGGATGGTCTTTCAACTGAGTTATTCATAGCCTTATGGCCTTCATGGAAAGATGTGGTGGGGGATATCTGCAAGAAAGCTTTTAAATTGGGTCTATGGGATAAGGTCTTTAAAGAAGGGCTTGTGAAGCTCATCCCTAAACAAACTGCTAGTAGTAGGTTTGGGCATTGGAGGCCTACCACTTTATTAACAATGATGTATAAAATTCTAGCTAAGTTGATTACGCTTAGAGTCAACCTTTTGGTGCAAGAGGTTATCTCAAAAATAACACAGCTTTATCAAAGGAAGGTCTATTTATGATAAATTTTTTGTTGCATTACTGGGTAGAGATGTGGCCATTAAAACTCAGCAGAAATGAATTATGATGCAATTGAAGTTAGAGAAATCTTATGATAGGATACAATGGTCATTCATTACTAGGGTGATGGAAAAACTAGGATTTGTAATTAAATGGCTACATGCATTTATACTCTTTCCTTGGGTGGATATTCTAAAGTGCTTCTCAATGGAAGAGTTGTAGTGGGATTTGAGATCAACAGGTCAGTTATACAAGGTTGCCCACTAGCCCTCCTGCTTTTTGCTATTGCCTCTCACCCTTTAATTTTGTCATTAGAACTAGCATGCAGTGAAGGGAAGAGTACATGCTTAAAACTCAAGCACAGTGAACAACTTGTAATTCAGTGCTTTGTCCCAAATTTAGGGATAGATATTGTTTTGACTAGACTTAACCCTTTGTATGAAAGCATCACAAATGTGTCGAAGCATGAGCCGTGCATGCTCCTTGGTTTGCAAAGAGATAGTGCCAATAGTGTTGATCATAACTTTTTAATTGTGAATTCATTTGATCACTATTTATTATGGCAATAAACAATGCTAACCAGTAACATCAATACTATAATAGGTATTGATAAGTTTCATACAAAGCAGTGAATAATTTCGTAATCACTCATGTTGGATGTTTGAAGTCGAGCTAAGCTAAATGACAAGCCCACAAGAATAGTGGCATGCAACATTAAAGGCTAAGCTTGGCTAAATTCATCAAGCCTAGAATTCAAGGTGGTAAGGAAATACATAGAAGGAGGGCATAGAAAGTATGAGTGTGTAGAGTGATAGATTTATGATCCAAATATAAAAAATGTTTTTTTTTGTTTAGGCAAATCATATGTGGTGTCCTCAGTTTACCAATCAAGCTATTAGTACATTAAAGCTCATCATAGTATGAAAAATTTACGTGATATAAGCAAATAGTCCTTATTTCGCTAGTTAGATCCTTTGATCAACCCTAGATTTACAAAAATCATTGACATTGATATACTAGAGCCTTACCCCTCAATCTCTTTATAATTGCATGATGATGGTGCGGGAAACCCTCACAACCAAACTGTAGTGGATAAGATTGTCACGATTTGCATATCCACACAAACACCTTTCTACGTGACAAGATCCATGAGTGTGGTTTGATATTGCAACGTGTTGTCTAGATAGAAATCAATTATGAGGAGTCCAAAAAGGCATTAGATTAGCTTAAGAGCTAGAGGTTCACCCATAGCTCCTCATCAATACTAGAAAAACACCCACATTTAGTGTGTTCCCAACTTGTAAAGGCTTTTAATAAAAAACAATAATAAAAGTTGAAGGTTTTTAAATTTTTGAAAATTGGTTACGGTTACAAAGAAAATTCATAAAATTTGAACTAGGGAGGAAACTCCACTACTCGAAGTCTTCATGCTTATCCCCAAGACATATTCACATTGACATCATTGTTAATTGTTGTAAAAGGATACTTTGCCCACAAGCTATAACGACCCCCCACAACTCACAATCCTCACCTAACATCCCAATCATGGTGACTATAACCCCAAAACACTTATCATTAACATCTTCATTTTTGTCAAAATAGATAAATAAACATGCATACACCACCAGAAAAACTCCATGCACATGTGAACTCTAACCTAAAGAAATAAACGTACATAGACCACCAAAAAAACTCCATACACATGTGAACTCTAACCTAAAACAATTATCCTTGGACAATGACTCTAAGGCACAAAACACCAACCCCACAACAATACTTGACACGCATCCACAATTTGCAATCCAATTGTAGCTTTGGTAGTTGTCATCACACTGCACACATATATGTCACGCACACACAGACTATCATCAATTTTCTTTGTCATTTCTTGTGCATAGAGATTTGTTTTTATTGTAATTCCATATGCAACAGCATTGGCTTAGTATGAAGGTAATCTCCCTTTGGTAATTCTCAAGCATCGGTCTCCAAAATGTTTCTAAGATCTTTATAGTGTTGATTCATAATAACCAATTTAAACAGCCTTCTCTTCAATAGCCATAATTCATGCACATAGACCCATGGGCCCTCAATAACTCAATCTCCTCTATACATGGTTACAACAATATCCTCATATATATCACCAGCATCACACACATTGCCTCACCTTTCAATTGTACAAAGGTGCACCAACCCTCCGTGTTCATGACTACTTCTCTATACATAGGTAAGCACCAAACCTTTTGTGCAACTATATGAGTGGCTTCCTCTTACTGCAAACATGGGTGTACACATGTCCATCTCTCCTTCCTTGCATGACCTCCTCTCCTAGATTTTTAGTGGCGGTAGCCCATCTAGATTTTTAGTGGCGGTAGCCCATCTAGTCATTAAATGCTTCACTAAAGCGCCCTTCTCAAAAAATGGTCGATGCCTTCCCCGACTTACTATTTATGTGCTTTCAAAGAACATGACTAGCTACATCACAATAGTGCCATAAGATGATATTTTCCCTTCGCAAAGGCTTGTTCACATGCATTGATATCCTTTGACCACTCTGAACACAAAAATAACCAAAATCATCAATACTGTAATAGGTATTGAAGCATTGTGATGTTGATACAAAGCGGTGAATAATCTAAGCACGATCGAGTCCATCGTGTGACTAGAATTGATAGGGCATGAGAAAATACATGAAGAGATGGCATAGAAAGTATGAGTGTCTAGATGAATGTAAAATCTTGTTTCTAGAGTGGTGTCCTTTTGTGTAGGTCTAACCACTTTGCAAGTGCATGCATACATATATGCTTCATTAAAGGGTTATAACTCTGCATACATATGTGCTTTAACCTTTCTTTCATGTGATGCATGCGAATGGTGGGGCGTCGCTAAATTGAAGCTCGGAATAGTATGACGAAATATGAGCAAATGGTTTGTTGTTCAGGAGGTGCTCATTTCATTAATTAAAGCCTTTGATCGACCCTAGATTTACAGAGATCGTCGACTACTAGAGCCTTGCCCCTTAGTCTCCTATTATGACGGTGGGAGCGTTCCTCACCAACAAAACTATATGCATCAAGCTGGTGAGATTGTCATGATTTGCATATCCACACGAGCACCTCCCTGCTACATGACAACGCTAATAGAATGATGGCAATGCCCATGAGCATGGTTCGATATCGCAAAATGTTGTCTAGATAGCAATCAAAAGGCATTAGATCAACTTGATGCACCTATAGCTCCTCATCAATGCTAGGATAACGCCCGCATTTAGTTTCTTCCCAACTCGTGAAGCAAGAAAAGCTTTTAAAGGTAAGGTTGAAGGTTTTAAAATTTTGAAGATTGAAACTCCACTGCTCGGATACGTGCGTAACGGACTCCACTGCTCGGATACGTGCGTAACGGACACCGCTTATAGCCTCCAGGGGGCGATGTGGCTCGAGGCCCAAGCTGCCGGACGAGCCTACATATAAGAGGGTAGAGTAGGTAGACGTAACATGGCACATACGACGACGGCTGCTCTCACCTCCCATCATCTCTCGCATGTCTGATTGCGTTACTCGAGTGGGCCTGACGGTTTCTGGGTCTGATTGGAGTCTGAACGTGGGTGTGACGGTGAACTTTGAATTAGCGCTGGTGTGGTGTGGACGTGGAGACGCTAAACATGTGCATTGTCCGTCGCTGCAAAAAGGATCACCTTCAATAGCATCCATGTTACCCCCAAATCGACGTCGGTCGCACAGCTGCGGCACCAACCAACCACGACTCGTTGCAGAGCCTTGCCTTCCTTCAAGCTGCTGCTCACGATCTGAGCTCTCGCGGCTTCGAATTCCCCCCCACATGCTCATATATAATTCAGGAGTCCGCCCCCAATTACTTGCTCCTCATCCGCGCCAGCGAAGCCGAGCCAAGCTAAGCTCCGCGCTGCGTCAATACATTGCTGCAATTATGTGGGCTCTCGTCCCCCGCAGCATGAATATTGCCCCGCTGCTTCTCCTGCTCCTCATGGGTGCTCCGGCCCTGGCCTCCTATTACGGCGGAGGCGGCAGCTCCGAGCAGAGCGGCTGGACCAACGCCCATGCCACTTTCTACGCCTCCGGCACCATGGGTACGTTTAAATTATGAGCTGTTATTGCCGCATGCTATAGCTGATCAACCCTTGAACTGAAATTGAGATCATCGATTGATGCTATGTGTCCTGCAGGCGGCGCTTGTGGCTACGGGGACCTCTACTCCTGATCGGGCTACGGCACCAACACCGCGGCCCTCAGCACGGCGCTTTTCAACGCCGGCCTTAGCTGCGGCGCCTGCTTCGAGATCAAGTGCGATGCGGCCGCCGATCCCGGGTGGTGCCTCAGCGACGCCTCCTTACTGGTCACCGCCACCAACCTCTGCCCGCCCAACGACGCGCTGCCCAACAACGCGGGCGGCTGCATGGTGCAACCCCCCGCTGCAGCACTTCGACCGGCCTTCGAGAAGATCGGCGTCTACAAAGGCGGAATCGTGCCCGTGCTCTACCGGAGGGTTCCGTGCGTTAAAACGGGCGGCATCGACTTCACCATGAACGGCCACTCTTACTTCAACTTGGTGCTCATCACCAACGTAGGCGGAGTTGGGGACGTCCGCGCCGTCTCCATCAAGGACTCCAAGACCGGCTGGCAGCCCTTGAGCATGAATTGGAGACAGAACTGGCAGAGCAACCCCTTGCTGGACGGCACTAACGATTTCAATAGGTAAGCCATAGCGTGTAAACACGTACTCATACAAGAACTTGACAGTGGTTCTGGCATCATTTTTGACTGTAGCCTTTGCCTCTACCCATTTGATCAAATAGTCAGTTGACTATAATATATTCGGCATGCGTGTGACGAGCTGGAGGTTTAATGGGACCGACAAAATCAATACCCCATTTGGCAAACGCACGTGTGCTTAACATAGGCCGCAATGGCATATTGTCCTTTGTGATGGGAGGTTTGGTCCTTTGACAATCATCACAACGTTTCACATATTCTTCGGCATCCATTTTTCAAGTAGTCAGCTTCACATACACATATGCGCAAGTTACCATCCTTGCCCCTCTTGTAGAGTTGGCCCTCTATCAACATATAGTTGGCCGCTTCAACTTCAAATAGATGCTTTCGATATTTAGGAAATGTTCGATCAGTATGACCATGCTGAAGATAGTCCACAATATACTTGCTCCAACTTGGTGTAGTTGAAATTTGAAATAATGTGACATTATGAATTGGTTTTTGAATTTGACATGAAGCACAGTTATGAACAGATTTTTCAGCATCCGCATGCATGGTAGGCCACCATTGCCCATCCTGAGTTATACGACGCACACAAGTAGTAGCTGATGCATGGATTCCACCAATACCCTCATGTGCCCATTCCAAGATCTCCTCATATTGGTCAGGGTTAGGTATAAGCCGCAACACTCCATCATTACCCTGACGATATAATCTCCCTGAGATTAACTTGAATGGTCTCGCCATAGGTCCACATTAGGACCCGCTAGTTGTATCTGCCCACTTGTCAAAATTTCTAAGATGGGTTCAGACCATTTAGGAGCTGTCTCTACAAGGAAAAGTGTTGAATCTAACATATCATCATCCACATCCATAGGAGATTCTCCAGAGGTGATTCGAGACAAATGATCTGCCGCCCTAAGATGATTTGTTCCTTTTCAGACTGCCACTTCAAAATCAAACTCAAGAAGGATGACAAACCACCTCACAATCCTTCCAGTTGTACAAGGCTTATTCACCAAATATAGCAGTGCTTGATGGTCCACAAAAAATAAAATTTGTTTGCCAAAAGGTAATGGCGAAACTTTTTCACTGCATATATCATGGACAAATCTTCTCTTTCTGTTGTGGTATAATTCTTCTCAGCATTGTTCAACTGTGAACTAGCATATGAGATTGGGAAATCCTTATTATGTTCTCTCGATTGAGCCAAAATACATCCAATTGCAAAGTTTGAAGCATCAATATGGACATGAAAGATTTGGTTCCAATCTCGTGCCCGTAAGATGGGTGCAGACACTAATGCTTGCTTCAACTTTTCAAAGGATTCCTCACACTCGTCAGTCCAATTAAACTTAACAAGAAGACATATAATGGTCTGGCTAGGACAGCGTACATGTAGATGAATCGACGATAATAGCCACAATGTCCCATGAATATTTGTACCCCTTTAGGGTTGATAGGCTGAGGTAATGAGACAATGACATCAATTTTATCCATATCAGTTGAAATACCATTGCGAGAAACAATATGGCCCAAAATCTTCCCTTGTCTTACCATGAATTTGCACTTGTCAGGATTCAAGCATATACGATAAACTTGACACTTTTGAAACACAAGTGTGAAGTGTTCTATATGATCATCACGCTCTTGTGAGTGAACACATAAATCATCCATGAAGATCTCGAGAAATAGCCTAAGGTACTCCTTGAATACATGACTCATTAACCGCGCTGAAAGGTTGCAGGTGCATTTGTTAGACCAAATGGCATAACACGATAGGCAAAAATGCCATCTTTAGTAGCAAAGGTTGTCTTGTGTTGATCCTTCGGATCAATTGACACTTGATTGTAACTGGAGAATCTATCCAAGAAACTGTATGCCTTTTTCCCTGCAACACGTTCCAAAATATGATCCATGATTGGAAGTGGGTAATGATCACGTACAGTAGCTGCATTTACCTTCTTGAGGTTTACACATACTCGAAGTTTTCCATTTTTCTTGGGCACCATTACAATAGGGGAGACCCATTCAGTGTGTTCAATCTCATAGATAAATTTTACCTCTAAGAGCTTGTCTATTTCTTCTTTTATCTTTCGTGCAAAATTCTCATTGTAAGTATAAGGACGTTGCTTGGAAGGCTTTGCATCCTGTCTCAATGGAATTGTATGCTGACATATGCTTGGATCAACTCCTTTGAGGTCTTTATAACTCCAAGCAAAAACATCGTGATACTCCTTTATTGTTTGAATTAATAACTTCTTCTCATCTAAGGACAGGTCTATGGCAATCCACACATAGCGAGGCTCTTCTCCTGGCTCAGCGATATCATAAATATCACACACATTATCATCATGTGCATATGTGTGAGTGGCATCATGTGTACGTATAGCACTATGATCATGTGCATGTGTGTGCAATACATCAATATCATCATGTGTGTGTGTGTGTATAATACATCATCATCCTCATCATAATACAATGAATGAGATCGTCTAAGTTAATGAGAATCAATGAGATGATGGCTAGTTGATGTCATGGGTAAGTCGTAGAAGCTATCGAGGCCCATGCAAACACGACTGAGATAGCAAAAAAAGTGTAAGAAAATTGGAAACAATTCCTCCAAGGATTTGATATTGTTGTGACAAGACTCCATGAATGCTCCCCATGAATGACCATCATGATCATCATCACCCATATTTGGGGGGTCAACCATAAATATGTAAGCGTAGCACATGGGATAAATAGAAGGGATTTTTAAAATCCTTTTTTAACACATTTTTACATACAAAAGGGTACCATTTAAAGGAGGTATTCACAGGTTGAATAGAAAAAGGGTATTTTTTATTCATGAAAAATTCACAGATACGATATTTTTAAAATAGGCCTTGAACGCACGTGATATAGAGGGTTTACTTATAGTGAACCCTCCGAGCACCCATATTATTTCATCCATAGCCACATCCTGAACATCATCATCATCCTCAACGGAATGATATGGATCAACCCATACTTGCAAGCATACCGCTACTCCCAGAAGCGTTGGTATGTGCAAAGGGTCCCAAATCAACCAATGAAATCCAAGTAGGCACCATAGCGCCTCATCTGACTCCATAAGAAGGGATGTAAAGATGTATGCATGTGCATAGCCTTGCGCTCATCAAAATAACATGATAATGTTGCCTGCTCATCCAAGCTAAACATATTGTAATCATTATATGCATATAGGCCACTTGTATGGCGTACGTACACAATGCTACACCTCGGTGGTATACGAAGATCCAAAATTCTGAACGTATAGGCATGTGTAAACAAACACCAATTTGGCGTAAGGTGTATACATGAAGTCACCAAATCTCCCAAATGTGTGACACAAGCCCACAATGTGCTAGTGCGCATGACCAAGTCTATAAAATCGTAAATAGTGTGAGAAAATGCTAGCAATACCAAAATGTGTATGTATCAAGGCTATCAATTCACAAAATTTACATCGCATATGAACAAGTCTAAATAATGCATCAACACATGCGGCATACCTTGCACGCATGAAAAATATCCAAGGAAGCTCAAAACGTGTGAATAACCCACAATGCACGAGGGCATGTGAACAAGTGCTAATAATGTGCTAATGCGTGTAACACATCTTGCAAGACATCACTACCTGTAAACAAGATGTGTGGTTAATATAGATCACCCCAAACATGAGTCTATGTGTGAATTGTCCAGACTAAGCATTGGGGCCTGCAGCCTCTCTCCTTCTCTTCCTTTTTTTGAAAGGGAATGTGAAGGACGTTGAGGGCTCCTTGTCTGCTGAACCTCGCCCTTTACTTTTTTCTTCCTTTTTTTGTGCCATTTTTTTCTTGCTTGCACTACGTTTTCTTGCAGCCCTGGTGCTGCTACTCAATGAAAAGCCAGAAGCCCTGGCACGAAGCATTTGCTGAGCCTTAAAGGGTGATGAAGCCGCTTCGTCTCATTTTTAAAGGCTTTTGGCACTGTAAACGACATGATGCATTGTAATCGTTTTGTGTGAATGTTGGAAGTGCAGAACAATGACGCATGATGGACTATAATCGCTTGTATGAATGATGAGTTACACAAAAGAAACAATGCCGCTGCGCTATAGTTTGAGTATATTGGTGGTCATTAAAAAACAAATCTCCTTACATGATGTAGTAGATCTGCCTTTGATGTTGCAATTGTGTGTGATGCGGTGGTGGTCATTTAAAAAAAAAAAAAATCTCCTTGCGTGCTGCCTTTGAAGTCGCAATTGTGTGTTATGCGGATACCTTTGTTGCAACTGACTGTGATGTATTAACTACTTAGCCTTTTCTATGTTTTAGGTTCCGACTACTGCTGGAAAGTGGGTTGAACTTAGGAAACGAGTGTTGGAAAGTGAGTTGAACTTCGGAAACGAGTGTTGCAATGTGCGATGAACTAAAGAACCGAGCGCTATAATGGTGAGCTTTGACCCAACACCAAGGTAATAGAGCAACATCACAAACGTACTGAGCCTTGAACCAATCACCAAGGCAATGAAGCTGTTTGGTGCGCTCAGCTTAGTACGTTTGTAGACTCAAACTTCCCTTCATAGCCAATCACTCAGTCGCTATTGTGATGACGTTGACCAGTCACCCGGTAAATTGCCTACAATGATGCTAGCTATAGATTCCCTCTAGTGCAGTTTCTCTTGCGCTGAGCCTCAAAGACATGCAATGAAGTTGTTGTCTCATGGAAAATGAGTAGTTGTGAAACTGTACTGATATTATGTGTAGGTCTTAAAGATGATAGCCAGTAAGAAATCACAAATGGATTAAAGGAGAATCTCAGCTATTTGCTCCAATCTCAACATAGATTTTTCAGGTGATAGGCATACGATGTTGAGATGTCAAGTTCAATATGAGCTGACACACATGACGATGAGGCATCTGCATGACCGTTCGACATTTACATTTTTGAAAGTTTTGGTAGTTGGCACTAATATATCTTCGTCATAAATTCTATAGTTGGATTACATCGAATAATCCCATCTATTCGTTCCACTTAGTGTGTACACATTATGGACCGCTTATATATACTCTCTTATGTGTGTCAGTCACGTTATCTTCTTTGTAGACCTCTTTTGTTGTGTGAAGAAGGAAAATTTTCAACCTCACTTATGTATTCTCTTTTAGGGTTAGTGTGAGTGTGTGTGCTTGTAAGAGCTCAAGCTCTCTTCTCCCTTGTATTTTTTCATGGTGTCAGAGCTTGGTTCATGCTAAGGGTTGAGCGGCAAGCAAGAGAAGCACAGGAAGTGGTACGAGGGTAAGAGCTTCATCTACTCTTCTCCCTTTGTGTTGGTTACTACACCTTTGTCGCGAGCTCTTCAGGATGCACCAATAAACAAGCTCCAATTGAGGAGCTTTCTTCATGGGAGAAGAGCTACAATGCAACTATATTGTCCAATAAATTACATTTGTGGCTTGAAAAACTTTTTCGAGCACATATTGACCTTCATTCTTCAGTTCGCAGGCGTTCATGGACATTGCGAGTAAGTTTTGATTCTTTGCAGAACTCTGTTTTTGAAACTATAGGCAGGGCGATTAGTTGTGTAGACATTGTGTGTATTGCAAAGAGGTCTTAAAGTTGCCATTGGGTATATATATACAAATTGAGGTCATTATTTGTAACAGTTTGGGTGTAGTATAGTATCACTACAAAAAGAACACATTATTTTTGGTAAAATTGTGTTATAGACAAGATGTCGAATGATGGAATAAATTAGATTGCTGTAGAGAAGATTGAGAATAACAGCTTCCATGCTTGGAGGTTTAGATTGACAAATTTCTTAATGGGAAATGGTTACTTAGACTACATTAAAGGTGAACATGAGGAGGCACCAGAGCTACCAGAGATTAATCCTCTATACCCCTCCAGGAATTGGACGTCCCCCCTTGCCATCACCAAATTTGAATTGACTCCTAACTTTGGTGGCAAATTGGACACACTGTCAGTACAAAATGTGCAATGGGGTGCTGGCAGCATAGCCCATGGGTACAAAACCTGACTCAGGGTGCCCCAGATGTAAAAGAAATTAAGGATTGAAATTAAGGAGTAAGGAAAGTTATGTATTGGTTTTTTATTAGTATGCAAGACACCATAATTGAGCATATTCAGGATGCCACGTCACGTAAGGAGGCATGGGATACCTTGGTGAAGCTATATGAAACCAACACCAAGGCATGAAAGATTCAATTGAAGAATGAGATTCATATTGGTAAGAAGAAAAATATGTATGTGAAGATTATGTCTTGAAGAGCAAGGGCACTGTCGAATTCTTTGCATCAATTGGTGTTTCTGTTGATGAAGATAAGGTGACAGTTTGTTAAGACGTCGGAAATTCCAGACACGGAATCACCTGCCTCTATATCTGTCCCTCCAACAGCCTTGCAAATACTAACACCAACGGGGGCACCACTAGCCACCGGCTGGAACACTTCTTTCACGGTTCACCACACCACCCACACCAGAAAGACAGCACAAAATAGGGGCACCATAGACAAGTAATCACCCAACAACACTTACAGTCTTATTTCCACGTGTAAACATACACAGCACCATCCACACCATAAAACTTTTAGGAAAATCTTGTCCCATCTTCACCATACTTCAAACAAACTCAACAACTACACCAAAAACAAACACTCTGGCTTGGATTTACTACCAAGGGAATTCAACCACGGCCTCATTGCCTCTGGAATTACAACCTTGCGTCTGACAACCAAGCCTCTTCAACCATAAACACATCAACATTGCCATATTACATCCTCAATCGGCACATGATCCACAGCATCTACAACTGACCCACACGTCTCCGCACTGCACTCTCTCTCCTGACGGCAATCCTCTTCTCTGGTGGCGATCCTACCACCACCACATGCTTCCTTGCTAAGCCTTACCCAGGGCACTCTCTCCCTTTTCCTGCCCACAGCCCTCATTTTGCATCCCAAAGGCGACCACCTTCACATGGTACCAGTCCCGGCCAGCTCTGCACAGCCAACCGTCGCCCACCAGCACACCAGCTTAAGCAAAAACAGAGACCAAATCCCCTTCTATCATCAACTCTCTCTCTTCGGAGGCGGCCACCACCAACACCCATCTCCATCTACTCTGCAGCCGCCAGCTTCTCCCGTGGCAAAAAACAACGACTCACCTCTTCTCTCTGTGGCGAGCTTGCCACCATCGGCGACCTAACATAACACCTCCTCCTTTGCACTGACAGCCGCCGTCTCTCCTTACGTCCAGCTCTCCGTAGCTAACAGAGAAGTACATCACTGCTCCAAGGCGGCAACTCCCTGCAGGTGGTCCACCAACTGACCCCTTCTTCTCTTTTGTGGCGATCCTGCCACCATCACTGGCCAGGCCCACTCCCAAAAAACTCTCCCACCTTCACCTTCGCGCCCCACCGCCAGCTCCAAAGGCGGCCTCCTTTGTTGACGTACCCAGCCACACCTTTTTCCAGCCGCCTACAAAACAATCAAGGTGTTCTGGAAGAACACGCCAGTCTGCCCAATTTAGTATCCTTGCTTTTTAAAAATTTTTCTTGCATCACCTTCCTCCTTACTATTCACACGTCCATCATCACTTTCCTTTATTGTTTCCCCTTCCAGAACCATCTCATGTACCATTCAATTGGCATCCCAACAATTAAACGCCCACATGCTTCCATGCACGCCTTCAAATACAACCTGGTGCCCACTCTATTTTAGGGACGCGTACACATACAAGTAACCAAATGGCTGATACCACCTCCAGCAGGCCACACTCCGGACAAACCTGTACAAGACTACTACCAAACCATCCACCCTACACATCTGCCAGGGCATTCAGGGCAAAGTCTTTTTACATGCCATGCATTTCATATGTACACAAGCCCAAAACCATACTAAAAGAAACTCCTAAAATACTTTGCCAACCCCCCCCCCCCCCGGTCTGCTAGAGCATTTATGCTCAGCAGCAAAAAGATAAAGTCCAATAGCTATCCACCAGGATCAAAAGGAAATAGCTGTAACTCACCATCCCATTTCCCAACATCTGTGAAAAACAATGGTTGCATCAGTACATACCAAACGTCAACCATATGTGTCACAAAATCATTTTCATCCATCATTTGATAAGCATTCACAGACTCTGGCCACACAGCATCATCCTCAAGCCTTCGCTCTTCAAATAAACCATAAGAGAACACTTCAGCCACAACAAACCTCCTTGTCTTCAAAACCTGTGGCATTGCAACATTTAGCATCCAATTCATCAATACCAGTGAAGGCCAAGTTCCAACATTTTGACCTTTATATAGACAAAAATCTTGATCCTTTCCAACAGCAGTGTCCACCAGCTCTTGTAAAATAGGCATCTCTTCACAACCATACGACTCAGCTGGTTCCGAATCCTTATCATCCATGGACTTTGTCTTTAGCATTTCAACAACACGTAAAGAAGCCTTAGTTACACTCTCAACCATATTTGCATCCATGTCTATTTCTGGCTCCTGTTCATCAAGGCTAGCAACTTCCCACCTATCATCCTCAAGCACAATACTCACATCACAACGCTCTTCATCCGCCCAATCTGCATGCATACCTTCTTGAGTGTTGCCAACCCCCCTAGTATCATCGTCCAAAGACTCCCCAACACATAATGCATCAAATGGAAAAACATCCACATCATTCATCTCGCAGGTAGTACCAGACCACCATCAAGCTGTCCAAGAAAATCCATAATAATAGGATCTTCCTCCATGCTCTCCACATCCGCATTGCAAACCATCTTCACTTCATCACAAGTCTCTACCCCATCCTCCTCCCTTGTAGAATCTGGCAAAGAATCATCCTCAAAGCATTCTGTATCCAACTCCTTTTCCTTCTTATCATCAGCCAATCCCAAGGCATCATCCTCTTTGCTTCCATGTGCATGCATGTCATCCAGATCCGAATGTAAATGATCTTCAATAGAGCCTTCCAAATCACTGTCATGTACAGCCATGACGTCCCATTCCAAAGAAGAATCCACTGGTAACTCCTCATCTGCAAAAGTCTCAAACCTTAACCCAGATTCCTCATCTTGCTTTTCATCCACCTTCACATGCTTTAAAGACTTTGAAAAAAAATCAAAAGGCACATAGAACATCCCCCTTTGTACCTGTATAGGCCTTTGAGGCTCCTATCTAATCAAACTTTGCATAGAACTCTTATCCACCTCAACCAAATTTACATGCATATCCCTTGCAGACACAACACCTTCATACGGATAAATACCCATCTCCATCTGCTTCAAAATCTTGCCTTCCTTTTTCCTAGAAACCCTAACTGCATCATCATTGACTTGGGATTCTTCAACTCAGCCCTGACCTTCAAATGAGGTAGCAAACCATCAATAAACAAGCTCTTTTTCAGAAACATAGGAGGAACTTCCTGCTTTAATTTCATACACCACTTACCCCATAGACATGTAAATACCTTCACAAAATCATCCAGTGATTGCCCATGGACCTGCTTCAAGATGCTCAACTCCTACCAAAGCACACTAGGCTCCTCCGCTTCTTTCAACCTGTCTCTAAGGTCAAAACACCATATAGCTCATATGCCGCATCCTGTGCTTCAAAATCTTTAAGCCAGCTTCAGGCATCTCCCTTCAAGCCTCAAAACCTGCTCTTCATCTGTCACATGATTGCTAATGCATGCCAACTCCATTTGCTCCAAAAAGTCAAACACATCTTCACCCTTCCTGCCATGAAATTCTGGATAAGACCACATCATGAAAACCTGTAACAATCTCTGAGCTCTCCTCAGTGGGGGCACCAGAAAGCTGTCGAAAATTTTGGACACAGAATCACCTGCCTCTATAGTTGTCCCTCCAATAGCCTTGGAAATACTAACACCAACGGGGGCACCACCGGCCACCGGCTAGAACACTTCTCTCACAGTTCACCACACCACACACACCAGAAAGACAGCACAAAACAGGGGAACCATAGACAAGTAATCACCCAACAACACTTACAGTCTTATTCCCACGTGTAAACATACACAGCACCATCCACACCATAAAACTTTTAGGAAAATCCTGTCCCATCTTCACCACACTTCAAACAAACTCAACAACTACACCAAAAACAAACACTCTGGCTTGGATTTACTACCAAGGGAATTCAACCACGGCCTCACTGCCTCTGGAATTACAACCTTGCGTCTGACAACCAAGCCTCTTCATCAACATTGTCATATTACATCCTCAATCGGCACATGATCCACAGCATCTCTAGTCGACCCACACGTCTCCGCACTGCACTCTCTCTCCTGATGGCAATCCTCTTCTCTTTGTGGTGATCCTGCCACCACCACACGCTTCCTTGCTAAACCTTACCCAGGGCACTCTCTCCCTTTGCTTGCCCACAGCCCTCCTTTTGCATCCTAAAGGCGGCCACCTTCACACGGTACCAGCCCCCGCCAGCTCTGCACAGCCAACCGTCGCCCACCAGCGTGCCAGCTCAAGCAAAAACAGAGACCAACTCCCCTTCTATCATCAACTCTCTCTCTTCAGAGGTCGCCATGACCAACACCCATCTCCATCTACTCTGTAGCTGCCAGCTTCTCCCGTGGCCAAAAACAATGACTCACCTCTTCTCTCTGTGGCGAGCTTGCCACCACCGGTGACGTAACGTAACACCTCCTCCTTTGCACTGACAGCTGCCGTCTCTCCTTACGTCTAGCTTTGCGTAGCTAACAGAGAAGTACATCACTGCTCCAAGGCGGCAACTCCCTGCAGCAGCAGGGGGTCCACCAACTGACCCCTTCTTCTCTTTTGTGGCGATCCTGCCACCACCGGCGACGAAAACAAGGCCAGGCCCACTCCCAAAAAACTCTCTCACCTTCACCTTCGCGCCCCACCGCCAGTTCCAAAGGTGGCCTCCTTTGTTGACGTACCCAGCCACACCTTTTTCTAGACATCTGCAATCGAGGTGTTCTGGAAGAACACGCCAGCCTGCCCAATTTAGTATCCTTGCTTTTTTCAAATTTTTCTTGCACCACCTTCCTCCTTACTATTCACACGTTCATCATCACTTTCCTTTATTGTTTCCCCTTCCAGAACCATCTCATGCACCATTCAATTGGCATCCCAATAATTAAACGCCCACATGCTTCCATGCACACCTTCAAATACAACCTGGTGCCCACTCTATTTTAGGGACGTGTACACATACAAGCAACTGAATGGCTGATACCACCTCCAGCAGACCACACTCCGGACAAACCTGTACAAGCCTACTACCAAACCATCCACCCTACACATCTGCCAGGGCATTCACGGCAAAGTCTTTTTACATGCCATGCATTCCATATGTACACAAGCCCAAAACCATACTCAAAAAAACTCCTAACAACGTCTATTCAAACTCGGGAGAACATTCTCAAGCTCACAGATTTGGTATCAATGCTGATCATTGAAGAGTAGAATTTGGGTGAAGGTCAACAGTCTTCTCACAAAACAAAAACAATTTAGAATAACATGTCTTCTACATAAGTTCAGGTAGAGGAAAAGGTAAAGGTCGTGGACATGGCCAAGGTGGTGGTTGAATAGGTAATTAGAATTATATTCAGCAGCAACAATAATACCAGGATTCAGAAAAACACACAGGTGGAAGAGGCTAGTTTAGAGGGAGGGGGAGTCAAAGAGGTCGTGGTAATTGAAAAAGGTAACATAATGATACACGAGGTTGTTTTTATTGTGATTAGCCTGGACATGTGCAGGCAGATTGCTGTAAGAAGCAAAGTGACACGTGAACTAAAAAAGTGCAATCAAACAACTATGCATCATCCAATAGAAATAATGAGGATAATGAGAGGTTATTTGTTATGCAACATGTGGTTAATGCTGTGTTTGGAAATGATGTAGCATGTAAGGATGACGTAAAGTATATTGATTCAGGTGCTTCAAACCACATGACAAGTCATGGTGAGTGGTTCAAGGAAATGAAGAGTCTTGAAAGACCAGGTTTTGTTGAAATAAGGGATGATATTGCTCATTCGATTGCCCATGTTTGAGATGTGTCATTGTCTATGCAAGATGGTAAGGTGAAATACCTTTTTGCAGATGTACTTCATGTTTCGAACATTACAAAGAATATGGTTTCTGTTGGTCAGATGATTAAGCAGGGTTTGCAGGTTTGGTTTGACCCAGATGGCTGTTATGTAGAAGACTTTGAAGATAAGTACAGGTTGGTTGCAGAAGGTAACATAGTGGGAAGAATATTTATATTGAATGTAAATATGTTTGAAGTGAGTGCTGCAATGTTTGCAAATGGTTCAGGAGTTGTTGCGGATATAGACGTTTGGCATAAGAGAATTGGCATGTAAATGTGCAAAGAATGAAGTCTATGCATACTAAAGAAATTGTGATAGAGTTGCCTAAGTTTAAGATTGAAGATATGTAGAAAAAATGTGAAGCATGTCAATTTGGAAAGGAAACAAAGCATGTATTTCCACATGATAGAAATGTGAGCAGGAATGTACTAGATGATGTGCATTCAGATGTATGGGATCCTATGAAGACTATGTCTATGGGTGGCTGCATGTACTATGAAACATTCATTGGTGACCACACAAGGTCAGATGGAGGGAGATAATACTTCTCCAATGAGTTCTTTGAATTCTTGTAAAAGAATGAAATTTAGAGATATTTTACATGTAGATACACTCCGTAGCAAAATGGAGTTGCTGAGTGAAAATACAGGCAAATTACAGAGATAGCACATGCATTGATGGTAGAGAATAATATGCCTCATAGCTATTTACAGCAATTTATATCATTGATGGTAGAGAATAATATGCCTCATAGCTATTTACAGCAATTTATATCATGAACAAGACTCTTACTACAAACATATATGATGTAATGCTTGCCAGAGGATAAGTTTATTGGCAGCTGGAAACCTGATTGTCTCACTTAAATGTTTTTGGATGTATTGCATATGTGCATGTGCTAGATTGCGTATGTGCATGTGCTAGATTTGTTGCATACCATGTTGGATCCAAAGGCAGAAAAATGTGTGTTTATTGGGTATTCCCTTGAGCAAAAGGGATATAGATGCTATAATCCCGCTACACCTGATTGAGGGTAAGCAAGGATGTTGTATTTGATGAGATAAGTACCTAGTATGTTGCTGAATAAGATGTTGTTGGGGATGATGTAAGTGCAAATGTGGTTGCACAAAATGCAAGTCAGCAATCACAGTCATTGAATGGACCAAGAGAGTCCTCATCCAACGGTTCTGTTGATACACCATGGAGTGGCAGGATGCGTCATAATACCAGTCTTGGAAATATAGTTGGTACATCACATAAAGGCAAAGAGAAAGTGGTTGAGCCCCTTGGTACATATGCTTGATATTTGTGGAGGGCATTCTCTTGTTGATAGAGACTCTAGTGGCTCAGAGATGAACCTTGATGAGTGGAACTTGGGATTCTAGTAATGAGGACACTTGGTGTGAAGAAGGCTATGGAAGCCATGAATAAAAAGTTATGAAGATCTAGAAGAGTCAAAAACCCTGTGCAGAGGTTGACTTACGATGGTTATGTGGCACATCACTATGCTTATGTGACAAAAGTTATGCATGTTGTAGAACCCACATGTTTTGATGAGGCTATTGAAATGTGTGTTGGGAGAAGGTTATGGATGAGGAGATGGATGCATTGTATGGAAATGAGACTTGGGATTTGGAGCCATTGCTTGAAGGCAGGAAAGCTATTGGTTGTAAGTGGATGTATAAGGTAAAACATAACAGTGATGGTAGCATAAGCAGGTAGTACAAAGCTAGGTTGGTAGCCAAAGGATATGCGCAAACATATGGGATTGATTATGAAGAGACATTTGCCTCAGTTGCAAAGATGACAACTGTGAGAGTTATGATTGTGGTGGCTGCAGCTAAAGGCTAGTTTTTACATCAGATGGATGTAAAAAATGTGTTCTTGCATGGCGACTTGCAAGAAGAAATGTATATGGATGAGCCACCTGGTTTTGAGGATACAGGTCACCCAGAGTATGTATGTAAGCTTCGTAAGGCATTGTATGGGCTGAAGCAAGCTCTACGAGCATGGCATGACAAGATTGCTGAGTATCTTATCACTATTGTTTTCAGATGCAGATGCAGATCACTCTTTGTATGTATGCAAGAGTGATGAGGGTAGGGTGATCATCACCATATATGTAGATAATCTTATTGTTGGGGGTGTCAACTTGGATGAGATTGAGGATGTGAAAAGTCTTCTCATCAAAAGGAAGTTTAAGATGAAGGATATGGAGATCTGCACTACTTTTTGGGAATCTAGATCATGCGCACACCTAAGGGTATATTGGTTGTCACATAGACGATATGTATTGGACATGTTGTCCAAGTATGGGATGGAGGATTTTAAGTCAATCTCGGTGCCATTAGATCAAAATGGTAAGCTTAGTGCGGATACATGTTATGTGTTGGAGGATCCCACTATGTATAGGAAGATTGTGGGGAGTTTGATCTATGTCATGATCAGCAGGCCAGATTTGAGTTACACTGTTGGCTTAGAGAGCCAGTTTATGCAAGTTCCGCACAAACCACATCTTGATAGTGTGTGACGCACACTTCGATATTTGAGGGCCACTGTTGATTATTCATTGTTTTAAGCAACATGTGTACCATTGGCGCTATATGGGTACATAGATGCAAATTGGGCAGGCACCATGTAATCCCGCTACACCTGATTGAGGGTAAGCAAGGATGTTGTATTTGATGAGATGAGTACCTAGTATGTTGCTGAATAAGATACTGTTGGGGATGATGTAAGTGCAAATGTGGTTGCAAAAAATGCAAGTCAACAATCACAGTCATTGAATGGACCAGGAGAGTCCTCATCATCAACGATTCTGTTGATAGACCATGGAGTGGCAGGATGCATCATAATACCAGTCTTGGAAATGTCGTTGTTACATCACATAAAGGCAAAGAGAAATTGGTTGAGCCCCTTGGTACATATGCTTGATATTTCTCGAGGGCATTCTCTTATTGATGGAGAGTCTAGTGGCTCAGAGATGAACCTTGATGAGAGGAACTTGGGATTCCAGTAATGAGGACACCTGGTGTGAAGAAGGCTATGGAAGCCATGAATGCAAAGTTATGAAGATCTGGAAGAGTCAAAAACCCTGCGTAGAGGTTGACTTATGATGGTTATGTGGCATATCACTATGCTTATGTGACAAAAGTTATGCATGTTGTTGTAGAACCCACATGTTTTGATGAGGCTATTGAAATGTGTGTTGGGAGAAGGTTATGGATGAGGAGATGGATGCATTGTATGGAAATGAGACTTGGGATTTGGTGCCATTGATTGAAGGCAAGAAAGCTATTGGTTGTAAGTGGGTGTATAAGGTAAAACATAACAGTGATGGTAGCATAAGCAGGTACAAGGCTAGATTGGTAGCCAAAGGATATGCGCAGACATATGGGATTGATTATGAAGAGACATTTTCCTCGGTTGCAAAGATAACAACTGTGAGAGTTATGATTGCAGTGGCTACAGCTAAACGCTAGTTTTTACATCAGATGGATGTAGAAAATATGTCCTTGCATGGCAACTTGCAAGAAGAAATGTATATGAATGAGTCACCTGGTTTTGAGGACACCGGTCACCCAAAGTATGTATGTAAGCTTTGTAAGGCATTATATGGGCTGAAGCAAACTCCACGAGCATGGCATGACAAGATTGCTGAGTATCTTGTCACTATTGGTTTTCAGATGCAGATCACTCTTTGTATGTGTGCAAGAGTGATGAGGGTAGGGTGATCATCACCATATATGTAGATGATCTTATTGTTGGGGGTGACAACTTGGATGAGATTGAGGATGTGAAAAGTCTTCTCATCAAAAGGAAGTTTAAGATGAAGGATATGGAGATCTACACTACTTTTTGGGAATTTAGATCATTCACACACCTAAGAGTATATTGGTTGTCACATAGACGATATGTATTGGACATGTTGTCCAAGTATGGGATGGAGGATTTTAAGTCAATCTCGGTGCCATTAGATCAAAATGGTAAGCTTAGTGCGGATACATGTTATGTGTTGAAGGATCCCACTATGTACAAGAAGATTGTGGGGAGTTTGATCTATGTCATGATCAGCAGGCCAGATTTGAGTTACATTGTTGGCTTAGAGAGCCAGTTTATGCAAGTTCCGCACAAACCACATCTTGACAGTATGTGATGCACACTTCGGTATTTGAGGGCCACTATTAATTATGCATTGTTTTAAGCAGCATGTGTACCATTGGAGCTATATAGATACATAGATGCAGATTGGGCAGGCAGCATCTCAGACAAGAGATCTATCAGTGGATTTTTGTTTCATTGGGGAGTGTTGCTATGACATGGAGTAGTAAGAAGCAGCCCATAGTTTCCTTGTCGAGTATAAAGGCAGAGTACAAAGGAGCAGCGGTGGCAGCGTCCGTGTGAGGTAGCTTGGGTACGCAAGCTACTTGTTGATTTGGGGTTGCATATTCAGAGAAAAGTTATCATATATTGTGATAATCTTAGTAGTATACAGTTGGTTAGGAACCCAATTTTCCATGCGCAAACAAAACACATTGAGGTACATTACCACTTCATCAGGGAGAGAGTCTTTGCATGCGACATCCACTTGGCCTATGTTAGAACACAGGATCAGGTCGCTGACATCTTCATGAAGGCCTTGGGAGCTGAGAAGCTCCGCAGATTTTGAGATATGCTTGGAGTTCATGAGCTGGAGTTGAGCTTGAGGGGGAGTGTTAAGATGTCAAGCTCAACATGACCTGACACTCAAAAGGAGCCTGCATGACCGTTCGACATTTACATCACGCAGGTTTCGTAGCTGGCATCGACATATCTTTGCCAGAGATTCTATAGCTGGACTACATCAACTAGTCCACATCTACCCACTCTACTTAGTGTGTTCACATTATGGACTACTTGTATATACTCTATTATGTGTGTTAGTCACTTTATCTTCTTTGTACACCTCTTTTGTTGTGTTGTGAAGAACAAGAAGAATTTTGAGTCTCTCACATTGTGTGTTCTCTTCTAGGGTTTATGTGAGTGTGTGTGTGCTTTTAAGAGCTCAAGCTCTCTTCTCCCCTGCATCTTTTCATACGAAACAACGGTACTTAGAGTGAGAATGCATTTTTGGATGTTGAGCATGTATTATAGGTCGAAGGAATGAAGGAGGCACTATTGTTTTTGCTCTACATTGATCAAGGCTATGTAGGCGGCCAATATGGAGGTTGAGGAGGCAACACGTCTTACCTTCTTACACTCCATCTCTAAGCCATAACCTTATTTTTGTGCCATTGGTCCTTCACATGCATGACCAAAACACATCAATCTTTTCCACCCCACCATTTGTGATGTGGTTTAAGTACTTCAGTGTAGGATGAAATTCCAACATGCATGAGCAAAATACATCAGTCTTTTCAACCCCACCAGTGGCTTCAAGCCTATTCCAATCTTCTTTGTAATGTAGGCCAACTCATAAGTGCTCTGTGTAGCCAACAAGCTATCTCTTTTGTCATAAAGAAATTCTTCTTGTAGAGAAACACCTATTTGAGTTCTACAAAATTGATGTTCATCTCTCCATTCTTCTTGTTCTTGCATAACTGTTGTGTTATAGACAACTTGAATGGGAACTTTCCTTGATATGTACTTGTTGATTATTGCATCTGCATCTTGTACTTCGTTTGTTGTAGATTTCTGCTACTATGCCTTCAAGTACATCATCTAGGATATCAACACAGTATAAGTGGATAAACTTAAGCAATCTCTAGGAGAGATCCACTGCCCAACTGTTTTCCCTCTTTTAATGAGAGCTTAACTAGAGCTCAATGATGAAAAGGCTCACGTATTATGTTGTTGTAGAACCCACTCTTGATCTTACTATCTTGTTTATCACTAATCATTTATACGAGAGAACTTCCCACTCAAGAAGCCTTGTATACAGGTTAGGAGAATCCTATGATGTATGGGGCGCACTCGCTCACACAAGTAGACTCGGTTCAATTCCCACTAGGGCCATAATGTTTATGTGCATCAAATACACATAAATCTAGATTGTTTTCTGCATTAAGCTGCAATCTGCACTCAATCTTTACCAAAACTAAAGTTGCAAGTTATCAAGGCAGCACTTCTGTGACTTATTTTCTTGGAGTTTCATAAAATTAACACTAATCTTGAAAAATTAGTATCAATCCAATTGATTATTTGAGGATAATCTTCACAAATCACTCCAATTTAATCTTTCTTTGCAAACATTTCTTGGTATTGTCAATTGTTATTTCATAGTTTCTAGATATTTTAACTGTTTCTTGAAATTCAACAAAAACTATGACAAATAGCAAAGAGATGCAAACTATGTGTAGGATTTTTGACAAATATTAATTACAAAACTGTGAATCTTTGCTTCAATCGTGCTTTCTGTACATGAATCTTTAATTCTCCACTGATCTTGAAATGTACACCATTTTCTGCATTAAGATACAATCTACACTTAAACTTTACCAAAAATGTAGTTGCAAGTTATCAAGACATCACTTTTGTGACTTATTTGCTTGGATTTTACCAAAATTAACATTAGTCTTTGAAAATTAATATCAATCCACTTCATTAGACTATAAACAATCTAATTTAAAGGATAATCTTCACAAATCACTATAGTTTAATCTTTCTTTGTAAACCTTTCTTGGTGTTGTCAACTATTTCTTGGTATTTCATCTGTTTCTTGATATTTCAACTGTTTCTTGTAAGAATTCAACAAAAACTGTGACAAATAGCAAAGAGATGCAAACTATGTGTATGATTTTTGACAAATATCACTGACAACTATGAATCTTTGCTTCAATCTTGCTTTTTGTACATGAATCTTTAATTCTGCACTGATCTTAAAACAAATCTTCAATATCCTTCAACTTTGGACTTGAAACTGCACATCAAATTATATTATGCAAACTTTATGTATTCTATAAACATTCTTGAAATTGTATCAAGATTCTGCACACTTTCTTCAAACTGCACCAAATTTTTGCACAGCAACCTTCTTCTTGCAATATTCCTTCGAGAACTCAAAGATTTGGCAATCTAGGGTTTCAATTCTAAAAAAACAAGGGCTATAAGGGTTAATCTTTGAAAAAGTATGTTCCCTAAGGAAGATAATGCATGAAATCACTCAATATTGGTTTGCTGAAAATTCTATAAACCCTAATTCTGAAAATTAAGAAAATTTCAGGAAACCAAGATTAAGAGCTTTAAGAAATCAAGCAGTAAAGTGGATTAGGGTTCTTAAAATAATGATTAATACAAATTCAAAATTTATTAACACAAAATTCATTGCTAATCTTCTCAAATCAAGAAATTAGCAAATGCGAAAACTGTGTAAAATTCAATTTTGAAAATGATTACACTAATCATGATCAAAAAATGCATTCTGAAGATTGAATTAACAGTAATCTGAAAATGATTATCACTAATCATGATGAAGAAAATGCATTGTGAAAATTGGATTAAGAAAATTCCAAAAATTATTGACCTCCTAATCAAAGCATCAAGATCTATGCCAAGAGCTCGGATACCACAACAAGATAGTGGCCCACTCAATACTTGGAGTAGACAATAAGGGTGTAGGTCCCCATCGTAGCATCTCGAAGGGAGAATCTCAATGCCATGGAAGCTTGTTCTAGGCAAGAAGATAACCAAATGGTCAAATGTATCAAAAGATATCAGAAGGTATCAAAGGGTACACTATCCTAGGGCTGGTGCCTTTTATAGTCCCAAGGCCCCCATATGCCCTACACAACATATGTGCAAATGCCCTTAAGCCCCATGTGCCTAGGTCCATCCCTCATATGTATGTGCTCACTAAAATCCCTTCATTACAAAAGGCATTATAATATTTAATCACGGTATGAGAGGGGGGAAGATTTTGTGTGACTACTCCTGTGTTTGACTAGCTCCTTGACTTTATACTCTATGCCAAGAGTTCGAAAGGCATTACAATATTCAATCAAGGTATGAGATGGGGAAGAATTTGTATGACTGCACCTCTCCTCTGATTACTTTTTGGCTCCTTCCATTCTTTCTCCATCTTTTAGTTAGGGGCAGCTTTGAGGGGTTCTACGTTCTCTACCTTTGTTTAGAGAGCTCTGACACTACTAGAGTGTACTTAAGTGTTGTAATCTCCCATAATAGCCGCAAGACTAGTAGATTCTTGTAAAAGACTTTAGTTTTGATTGTGTCTTCAGACTTAGGGATATAAGCCTTGCTCTTAACGGCATGAAGCTTTTTAAAAAATAAAAATAAAAAAAGAAAACGTTTTAAAGATACGGTTCGGAAGGTTATAAAATTCCCAAGGTTGAAACACCACTGCTCGGTCGGATACGTGTGTCCATGGACTGATGGACACCTGTGATAAAACAGCGCCCGCGCTAGCTTCCAGGGACGATGTGGCTGGAGGCCCAAGCTGCCGGGGCAGTAGTAAGCGAGTAGAGTAGGTAGACGTAACGATGATGGGTCATGGCTGCCGTTGGACGTTCCGTGCGTTAAAACGGGCGGCATCCACTTCACCATGAACGGCCACTCTTACTTCAACTTGGTGCTCGTCACCAACGTAGGCGGAGTTGGGGACATCCGCGCCGTCTCCATCAAGGGCTCCAAGACCGGCTGGCAGCCCATGAGCAGGAATTGGGGACAGAACTGGCAGAGAAACTGCCAGAGCCTCTCCTTCCAGGTCACCACCAGCGACGGCACGACTCTCACCTCCTACGACGTCGCCCCCGCCGACTGGCACTTCGGCCAGACCTTCAGCGGCGACCAGTTCTAAGATATTATTCACCACTCCAACTAGCTTAGCTTCATGTGCGCCAACACCACCTCGGCTTGCTGGTGGTGGACCATACAGGTTGTGATCTAGCAAGTACTGTAGATTCGCATGCTGAGGCAGCAAAGCCGCCCGCTGCTGGTAGGAACATCATGGATGTGGCCGCCTTCTCTAATATATTTTAGATCTCTCTCACGTAATCTCACCTATGAGTACAAATGTAAAAACTCAATCATTCTATATCAAGTTTGAAAACCTTATATGATATAAACTGGAATGCAAGTTCAAGTTTGGAAACCTTATATCAGTTCAAGTTTGGAAACCTTATGATATAAACTGTAATGCGAGTTCTGCATTACAAGTTTGGCAACTGTAATGCAAGTTCAAGATGTAAAAAAAGAACCCCCCTTAGATTCACAAAGAAGAAGGGGAGTACAGCCGAACTTGGGAAGTCACCTCATATTTTAACATCAGTATATATCATTGAAAAAAAAACAACACTCCACAATCCATTCCCATCACTACCATTACTTCTTTTTGTTCTTTTTTGCAACCACGGGGGGATTGTTTTTCTAGCATACCCCCATGCTTCGACCAAACCTTAATTGTGGGTCTAGTGCCAACCGGGTTCTCAATAAAGGCAACAAATATATGGTCAGTTTGCTTTTCCTTGCGGTACCATCTCCGAGTTTTAGGTCCGAATCTAGGAGGCCTTTTCTTCTCAATCCATCTCACCTGTAGCCACCAATCCATCAATATTAGGGAAAGAACCCTAGTATGTATGAAGCTTAGCCAAAATCAAGGAAACATTCAAAGGATATTCCTCTGCAGATTCTGAATCAACAAATCCAATTCCAGAGATCTAATTTTATTTGCATTACATACAGACCAGCACATGCATACATATTTATACATCCGCTCTATTTCCTGCAGCCCTATACATGTAGCCCTCAAGAACACAATTTCATTCCTGCTAGTCCACATTTCCCATAAGATGCAAGTTCTGCTAATGTTAAAGGCCAGCCCACTGAGCTCATCACACTCACTGCTGCTGCTGACTTCCCAAGTAACCATTCCTCCCAAAAGGTTTGCATGTTCAGACCCCTCTCTATCCACTTAGTCATTTTGCACTGGGTGCTCCTTAGAGCTACACATTTGCATAACAAATGTTTGCCACTTTCTATTGTAGACCTGCACCTAGGGCAAATGCCACTAGCCATGTTTCTTTTTGCATTTTATAGCCAATAGGTAAAGCCCACATGCTAACCTTCCACAAAAAAACTTGAAGTTTCCTAGGGACCTGGCAATTCCATATCAAGTGCCATCTCTTTTTCCAGCTAGAAGAGCTCCATTTTACATTCCATATTTTGTTGCAATACAGTACATTAGCATCCCCCTTCCTCACATTAATGCATAAATGTCCCTAGTTTTACCCTCCTTCAGTTTGACACCATTGATCCAAGTCCAATCCTTAATCCAGACTGAAGTATCAGTTTGCTATGGAACATAATTCACTGTGCAACACCTCCATCACCTGAGTCATCAAGTCTGTCTGTCTGTCTGTCTCTCTCTCTCTCTCTTGGTTAATTAAAACTACAAAGATAAGAGGTTCACCTCTTTCCACCCAGGCAAATCTTTGTCCTAGGAGAGTCAGCCACATATCTAATGCCTTTGTTGTTGAGAATTTTTGCCACATATGTATCAAGTGATGCTAGGGGGGGATTAAACTTATGTGTCCACCATAGACCTAATGACAGCATGGGATTGCTAGTAACCCTCCCACCACCATTCTAAGCCATAAAGCCCAAATTTTCTTTCCAGCAATTAAATTACATAACAGTTTGCAAAAATCTGAGCAAGTGATTTTTAGAGGAGCATATGAAAACAGTTTAGCGTTCCAGTTTAAGTTCCCCCATCTACCCTTAGGTAAAACATAAGCTATTTCCACCAATTTCCTTATCATTAAGGCCCAAGTAGCATTTTGAGACAACACCCTAGGGAGCATCAGAGTCCTTCTTGCAACACAATGGGTGGGCAAGTGAATGATACCAATGCCCCCTTCCTTTTTAGGCACTGACACTTTATCCCAAGCTAGCCAAGAAGGGACTCTTTTCTTGCCATTGCCATTTCTCCACAGAAAGTCTCTAATAGGGCCAATGATTTCCTTCCAATGACACTTCCTAGACTTTAATAGAGGACTTAGAAACATGATGTAAGCATTCAAAACAGAGTTGGAGATATCAATCCTGTTATGGAAGGGAACTTTCAAACCTTCCCACTTTTTTAATTTCTCTACCAATCTATTAATGGCCCACATTACCAGTTGTTTATAAGTAAGTCCAACCCCAAAAGGAACTCCAAGCAATCTAACAATATGGCCCTTTTGCACTACCTCACATCCCCACCTTTGAAGATCAAAGTCATTGTCTTCAGGCAAGCTTATGATTCTGGATTTTAGAATGTTACATTTAGAGCCTAAAGCATACTCTTGTACTAGCTCTAGGGCCCATCTCACATTGTTGTTCTCAGCCTTTAAGAATAACAGAGAGTTATTAGCAAAGCACTGAATTACAAGCTGTTCACTGTGCTTGAGTTTTAAGCTTGTAAAATCTTCCCTTCACTGCATGCTAGTTCTAATGACAAAATTAAAGGGTGAGAGGCAACAACAAAAAGCAAGACGGCTAGTGGGCAACCTTGTATAATTGACCTGTTGATCTTAAATCCCCCTACAACTCTTCCATTGAGAAGCACTTTAGAATATCCAGTGGGTCTGATTGGAGTCTGAACGTCGGTCCCACGCCTTGGACTCGTTGTTGCAGACTCTTGCCTTGTCCCCCTTCCTTCCTGCAAGCTGCTGCTCACAGTTTGAGCTCTCGCAGGCTTCGAATTCCGTCCCCAACGTGCCATCGTATCCCTAGGGCCTCATCCTATCCCTTCGGAGTCCGTCCCCAACTTGCTACTCATCTACTGCAGCCAAGCTGAGCCAAGCTAAGCTAAGCTAAGCTCGCCGCTGCGTCAATACAGTTGAATGGCAATTGCTACGATTGTAGCATTCATATTGCCCCACTTATCTCGCTTCTCTACAGCGGCGGTTGTGATCTAGCAAGTACTGTAGATTCGCATGCTAAGGCAGCAAAGCCGCTCGCTACTGGTAGGAACATCATGGATGTGGCCGCCTTCTCTAATGTATTTTAGATCTCTCTCACGTAATCTCACCTATGAGTACAAATGTAAAAACTCAATCATTCTATATCAAGTTTGAAAACCTTATATGATATAAATTGGAATGCAAGTTCAAGTTTGGAAACCTTATGACATAAACTACAATGCAAGTTCAAGTTTGGTAACTGTAATGCAAGTTCAAGACGTAAAAAAAGAACCCCCCTTAGATTCACAAAGAAGAAGGGGTGTACAGCCGAACTTGGGAAGTCAGTCACCTCATGAAGTCAATCACCTCATGAAGTCAGTCACCTCATATTTTAACATCAGTATATATCATTGAAAAAAAAAACAACACTCCACAATCCATCCCCATCACTACCATTACTTCTTTTTGTTTTTTTTTTGCAACCACGGGGGGATTGTTTTTCTAGCATACCCCCATGCTTTGACCAAACCTTAACTGTGGGTCTAGTGCCAACCGGATTCTCAATAAAGGCAATAAATGTATGATCAGTTTGCTTTTCTTTGCGGTACCATCTCCGAGTTTTAGGTTCGAATCTAGAAGGCGTTTTCTTCTCAATCCAACATCTCATCTGCAGGCAGCAGCCCACCAATCCATCATTAGGGAAAGAACTTTAGTATGCATGAAGCTTAGCCAAAATTAGGCAAACATTCAAAGCATATTCCTTTGTAGATTTTGAATCAACAAATCCAATTCCAGAGATCTAATTTTATTTGCATTACATACAGACCAACAATCCATCATTAGGGAAAGAACTTTAGTATGCATGAAGCTTAGCCAAAATTAGGCAAACATTCAAAGCATATTCCTTTGTAGATTTTGAATCAACAAATCCAATTCCAGAGATCTAATTTTATTTGCATTACATACAGACCAACACATGCATACATATTTATACATCATCTCTATTTCCTGCAGCCCTGTACATGTAGCTCTCAAGAACACAATTTCATTCCTGCTAGTCCAGATTTCCCATAAGATGCAAGTTCTGATAATGTTAAACACTAGTCCACTGAGCTCATCACACTCACTACCCACTTCCCAAGTAACCAAAAACCAAACTGATCATATATTTGTTGCCTTTATTGAGAACCCGATTGGCACTAGACCCACAACTAAGGTTTCGTCAAAGCATGGGGGTATGTTACAAAATCAGTCCCCCCGTGGTTGCATTACTGAGGTCATGATGGAGGCTCGCTTATTTGCTGGGGTATCATATTTCGTGGGAACAGTCTTATTTTTTGTGTGAGGATGAAAGATGGGAATTTTTATGTAAAATCTTGAATGAGGTTAAAAAAGAGTAGATAGTAGAGTTTCTGGGTGCATGTTAGACTTGGAACAGTTAACATAAATAAATATTATTGGCCAAAAAAAGAAAGAAAGAAGTAATGGTAGTGATGGGGATGGATTGTGGAGTGTTCATGGCCTTCTCTTCAATAGCCATACTTCATGCACATAGAGCCATGGGCCCTCAATAACTCAATCTCCTCTATACATGGTTACAACAATATCCTCATATATATCACTAGCATCACACACATTGCCTCACCTTTCAATTGTACAAAGGCGCACCAACCCTCCGTCTTCAGTGTTCATGACTACTTCTCTATACATAGGTAAGCACCAATCCTCTTGTGCAACTATATGAGTGGCTTCCTCTTACTGTGCAAACATGGGTGGTGTACACATGTCCATCTCTCCTTCCTTGCATGACCTCTTCTCGATTTTTAGTGGCGGTAGCCCATCTAGTCATTCGAGGCTTCTCTAAAGCGCCCTTCTCGAAAAACGGTCGATGCCTTCCATGGCTTGCTAACCCACTTCCCTAACTTATTATTTATGTGCTTTCGAAGAACATGACTAGCTACATCACAATAGTGCCATAAGATGATATTTTCCCTTCACAAAGGCTTGTTCACATGCATTGATATCCTTTGACCACTTTGAACACAAAAATCACCAAAATTTGACATTGCAAAGCTCAAAAGATCCCCGTATACATAGAGCATATCTAGGGTTCTTGTTGTCTCCGTGCCAAACACGCTAACCTACAATCTCCATGAGAACAAATGCTTAAATCAAAATACCCGAGATTGAACTGCCAGTATCATGTTGTTCTCACATACATGCCGGGCCAACCATACATGTGCACAACAACTCAACTCTAAGAGACATCTGTGAGGTGAAAAAAAGAAAGAAAACCCTTGCCTCTATAGCCCTTCCACCTCGCAAACTTGGAAACAACAACACGAATGGAGGCACCACCAGCCACGCGGCTGGAACCTTCTCGCACTTCACCACCCAACCCACGCCAGACAAACAGCATAAAACAGGGGCACCGTAGACAAAGTAAACACCCAGCAATATGTTCCAGTCAAAACATTTCATACAAGCTTCTCTCGACACAGAAGCCTTACTCACACAACTACAAACACTTACTCAGACCTGTCACTGCCGAGGATACACCACATCCCCAATCACCATATGGCATTCGCCTGCCTGCTTGCCAATCACACCATAATGAACCCGGCCACTCACTCTTCAGAAGGCGCCCCACCAGCTAACCCTCAACTCTCTGCAGCCCATCAGCCAAGTCGAACAGCCAGCTGCTCCAGTTTCCTTGCGCTTCAGCCACGCCAGCCCTATTACCATCTCCTGCCTGTCACCTTAACGGCGGCCATCTTCACCTGGCCCAAGCCTTTGACGCCCTCTCGCCCTTCACTTATCTCTGTGCCAACCAGCCCAAACTGCTCTCACTTCACACGGGAGGCCCCACCAGCCTTTGCTGCCCGTCAGCCCTTCGACCAGCAGCGCTCCTCAGCTGCGCTCCACTGTATCGTCACCTGTAGCCAGCACTCACCTGCGCACAAATTCAGACGATCGAACAGCTGAAACCACCTGCATCGAACCCTGTTTTGGATAGGCCTGCAACAAACCCATTACCAAATCCATCCACCCTGTACACCTGGCAACGCATTCCATAGTAAAACCTTTATTCACACCATGCACCCATATATACACGAGCCCGAAAAACCTCTCAAAAAAACGCCTGACAACATCCATGCAATTGAGATACATGTACATATTATGCAATGGAAAAATCACACACAACACATAATAAGTTATCTCTATCTCAAAAACGTATGCCAAACCTCGGGAAATTTCGGTGCTCACAATACTATAGTCAAATTTGCTAGATATAATTGTTGACAAGGTGCTCATTTTAGTAGTTAGAGCATGGGAAAATTGTTAATTGACCCTAGAATTATTGAGATTGTTGAAATTGATGTTATTTGGTGTTTCTTAACACTTCAAAATTTCTTAACTGATTGTTTACTTTGCACACCCTAGCTCCATAGTTTTGTCCTTCAATATGGAAGGGGTACTTTAAGGGAATTATTTTATGGAATTAAGGTATGAGCTCGAGGGCCTCACTCTTAAGAAAACCTTCATATCACCTACATTGAGAGGTTAGTAGAAGATAGATATACCTTTTTTTAAGGAATATACATATTGTTTCCTATATGGATTACATGGTTATGATTGCACGTATTTTCTGACTTGGGGATGACCATTTTATTGATAGGTTTGTATACATGGTCTCTCTTTCCATTCTTCCATTTCCATGCTCTTGTTCCTCAAGGTGACCTCTATTTTGGGAGATCTACTACTATGGTGTGGGTAATCCTAAGTCCATTAAGTGTCTATACCCCCCATAGTAGTAGCAAGACTGGTAGAGTCTCGTAAATGAATTCACCTTTGATTGTGTCTTCTAAAGAAGGAATAGAACTATTGTTAATTAGACATAACTTCTGGAGGAAAATGTCCCAAATGTGAAGTGTGCAACTAGGCTTTGTTGACAAAGTGATTGTGCCATATAATCATCAGCATCATCATAGTCATCATTGAAAAAATGAAGAGGTATCCTCACATGAAAGATGAATGGTATCATCATCTATGGCATCCCTAAGGCCTCCACGCGGTCATCCTCATAAACATGGTCTATCACCATCAATGAATGGTATCATCATCTATGGCATCCCCAAGGCCTCCACGCGATCATCCTCATAAACATGGTCTATCACCATCAATGATGCCCCTATGTGACCTACATCCCATGATAAATCTATCGCCAATAGTATAGGATCTAAGGAGATGTCTAGATCAAATGCAAATCTCTCAAGATCTATGTCGTATGATATACTATGGATCTGATCATCATCCATCAAATCGCTCACCATGTCATCCTCACAATATCTAATATCATCATTATGATCATGGTCTGTGTCTATCAATGGATCTGATCATCATCCATCAAATCACTCACCATGTCATCCTCACAATATCTAATATCATCGTTATGATCATGGTCTGTGTCTATCAATGGAATCCATGTATCACTTATATCCCAAGACAGGTCAACCTCTCTAATCACTGGATCTAGGAAAATGCCCAAATCAAATACAAAGCTCTCTAGATCCATATGCACAATCATACCTCTCCTACGAGGTCTAACCTAAGAAAAGTCATCACACTACTCTCATGCACTATCCCCTGATTGCTCAAATATATAAAATCTATGTACACAAATAGTGCCAACGTGGTCGTATATCAACGATATCTCCACAAATAGAAATCCTAGAAGAATAGCCTGATCCATCAAACACTAGAAACTCAGGTCTATGCTCATAGGTTTCTCTGTCACTCATATACAGAGTATCACTATCCTCAAGTGTGCTAATGGATAAACCCATCCCAAATGTGCTAATGGATGCACTACTATTCAAATGCACACTATCCTCTAGAATGTCACCACGATCAACTAGAGTATTCTCATGATCCGTAAGAAAGATGATGTATAGAAGTGTCGATGTTGATGCTCGGTATGCTAGTTGCCATCTCTACCCTTGAGATCACGTCCACATTGATCTAGCTCACACATAAATATCACACACATTATCATCATGTTCATATGTGTGAGTGGCATCATGTGTACGTATAGCACTATGATCATGTGCATGTGTGTGCAATACATCAATATCATCATGTGTGTGTGTGTGTATAATACATCATCATCCTCATCATAATACAATGAATGAGATGGTCTAAGTTAATGAGAATCAATGAGATGATGGCTAGTTGATGTCGTGGGTAAGTCGTAGAAGCTATCAAGGCCCATGCAAACACGACTGAGATAGCAAAAAAAGTGTAAGAAAATTGGAAACAATTCCTCCAAGGATTTGATATTGTCGTGACAAGACTCCATGAATGCTCCCCATGAATGACCATCATGATCATCATCACCCATATTTGGGGGGGTCAACCATAAATATGTAAATGTAGCACATGGGATAAATAGAAGGGATTTTTAAAATCCTTTTTTAACACATTTTTTACATACAGAAGGGTACCATTTAAAGGAGGTATTCACATGTTGAATAGAAAAAGGGTATTTTTTATTCATGAAAAATTCACAGATAGGATATTTTTAAAATAGGCCTTGAACGCACGTGATACAGAGGGTTTACTTATAGTGAACCCCCCGAGCACCCATATGATTTCATCCATAGCCACATCCTGAACATCATCATCATCCTCAACGGAATGATATGGATCAACCCATACTTGCAAGCATACCGCTACTCCCAGAAGCGTTGGTATGTGCAAAGGGTCCCAAATCAACCAATGAAATCCAAGTAGGCACCATAGCGCCTCATCTGATTCCATAAGAAGGGATGTAAAGATGTATGCATGTGCATAGCCCTGCGCTCATCAAAATAACATGATAATGTTGCCTGCTCATCCAAGCTAAACATATTGTAATCATTATATGCATATAGGTCACTTGTATGGCGTACGTACACAATGCTACGCCTCGGTGCGATATGAAGATCCAAAATTCCGAACGTATAGGCATGTGTAAACAAACACCAATAAGGCCTAAGGTGTGTACATGAAGTCACCAAATCTCCCAAATGTGTGACACAAGCCCACAATGTGCTAGTGCGCATGACCAAGTCTATAAAATTGTAAATAGTGTGAGAAAATGCTAGCAATACCAAAATGTGTGTGTATCAAGGCTATCAATTCACAAAATTTACATCGCATATGAACAAGTCTAAATAATGCATCAACACATGCGGCATACCTTGCACGCATGAAAAATATCCAAGGAAGCTCAAAACGTGTGAATAACCCACAATGCACGAGGGCATGTGAACAAGTGCTAATAATGTGCTAATGCGTGTAACACATCTTGCAAGACATCACTACCTGTAAACAAGATGTGTGGTTAATATAGATCACCCCAAACATGAGTCTATGTGTGAATTGTCCGGACTAAGCATTGGGGCCTGCAGCCTCTCTCCTTCTCTTCCTTTTTTTGAAAGGGAATGTGAAGGACATTGAGGGCTCCTTGTCTGCTGAACCTCGCCCTTTACTTTTTTCTTCCTTTTTTTGTGCCATTTTTTTCTTGCTTGCACTACGTTTTCTTGCACCCCTGGTGCTGCTACTCAATGAAAAGCCAGAAGCCCTGGCACGAAGCATTTGCTGAGCCTTAAAGGGTGATGAAGTCGCTTCGTCTCATTTTTAAAGGCTTTTGGCACTATAAACGACATGATGCATTGTAATTGCTTGTGTGAATGTTGGAAGTGCAGAACAATGACGCATGATGGACTATAATCGCTTGTATGAACGATGAGTTACACAAAAGAAACGATGCCGCTGCGCTGTAGTTTGAGTATATTGGTGGTCATTAAAAAACAAATAAGTCAATATTAGGTAATTTGGGAAAAATCTCACATTTTGGGAATCAATTACTCCTTATAGTTTTGGACATATCTTAAACATACTAACTCCAAATTTGTCGGAGATTATAGATTTAGATTCTACTCTTCAAGATCTTTCCGATGATATGTCACATGAGGGGGTTTTGACAAACTTTTGGACAAGTTCACCATGCTCCCATTTTTCAAATGGGAATGGGATTTTTCCCAAATTATCTAATATGGTGTTAAATCTCCTTACGTGATGTAGTAGATCTGCCTTTGATGTTGCAATTGTGTGTGATGCGGTGGTGGTCATTTAAAAAAAAAAAACTCCTTGCGTGCTGCCTTTGATGTCGCAATTGTGTGTTATGCGGATACCTTTGTTGGGAGAAGAGCTACAATGCAACTATATTGTCCAATAAATTAAATTTGTGGCTTGAAAAACTTTTTCGAGCACATATTGACCTTCATTCTTCAGTTCACAAGCATTCATGGGCATTACGAGTAAGTTTTGATTATTTACAGAACTCTGTTTTTGAAACTATAGGCAGGGCGATTAGTTGTGTAGACATTGTGTGTATTGCAAAGAGGTCCTAAAGTTGCCATTGGATATATATATACAAATTGAGGTCACTATTTGTAACAGTTTGGATGTAGTATAGTATCACTACAAAGAACACATTAATTTGTGCAAGTCAAATAAGAGTGTTATTTTTGGTAAAATTGTGTTATAGACAAGATGTCGAATGATAGAATAAATTAGATTGTTGTAGAGAAGATTGAGAATAATAGCTTCCATGCTTGGAGGTTTAGATTGACAAATTTCTTAATGGGAAAAGATTACTTGGACTACATTGAAGGTGAACATGAGGAGACACCAGAGCTACCGGAGATTAATCCAACTATTTGCAGATGTAAAAGAAATTAAGGATTGAAATCAAGGAGTAAGGAAAGTTATGTATTGGTTTTTTATTAGTATGCAAGACACCATGATTGAGCATATTTAGGATGCCACGTCACGTAAGGAGGCATGGGACACCTTGGTGAAGCTATATGAAACCAACACCAAGGCATGAAAGATTCAATTGAAGAATGAGATTCACATTGGTAAGAAGAAAAATATGTATGTGAATGATTATGTCTTGAAGAGCAAGGGCACTGTCGAATTCTTTGCATCAATTGGTGTTTCTGTTGATGAAGATAAGGTAAAAGTTTGTTAAGACGTCTATTCAAACTCGGGAGAATCTGAAGCTCACAGATTTGGTATCAATGCTGATCATTGAAGAGTAGAATTTGGGTGAAGGTCAAGAGTCTTCTCACAAAACAAAAACAATTCAGAATAACATGTCTTCTACATAAGTTCAGGTAGAGGAAAAGGTAAAGGTCGTGGACGTGGCCAAGGTGGTGGTTGAATAGGTAATTAGAATAATATTCAGTAGCAACAATAATACCAGGATTCAGAACAACACACAGGTGGAAGAGGCCAGTTTAGAGGGAGGGGGAGTCAAAGAGGTCGTGGTAATTGAAAAAGGTAACATAATGATACACGAGGTTGTTTTTATTGTGATAAGCCTGGACATGTGCAGGCAGATCGCTATAAGAAGCAAAGTGACACGCGAACTAAAAAAGTGCAATCAAACAACTATGCATCATCCAGTAGAAATAATGAGGATAATGAGAGGTTGTTTGTTATGCAACATGTGGTTAATGCTGTGTTTGGAAATGATGTAGCATGTAAGGATGACGTAAAGTATATTGATTCAGGTGCTTCGATCCACATGACAAGTCATGGTGAGTGGTTCAAGGAAATGAAGAGTCTTGAAAGACCTGGTTTTGTTGAAATAGGGGATGATATTGCTCATCCGATTGCCCATGTTTGAGATGTGTCATTGTCTATGCAAGATGGTAAGGTGAAGTACCTTGCAGATGTACTTCATGTTTCGAACATTACAAAGAATATGGTTTCTATTGGTCAGATGATTAAGCACGGTTTGCAGGTTTGGTTTGACCCTGATGGCTGTTACGTAGAAGACTTTGAAGATAAGTACAGGTTGGTTGCAGAAGGTAACACAGTGGGAAGAATATTTATATTGAATGTAAATATGTTTGAAGTGAGTGCTACAATGTTTGCAAATGGTTCAGGAGTTGTTGCGGATATAGACATTTGGCATAAGAGAATCGGCATGTAAATGTGCAAAGAATGAAGTCTATGCATACTAAAGAAATTGTGACAGAGTTGCCTAAGTTTAAGATTGAAGATATGTAGAAAGCATGTGAAGCATGTCAATTTGGAAAGGAAACAAAGCATGTATTTCCACATGATAGAAATGTGAGCAGGAATGTACTAGATGATGTGCATTCAGACGTATAGGATCCTGTGAGAAGACTATGTCTATGAAACATTCATTGATGACTGTCAGGCGTTTTTCTGAGTGGTATTTCGGGCTTGTGTACATATGAGTGCATGGTGTGAATAAAGGCCTTGCCCTGGAATGCATTGGCAGGTGTTCAACGTGGATGGATTTGGTTTTGGGCTTCTTGCAAGCCTGTCCGGAGTAAGGTCAGCAGGGATGACTTTAGCTGCTTGATGGCTCTGAATTTATGTACGCGTCCCAAAAAAAATGAGCGGGCATCGTGGGTTGTGTTGAAGGTATGAAGGCATGGGCACTAGCAGGTTTTATTTTGAAGGTGTATGGAGTGGGCACTCGTATGCTGCATCTTGAAGAGGTATGGAAGGATGGGCAATTAAAGGTGAAAGGGATGTTGCCAAGAGCTTTGGTGTAAAAAGGATGTTATGGTGGCCATTTTTCAAAACAAATAAATAAATAAAATAAGGATTAATATGGCCAATATGGGCAAAGCCACATGGCTGTTTATGTAGCCGCCAGCATTGGCGATACACGTGAAAGAAAGCTGGCTAGCGCAGCAATGGGAACAAAGTCCAGAAGCTTGGTGAGTGCGAGTCGGCGCAGATGCAGATAAAGTGAAGGCCGCCGAGTTGTTGTGGGGGGCTCTGATTGAATTGCAGCGAAGGCAAGGCCCTTGGTGGCTACAGCGCAGCTGCGAACAGAGAGAGCTGTAGAAAAAAAACTGGCGTAGGTGAAGTCGATGGGTTGGCGAAGAATAAAGAAAGCATGGCCGACGCAGTGGGGATACAAGAGTCGACGGGCTGGTGAGCTAAAGCCGGCACAGAGCTGCTAAGGTGGCCGTCGTGTAGAGAAGGTGGGGGCTCTCGGGCGCAGTTGCAAACAGATGTAGTGGAGGGCCATCATGCAGAGAAGGTGGGGGCTCTCGGGCGCAGTTGCAAACAGATGTAGTGGAGGGCCGCCTTGTGGTGGTGAACATGGCGTGGAAGCGTAGGGGCCCGCCAACATTGGGTGAAGCTGCCGTGTGTGGGAGAGCTAGTGACATAGGACAAAAGGAGCGCAGTCGTGAAGACTGGCTGGCACAAAAGAAGGGCTGCTGGTCGACTGGGGTGACAGGCTGCCAGCGCGAGAGGAAGGGCCCGGGTTAGTCTGCGAAGAGAGAGGGCCGCCGTTGGATGCGAAGGAGGTTACCTTCGCCTGGGCTAGGTAAAGATGGCGTCTAGGTGACAAGCTGGAGCGGACAGTACAGTGGCTGGTGCAAAGAGAGAGAGGAAGAGCCGCCTTGGACTGTTTAGGTGGCCGAAGGAAGCGACTAGTGTCAAGTCGAAGCCAGGCTTGGCTGGAGGGTAGCTGCCGGCTGCTGCAGGCTGCAGAGAAGACCGCCAGGGTGTGAGAGTCGAGGAAGAGAAGATGCTCTGGGGAGCGTGGACGGACTGAGGTGGTGTGGCCTTGGTTCGGTTAGTCAAGAGTGGACAGAGCAGGGTGCCGAGTGAAGCAGATAGAGAAGGATAGGTGTTGCTGCTGAGCTGGTGGGGCCGGTAGCATTGCAGAGGAAGGGTTTGGAGTGGCTGGCAGAGGATTAGCACAGAGACAGAGAAAGTGAGAGAGAGGTGTTTGGGTAGCGGCTGCTGGCGACACATGCAGAAGTGATGGGCTGCAGAGACTTGAGGGTTAGCTGGTGGGGCGCCCTCTGAAGAGTGAGTGGCTAGGTTCTTTCTGGTGTGATTGGCACAGCAGGCAAGCAAGAGGTTCATGCGGTGATTGGGGATGTGGTGTATCCTCGGCAGTGACAGGGTCTGAGTGTTTTGTTTATGGTTGTGTGAGTAAAGCTTCTGTGTCGGGAGAAGCTTGTATGAAGTGTTTTCTGGAAATATATTGCTGGGTGTTTGCTTTGTCTATGGTGCCCCTGTTTATGCTGTCTGTGTGGCGTGGGTTGGGTGGTGAAGTGTGAGAAGGTTCCAGCCGGTGGCTGGTGGTGCCCCCGTTCGTGTGTGTTATTCCAAGTTTGCGAGGTGAAGGGCTATAGAGGCAGTGGTTCTTTCTTCTTTTTTTCACCTCACAATGACCACACAAGGTTAGATGGAGGGAGATAATACTTCTCCAATGAGTTCTTTGAATTCTTGTAAAAGAATGGCATTTAGAGATAATTTACGTGTAGATACACTCCGTAGCAAAATGGAGTTGCTGAGTAGAAATACAGGCACATTACAGAGATAGCACATGCATTGATGGTAGAGAATAATATGCCTCATAGCTATTTACAGCATTTTATATCATGAACAGGACTCTTACTACAAACATATATGATGTAATGCTAGAGGAGAAGTTTATTGGCAGAGCTGGAAACCTCATTGTCTCACTTAAATGTTTTTGGATGTATTGCATATGTGCATGTGCTAGATGAGTTGCGTACCAAGTTGGATCCAAAGGTAGAAAAATGTGTGTTTATTGGGTATTCCCTTGAGCAAAAGGGATATAGATGCTATAATCCCGCTACACATGATTGAGGGTAAGCAAGGATATTGTATTTGATGAGATGAGTACCTAGTATGTTGCTGAATAAGATGTTGTTGGGGATGATGTAAGTGCAAATGTGGTTGCACAAAATGCAAGTCAGCAATCACAGTCCTTGAATGGACCAGGAGAGTCCTCATCCAATGGTTCTGTTGATACACCATGGAGTGGCAGAATGCGTTATAATACCAGTCTTGGAAATGTAGTTGGTACATCACATAAAGGCAAAGAGAAAGTGGTTGAGCCCCTTGGTACATATGCTTGATATTTCTGGAGGGCATTCTCTTGTTGATAGAGAGTCTAGTGGCTCAGAGATGAACCTTGATGAGTGGAACTTGGGATTCTAGTAATGAGGACACGTGGTGTGAAGAAGGCTATGGAAACCATGAATGAAAAGTTATGAAGATCTCGAAGAGTCAAAAATCCTATGCAGAGGTTGACTTATGATGGTTATGTGGCACATCACTATGCTTATGTGACAAAAGTTATGCATGTTGTAGAACCCACATGTTTTGATGAGGCTATTGAAATGTGTGTTGGGAGAAGGTTATGGATGAGGAGATGGATGCATTGTATGGAAATGAGACTTGGGATTTGGTGCCATTGCTTGAAGGCAAGAAATCTATTGGTTTTAAGTGGATGTATAAGGTAAAACATAACAGTGATGGTAGCATAAGCACGTACAAGGCTAGGTTGGTAGCCAAAGGATATGCACAGACACATGGGATTGATTATAAAGAGACATTTGCCTCAGTTGTTGCAAAGATGACAACTGTGAGAGTTATGATTGCGGTGGCTGCAGCAGCTAAAGGCTAGTTTTTACATTAGATGGATGTAAAAAATGTGTTCTTGCATGGCGACTTGCAAGAAGAAATGTATATGAATGAGCCACCTAGTTTTGAGGATACAGGTCACCCAGAGTATGTATGTAAGCTTTGTAAGGCCATGTATGGGCTGAAGCAAGCTCCACGAGCATGGCATGACAAGATTGCTAAGTATCTTGTCACTATTGGTTTTCAGATGCAGATGCAGATCACTCTTTGTATGTGTGCAAGAGTGATGAGGGTAGGGTGATCATCACCATATATGTAGATGATCTTATTGTTGGGGGTGTCAACTTGGATGAGATTGAGGATGTGAAAAGTCTTCTCATCAAAAGGAAGTTTAAGATGAAGGATATGGAGATCTGCACTACTTTTTGGGAATTTAGATCATTCGCATACCTAAGGGTATATTGGTTGTCACATAGACGATATGTATTGGACATGTTGTCCAAGTATGGGATGGAGGATTTTAAGTCAATCTCGGTGCCATTAGATCAAAATGGTAAGCTTAGTGCGGATACTTGTTATGCGTTGGAGGATCCCACTATGTACAGGAAGATTGTGGGGAGTTTGGTCTATGTCATGATCAGCAGGCCAGATTTGAGTTACACTGTTGGCTTAGAGAGCCAGTTTATGCAAGTTTCGCACAAACCACATCTTGACAGTGTGTGACGTACACTTCGATATTTAAGGCCACTGTTGATTATGCATTGTTTTAAGCAGCATGTGTACCATTGGAGCTATATGGGTACATAGATGCAAATTGGGCAGGCACCATGTAATCCCGCTACACCTGATTGAGGGTAAGCAAGGATGTTGTATTTGATGAGATGAGTACCTAGTATGTTGCTGAATAAGATATTTGCTCCAATCTCAACATAGATGTTTTAGGTGATAGGCATACGATGTTTCAATATAAGCTGACACACATGACGACGAGGCATCTGCATGACCGTTCGACATTTACATCTTTGAAAGTTTTTTGTAGTTGGCACTAACATATCTTCGTCAAAAATTCTATAGTTGGATTACATCGAATAATCCACATCTATCCACTCCACTTAGTGTGTGCACATTATGGACCACTTATATATACTCTATTATGTGTGTTAGTCACGTTATCTTCTTTGTAGACCTCTTCTGTTGGTGTGAAGAAAGAAAATTTTCAATCTTACTTTATGTATTCTCTTTTAGGGTTTGTGTGAGTGTGTGTGCTTGTAAGAGCTCAAGCTCTCTTCTCCCTTGTATTTTTTCATGGTATCAAAGCTTGGTTCATGCTAAGGGTTGAGTGGCAAGCAAAAGAAGCACAGGAAGTGGTACGAGGGTAAGAGCTTCATCTACTCTTCTTCCTTTGTGTCGGTTACAAGTCAGCAATCATAGTCATTGAATGGACCAGGAGAGTCCTCATCCAACGGTTCTGTTGATAGACCATGGAGTGGCAGGATGCGTCATAATACCAGTCTTGGAAATGTAGTTGGTACATCACATAAAGGCAAAGAGAAAGTGGTTGAGCCCCTTGGTACATATGATTGATATTTCTGGAGGGCATTCTCTTGTTGATGGAGAGTCTAGTGGCTCAAAGATGAACCTTGATGAGAGGAACTTGGGATTCTAGTAATGAGGACACCTGGTGTGAAGAAGGCTATGGAAGCCATGAATGCAAAGTTATGAAGATCTCGAAGAGTTAAAAACCCTGTGCAAAGGTTGACTTATGATGGTTATGTGGCACATCACTATGCTTATGTGACAAAAGTTTGCATGTTGTAGAACCCATATGTTTTGATGAGGCTATTGATATGTGTGTTGGGAGAAGGTTATGGATGAGGAGATAATTGCATTACATGGAAATGAGACTTGGGATTTGGTGCCATTGCTTGAAGACAAGAAAGCTATTGGTTGTAAGTGGGTGTATAAGGTAAAACATAACAGTGATGGTAGCATAAGCAGGTACAAGGCTAGATTGGTAGTAAAAGGTTATGCGCAGACATATGGGACTGATTATGAACAGACATTTGCCTCGATTGCAAAGATGACAACTGTGAGAGTTGTGATTGCGGTGGCTGCAGCTAAAGGCTAGTTTTTACATCAGATGGATGTAAAAGATGTGTTCTTGCATGGCGACTTGCAAGAAGAAATGTATATGGATGAGCCACTTGGTTTTGAAGATACAAGTCACCCAGAGTATGTATGTAAGCTTCTAAGGCATTGTATGGGCTGAAGCAAGCTCCACGAGCATGGCATGGCATGACAAGATTGATGAGTATCTTGTCACTATTGGTTTTCTGATGTAGATCACTCTTTGTATGTAACACCATATTGGGGAATATGGGAATTTCCCATAAGTTTGGGACACGTGGTCAAAAGTTTGGATTAACCATAACTTGAACACCACTAATCCAAAATGAGTGCTTTATAGCTCTTTAGATTCCATTTTTCAAACGCTTTCCAACGATAGGTCATATGATAGGGTTTTGAGAAACTTGCTAACATGTTATCCATGTCCCCTTTTTTAAGTATTCAAAAATGGGAATTGGGAAATTCCCAAATTCACTAATATGGTGTTATGTGTGCAAGAGTGATGAGGGTAGGGTAGATGATCTTATTGTTGGGGGTGACAACTTGGATGAGATTGAGGATGTGAAAAGTCTTCTCATCAAAAGAAAGTTTTAGATGAAGGATCTGGAGATTGTATCGAGGGTGCGATAGTGTTATAAGGCCACATGTTTAGTGCAGTAGCAAATGCAAAACTAGCCACAAAAAATGCTAGCCTCGTTCATGATGTTTCTATGCTTTCAAAAGATGATGGTGCTAGCCTATAAAACTTGTGAAATTATCGCGAAACACATGCTTTCACCATTGAGAGCATGTGGATTGTACTTCAGTTTGGATCAAGGATTAGACTTGGATCAATGGTGTCAAACTGAAGGAGTGCAAAACAAGAGACATTTATGCATTAATGAGGAAGGAGGATGCCAATGTATTGTATTGCAACAAAATATGGATTGTAAAATTGAGCTCTTCTAGCTGGAAAAAGAGATGGCACTTGATCTAGAATTGCCAGGTCCCTAGGAAACTTCAAGTTTTTTTGTGGAGGGTTAGCATGTGGGCTTTACCTATTGGCTAAAAAATGCAAAAAGAAACATGGCTAGTGGCATTTTCCCTAGGTGCAGGTCTTCAATAGAAAGTGACGAACATTTGTTCTGGGAATGTCCAGCTCTAAGGACAACCTGGTGCAAAATGACTAAGTGGATAGAGGGGTGTAAACATGCAAACCTTTTGGGAGCACTGGTTACTTGGGAAGTGGGCAGTAAGTGTGATGAGCTCAGTGGGCTGGTGTTTAACATTATAAGAACTTGCATCTTATGGGAAATCTGGACTAGAAGGAATGAAATTGTGTTCTTGAGGGCTACATGTACAGGGCTGTAGGAAATAGAGTTGATGTATAAATATGTATGCATGTGTTGGTCTGTATGTAATGCAAATAAAATTAGATATCTGGAATTGGATTTTTTTATTCAAAATCTGTAGAGGAATATGCTTTGAATGTTTCCTTGATTTTGGCTAAGCTTCATGCATACTAGGGTTCTTTCCCTAATGATGGATTGGTGGCGCAGGTGAAATGTTGGATTGAGAAGAAAAGGCCTCCTAGATTCGGACCTAAAACTCAGAGATGGTACCGCAAGGAAAGCAACTGATAATACATTTGTTGCATTTATTGAGAGCCCGGTTGGCACTAGACCCACAGTTAAGGTTTGGTCAAAGCATGGGGGTATGCTAGAAAAACAATCCCCCCCGCGGCCAATGAGTAGCACGTTGGGGATGAAATTCGAAGCTGTGAGAGCTCAAACTATGAGAAAGAGCTTGCAGGAAGGAAGGGGGACAAGGCAAGACTCTACAATGAGTCATGGTTGGTTGGTGCCGCAGCTGTGGGACCAACATCGAGGAAACATGGATGCTATAATTGAAGGTGATCCTTTTTGCGTGTGCAGAACATCCAACAGCAGCCGTGACCCATCATCGTTACGTCTACGATCGGTCCCTCTTGATTGAATATTGTAATGCCTTTCGAACTCTTAGCATAGAGTATAAAGTCAAGGAGCTATTCAAACACAGGAGTAGTCACACAAAATCTTCCCCCCTCTCATACCTTGATTAAGTATTATAATGCCTTTTGTAATGAAGGGATTTTAGTGAGCACATACATATGAGGGATGGGCCTAGGCACATGGGGCTTAGGGGCATTTGCACATATGTTGTGTAGGGCATATGAGGGCCTTGGGACTATAAAAGGCACCAGCCCTAGGATAGTGTACCCTTTGATACCTTCTAATATCTTTTGATACATATGACCATTTAAGTTAATATTAGGTAATTTGGAAAAAATCTCATATTTTGGGAATTAATTACTCCATATAGTTTTGGACATATCTTATACATACCAACTCCAAATTTGTCCGAGGTCATAGATTTAGATTCTACTCTTCAAGATCTTTCCAATGATATGTCACATGAGGGGGTTTTGAAAAACTTGAGAAGTTCACCATGATCCCATTTTGCACACGGGAACGGGATTTTTCCAAAAATTGATCTAATATGGTGTTATTTGGTTATCTTCTTGCCTAGAGCAAGCTTCCATGGTGAGATTCTCCCTTCGAGATGCTACGATGGGGACCTACACCCTTATTGTCTACTCCAAGTATTGAGTGGGCCACTATCTTGCTATGGTATTTGAGCTCTTGGTACAGATCTTAATGCTTTGATTAGGAGATTAATCATTTTTGGAAATTTCTTAATCCAATTTTCACAATGTATTTTCTTGATGTGATGCATTGTGAAAATATCCACGCTCCTCATCAAAAGTGAAATGACCACCATAAATATCATCAAATCCATGGTCCAAATAACTGCTCTGGTGAGAATCTGGATGTGATGCATGTAAATCCACATAATGCACCATATAATCAAAGACCATGCATCCCAAATAACATATACTACATCCTGGCCCCAAACAAAATAGGATCGTGTCGACATCCATAGGAGCCAAATGAACATAGCTCAAGGTCGGCCTCATGTAGAGTCAAATGTGAACTCATGCCACCATCACATGTAGCACCACTCAAAAAGTCAAAGGCATGATCCTCCATATCAATGTATGTATGAGTATTATCCGAGCCATGCACAATATCTACATGTGCAAGACACTCTATATGTGTCTATCCCTCTAAGATAAAAACTGGACCGTCATAAAGATCACCATCACTAAGCATTGACAAAGTGTCCACACAAGAGAGATAAGTGGTATCAACCGACTCACTATCAATGGAATCTCCAAGGCCACTAAGGTAATCCCCAAAGATAAAGAAAATATCCATCAATGGTGTCCCTATATGACCTAAATCCCATGATAAATCAATCTCCAATAACACTGGATCTAAGGAAATACCTAGATCAAATGTAAAGCTCTCTTGAGGTCAATGTCATAAGATATGATAAAAATATGATCTATATTCATACTCCTATGATGTCTCACCTCTACAAACTCATCACGACTCTCATGCACTATCCTTGACTGCTCAATCACAACATCGCGTTCCACACGAATGCTTCTAGGAATGCTATGAAAGCTAGGAGTAGTGGTCGTATCCAAAATCTCTCCACATGTGACAACTCTAGAGTAGTAGCCCAACACATCTAATACTAGAACCTCATGTCTATGCTCCTCATGGTCTATGATGTGCTCATCAACATGTGAAGTATCATCCCCATGATAGTCTAATGTATCACTATGATCCGTCAATGCATCACTATGATCCACTGGAAGGTAGGTAGACATAGGCGTATCAACAATCACAATGCTCGTAATGCTTGCTGTCATCCCTCCCGTCAAGATCATGCCCACATGATCTGACTCACACATATCACTCTCACTTTCACTATCACATACATCATCATCATGTGCATATGTTTGAGTGGCAACATATGCACATATATCACTATCATCATGTGTACATGTGTGTGTGATGCATCAATAGCATCATGTGTATGTGTGCATGATACATCATCATAGGTATGTGGGTGTGATACTGCATGGCCATCACCATGTGTACATATGTCAACAACAATATCATCATCAACATGATGATGATCATCACTATCTACATCATCATCCATTGAGTACATGTCAACATGATACCCATCCTCAGGTATATAGTCATCTCTGCTCACAAATGTAGGGCACTCAATCAAGTCCCCACATACATTGTCCCATGAAAGCAATGTCGAACCATCCATGTAAAGATAACCACATAGTTTCTCAACAAAATCACCATAACGGACATCCTCCTCATCAAATAAGTGTCTAAACTAGCTAGGCAACCACATTTGAAGCTCAAACATCCATATGTGACATGAATACAATGTGTCATCATAGCATGATGTCAGTGAAGAAGAATCTAGAGGTCGAAGCTGTGATGTGCCAAATGTATGTATGAACTCGGCAAATGATATGCATCTCCTCACATGAAATGGAAAATCAAGATGACGGGCATAGAGCCATAGTAATAGGGTATGAGTGGATGCCTCACAATCAGTGTGTGCAGAAATTTTGACAGTGCAGTTTTCTGCAAAACAGGCATACATATTCTATTGTGGACCGTGCTACATAGCACGAGTTGTTTTCTGTTCAATCTTTGCTTCATTATAGGTAGCTTTTGCATCAATTTTAGTCAGTGGCCATGGCTGATAATAGCAATGATATATTTCGCATGTTGTCCGCTGATGACAAATTGGATGGAGACAGCAACTACCCACTTTGGGCATACATGATGCAGCATGTTTTGGTTGCAAAAGGAGTGTGGAACATTGTGCAGGGTATGGATGAACGTCTAGGTTGATGTATGTGGGCCTATGCAAACTCCGTCATTTAGTAAACACTTATACTTCGTGACTTTCATTGATGATCACTCAAGGCATGCATGGGTATATCCACTGAAGGCAAAGTACGAAGTGTTTTTGTGCTTCAAACAGTTTTTGCTTATGGTTGAAAATGTATCCAATTGTACTGTGGGCACCCTCCGTTCTGATCGGGGGGGGAGTACATGTCTAAAGAGTTTGATGCATTTTTGGCTAGTCGTGGGATAAAACACCAATGTATAGTGCCGTATACCCCTCAGTAAAATGGTATTGCTGAGAGGAAAAACAATTCACTTATGGAGATGGCACGATGTATGGTCAAGAGCCAAGCTTTGCCACATGCATTTTGGCTTGAGGCTGTCATGTGTGCTGCATATGTACTCAACAGGTGTCCCACTAAGGCCTTGCAGTCTGTTATTCCATACGAAGCTTGGCATGGCAAGAAGCCTTCTATTGGTCACTTGCGTGTCTTTGGTTGCTTGGCCTATGCTTTAGTGCCTGTGCAACAATGTAGAAAATTGGATGATAAGGCTGTCAAATGCATTTTTGTTGGTTACAATGCTGAGAGCAAGGATTACAGATTGTATCATCCACAGTCAACGCGTATCTTGATCAGTCGAGATGTTGTTTTTGTGGAAGATGTTGTGCAGTCTTTGTTATCATATACCAAAGAGATAGGTGTGAGCTCACGGGATGTATTTGATACGTTGTTGCCTCTGTTTATAGGTGGGAATTCAAATATAAGTCCTAATGAGGCAAATATTCAGCCTATGCAGATTTCAAACGACATCATAGATCAGCCTATTTCTGATGCAGATTTACAAGATGTAATTTATGAGAGGATAGGGCTGAAAATGAGTAGGCTAGAGGTACGCCTAAATGGCTAGTGCAAACCTTGCGTGATAGTAAAATTGATGCACCTATTTCTAGTTGTACTCATTCAGGTTTTCAGCATGCCTCTTATGCATCAGATTGTTATGCTTTGGCTGTGTCTAGTATGTGTGAAGAGGAAGAACCTATTTCATTTGATGAGGCACAAAAATCAAAAAATTGGTTGGCTGTAATGCAAAGTGAATATGATGCTATAATGAAGAATGGTACATGGTCTTTGTGTGATTTGCCTATTGGTAAAAAGGTCATTAGATGTAAGTGGGTTTTTAAGTTGAAACGAAAGCCAAATGGCAGTGTTGATTGCTATAAGACTAGACTTGTTGCAAAGGGTTATGCTCAAGAAAAGGGCATTTATTTTGATGAGACCTTTGCTCACACTTATTGTATGACTACCATTCGTAGCATTTGTGCATTGGCAGCTCATAATGGTTGGAATGTACATCAGTTGAACATAAAGACTGCGTTCTTGAATGGAGATTTGCATGAGGAGGTGTACGTATCGTAGCCTCGTGGTTTTGTTCAAAGAGGGCAGGAAAACAAAGTGTACAGGTTGAAAAAGGCTTTATATGGTTTAAAGCAAGCTCCAAGATCTTGGTATGAAAAGATACATGCATATTTGACTGCACATGGTTTTTAGAATAGTCCAACAGAAAGCACTTTGTATATTAAACGTGTGGATGATGTACATCTAATCATTGCTCTCTATGTCGATGACATGCTACGCACAGGACCAAATGAGAGTCATATTGCTGATTTTAAGGCTAGTTTGAATGCCTCTTTTGAGATATCAGATTTGGGACATTTGCATCATTATTTGGGGATACAATTTAAGTAGTGTGATGGAGGTATTGCTTTGTGTCAGACAAAGTATATTGAGACATTGTTGCGGAGATTTGGCCTTGAAGACTGCAAGCCTATTGCTACTCCAATGGAGAAAGGTTTGAAGTTGAGTCTTCATGATGCTGGAGATCACTTTGATGTCACACTCTATCAAATAGCTATTGGTTGCCTCATTTATGTATGCATTACGAGACCAGACATTCAGTTTGTAGTCTCACAGGTGAGCAGGTTTATGCATAGCCCAGGGTCTCAGCATTAGAAGGCAGTTAAACGCATCTTTCGCTACTTGAGTGGCACCATACATCTTGGGTTGTTTTATCCCAAGGGGGGATCGTTGCCGCCAGATTTACATGCTTTTTCGGACTCAGATTGGGCTGGTTGCTATGACACAAGAGTTTCCACCATTGGTTTTTGTTGCATGCTTGGTAGCTCATGCATATCTTGATTGAGCAAGAAGCAACCTACTGTGGCCACTTCTAGTTGTGAAGCTCAATACACGGTAGCTTTCACACTACGGTTGAATGTGTGTGGTTCAGACGGCTTATGGCTGACTTGGGTGTTGGACAGGAGTCTACCACCTCTATCTACATTGATAGTCAGAGTGCATTGGCAGTTGCGAGAAACCTAGTTTTTCATGCTCGCACAAAGCACATTGAGGTGCATTATCACTACGTGAGGGAGAGACTCTCAGCAGGAGAGATCAGCTTAGCATATGTGCCAACACAGGACAACCTCGCCGATCTTTTCACAAAGGCGCTTCCTTGTGAGAAGTTTGAAGCTTTCCGCAAAGCTTTGGGCTTTCTCCCCTTTGTGGACTGATCTACTTCGGGCATGGCACTTCCCTATACATGAGTGCCAGCTCTCGTTCACACCATCACTCCCAGAGGGGATTTGTTGCCATATATATAGGTAGTGATGTGTGTGAACACACTTAGGACCGCCGGGGTACTTTTTCCTTCCTTAGAAGGTTTTTTCCCCCGGCTTGTATATACGCCCATCATTCTAGGGCTAACTTATCTTTGTACATTAATACAATCTAATATACTGTGTGTTGTGTGCATTCTTGCTTCTTCTTCTCCAAGCTTTGTGTGCTTTCCTACAACCCTAATTCCAACAATTAGGCTATGCTACGGCTTTGATCTGCTCTATATGTTGCAATCTGGTAGGTCACCTGTTCCAAGCATAACTGATTGTCCTAATTGTTCATGATGTTACTCGGGCGGCTCCTTTGGGATCACCACGTTAAGTGTCGAGCTTCCATGAGCCATGAATTTGGCTTCGGTTTTTGATTTTAGCTCCACCTATGGCCATGGCTGGCTACCATCTTGTGCATGCATATGATGGCCTCCAGACTAGCTGCTTGTGTACACCTTCGTGGTGGCTGGCTGCGCGTATGCACAATTACTCATGAGAAGCCTCTCTCAGTCGATGCTATGTGTCAGACTTTAGCTAATATAGCTCATGCAAATCCTCCCCCGCACTGCTTCCTGCCTACAAAAATTGCCTGCCTCTGTTTTTCCACACCCATGTGTGAGAATAGAACGTGAGCAAGACACCAATCAGGAATATCATGGCATCGCCATTAGGATTTCCTACTTTTTGCTACAGATCGCTAGTTCTTCTATTTTTCCACCATGAATTTCTTCAAGTCCTCTCTCTTTCTTGATTTCAAGATTCTGGATGTTTTGGTCCTAAACTAGGAAGATGAAACCTTCAATGCCCCTGATAATTTTTCTTTGAAAATGCTTTCTTGCTCTTGTAGATATGTAGATCCTTTCTAACTGTTGGTGCCTTTGAAGCTAGGTGATGAAAATCATGTGCATGTAGAAACTTTCTCCATTTGTGAATCTGCAAGAGCTTTGATGACATGAACTTGCTAGGTTGAGTCTTGAATGATTGAGGTTATGAAGCTCTACACTTAAGCTCTAGTGTGCAAATTTTTTCCCTATTGCATTCAATGGTGCTTTGCACTATGTCTGAGAGCTACTAAAGCTCAGTGAAGAAACTGTGTGAGCTTGGTGTAAATCCTTGAAGGAAACTGGAAACTCAAGGCTTAATGATGCCAAAATCCAAACTCCAAACTATTTTCTTTCTCAAAATCAAACTGTGCACTATTTCTTGGACATCTTCACACTCAAGGAAACCTTGTATTTAAGTAAGGAGAACCTTGTGGTGTATGGGGCACACTAGCTCATACCAGTGAACTGGGTTCAATTCCTAGCAAGGCCATTCCTAGTCCTAGCAAGGCCATACTTGCAAAGACAGTGATAACCAACAAAATTTTCTTGCTTGCAAAGACAGTGATAACCAACAAAATTTTCTTAATGTATTACTTTACTTGTAATACATTAAGATTTATACTAATCTGTGTAGATTTGTACTACTCCAATAGATTTGTAATCTTTGTCTATCTTCTTTGCAAGAAAGTATCAAGATTAGAAAGATTTTATCGAGAATCACTTAGAGTTTTGTTTATGCATCAAGATTTGATTTCAGCACAAATAACTTTGCATAATCTGTGAATTACTTTGTTGTGTACTATAGCTCTACAATAGAACTGTACTATGCACTGTTATCTTCAAAACTATTTTTTAATCAGCATAGTAAACTGTATTTTGTATACTTCTTGAAACTTCACCAAGCTTTTGCACCAAATCTTGAAAATTTGTTCAAAACTACAATGAATCTGCACTCAACACATCACTCTACAACTCTGTAACATAAATTTGAGAACTCTACACACAAAAATCTGTAATACTTTGCACAACAACCTTAATTTTCTACATAATATTTTGAAAAAATCTGCACAACAACCTAGATTTTTTGCACAACAACCCGCTTCTTGCAATGTTTCTTTCAAGAAATCAAGATCTGGGAATCTAGGGTTTATTCTAGAAGAAATAAGAGCTTAAAGGATTAATATTTGAAACTATAAACTCTCTAAGCAAGAAAATCTCTCAATATTATTGCTAAAATCTCTGTAAATCCTAATTTTGAAAATCAAGGTCAAGATAATCAAGAAGTTGAAGAAATCAAATAGTAAAGTAGATTACGGTTTTGAAAATAGTGTTTAATATAGATTCAAAAATGATTAACAGAAATTTCATTGCTAATCTTGTCAAACAAAAAATAAGCAAATCTGAAAATTGCATAAAAACCAAATTTAAAAATGATTAACACTAATCAAGATTAAGAAAATACATTTCAAAAAACTAGATTAATAATAATCCAAAAATGATTATCAGTAATCAAGATCAAGAAAAAGCATTCTGAAAACTGGATTAAACATAATTCCAAAATGATTCACTAATCACTCCCAAGCAATGATCTAAGCCAAGGACTCTAATCCTAGGGATCTAAGCCAAGAGATCTAATCCTAGGGCTTTGATACCAATTGGAATGGAGTGATACTAATTGGAATGGAGTGATCAGCTCTAATACCAATTAGAATGGAGTGATCATAAAGCTCAGATTAGGGACAAATCATCATGGATTAATACAAGATTATGGATAATTTCATACAATGGCCATGATGCCTAAGTGAGTTAACCTCCCACCAAGAGGATGGAAACAACCTTCCATAGGCCTAGGTTAAAATCCATGAGGCTCCAAGAGTCATGAGATGACTAATGCCAAAAGGTATCAAAAGATGCAAAAAGGTATAAAGGGTACAATGATAGTCCATGAGCCCCTTTTTATACTTGAGCCCATGACCAAGGTCCTAGACCTAAATTAAAGGTGTTTCTTCATTACATGCGTAGAATCTTGATGCAATTTCAAGAAAGTTTACATATTATAGCTACAAAATATAATTTGATGTGCAGTTTCAAGTGTAGAGTTGAAGGATATTGAAGATCTGTTTCAAGATCAGTGTAGAATTTATATTCATGTGCAGAAAGCAAAGATTCACAGTTGTGAGTGATATTTGTTTAAAATCCTACACATAGTTTGCATCTCTTTGCTATTTGTCATAGTTTTTGTTTAATTCTTACAAGAAACAATTGAAATACCAAGAAACAGTTGACAATACCAAGAAATGTTTGCAAAGAAAGATTAAACTATAGTTACTTGTGAAGATTATCCATAAATTAGATTGTTTACATTCTAATCAAGTGGATTGATATTAATTTTCAAACATTAGTGCTAATTTTAGAAAAATCCAAGCAAATAAGTCACAAAAGTGCTATCTTGATAACTTGCAACTATAATTTTGGTAAAGATTGAGTGCAGATTGTATCTCAATGCAAAAAACAATTTATATTTCTACGTATTTAATGCACATATAGAGTATGGCCTCGTTTGGAATTGAACCCAGTCCACTAGTGTGAGCCAGTGTGCCCCATATATACCACAGGTTTCTCCTAACTTGTATAGAAGGCTTCTTGAGTGGGAAGTTCTCTCACAGGAATGATTAGTGATAAACATGAAAGTAAAATCAAGATTGAGTTCTACAACCACATAATACATGAGCCTTTTTCATCATTGATCATTGGTGAAGCTCGGAATAGTATGGCAAATATGCGAGATACGAGAAAACGGTTTGTTGTTGAGGAGGTGCTCATTTCACTAATTAAAGCCTTTGATTGACCCTAGATTTATAGAGATCATCGATTACTAGAGCCTTGTCCCTTAGTCTCCTATTATAACTAGATGATGACGATGGGAGCGCAACTCACCAGCAAAACTGTATGCATCAAGCTGGTGAGATTGACACGATTTGCATATCCACACAAGCACCTCCGTGCTGCGTGACAATGCTAATAGAATGATGGTGGCAATGCCCATGAGCATGGTTAGATACCGCAACATGTTGTCTGGATAGCAATCAAAAGGCATTAGATCAACTTGATGCACCTATAGCTCCTCATCAATGCTAGAATAACACCCGCATTTAGTTTGTTCCCAACTCGAGCTGGGGATATATTTCATGTGCTTTCCCTTGTCGTGTAGCGGGGGAGTGCATGAAACACTTTCCACCTGGAACCCCGCTCAGTCGGGTTCACCTCTCTTGCTAGCTCAGCAAGAGCTAGCTCAATAGAACCAGCCCTAAGAAAGACTTTCTGATCAACACGCATCAATGCTTACATGGTTCAAAAAAGTTCATATCCATTAAAAGGAAACTACTTGAAAAAAAGCACTAACATAAGCATAATGAAGAACGAAATTACATGTGAAAATTTGCCAAAAATTCAACCCATCGTCCTTGACGAGGATTCATCACTGGCTGAGTAAAGATGTAAGTCAATTATCTTCCTTAGGGAACATACTTTTTCAAAGATTAACCCTTAGAGCCCTTGTTTCTTTAGAATTGAAACCCTAGATTGCCAAATCTTTGATTTCTCGAAGGAATATTGCAAGAAGAAGGTTGCTGTGCAAAAATTTGGTGCAGTTTCAAGAAAGTGTACAGAATCTTGATACAATTTCAAGAATGTTTATAGAATACATAAAGTTTGCATAATATAATTTGATGTGCAGTTTCAAGTGCAAAGTTGAAGGATATTGAAGATTTGTTTTAAGATCAGTGCAGAATTAAAGATTCATGTACAAAAAGCAAGATTGAAGCAAAGATTCATAGTTGTCAGTGATATTTGTCAAAAATCATACACATAGTTTACATCTCTTTGCTATTTGTCATAGTTTTTGTTGAATTCTTACAAGAAACAGTTGAAATATTAAGAAACAGATGAAATACCAAGAAATAGTTGACAACACCAAGAAAGGTTTGCAAAGAAAGATTAAACTATAGTGATTTGTGAAGATTATCCTTTAAAATAGATTGTTTATAGTCTAATGAAGTGGATTGATATTAATTTTCAAAGACTAGTGTTAATTTTGGTAAAATCCAAGCAAATAAGTCACAAAAGTGATGTCTTGATAACTTGCAACTACATTTTTGGTAAAGATTAAGTGTAGATTGTATCTTAATGCAGAAAATGGTGTACATTTCAAGATGAGTGCAGAATTAATGATTCATGCACATAAAGCACCATTGAAGCAAAGATTCACAGTTTTGTAAGTGATATTTGCCAAAAAATCCTACACATAGTTTGCATCTCTTCGCTATTTGTCATTTTTTGTTGAATTCCAAGAAATAGTTGAAATATCTAGAAATTGTGAAATAACAATTGACAATACCAAGAAATGTTTGCAAAGAAAGATTAAATTAGAGTGATTTGTGAAGATTATCCTCAAATAATCAACTAGATTGATATTAATTTTCCAAGATTAGTGTTAATTTTATGAAACTCCAAGAAAATAAGTCACATAAGTGCTGCCTTAATAACTTGCAACTTTAGTTTTGGTAAAGATTGTAGCTTAATACAGAAAACAATGTAGATTTATGTGTATTTGATGCACATAAACATTATGGCCCTAGTGGGAATTGAACCGAGTCCACTTGTGTGAGCCAGTGCACCCCATACATCATAGGCTCCTCCTAACCTGTATACAAGGCTTCTTGAGTGGGAAGTTCTCTCGTATAAATGATTAGTGATAAACAAGATAGTAAGATCAAGAGTGGGTTCTACAACAACATAATACACATGAGCCTTTTCATCATTGAGCTCTAGTTAAAAAGCTCTCATTAAAAGAGGGAAAACAGTTGGGCAGTGGATCTCTCTTGGAGATTGCTTAAGTTTATCCACTTATACTGTGTTGATATCCTAGATGATGTACTTGAAGGCATAGTAGCAGAAATCTACAACAAACCAAGTACAAGATGCAAATGCAATAATCAACAAGTACATATTAAGGAAAGTTCCCATTCAAGTTGTCTATAACACAACAATTATGCAAGAACAAGAAGAATGGAGAGTTGAACATTAATTTTGTAGAACTTAAATAGGTGTTTCTCTACAAGAAGAGTTTCTTTATTGACAAAAGAAATAGCTTGTTGACTACACATAGCACTTATGAGTTGGCCTACATTACAAAGAAGATTGGAATAGGCTTGAAGCCACTATTGGGGTGGAAAAGACTGATGTATTGTGCTCATGCATGTTGGAACTTCATCCTACACTGAAGTACTTAAACCATATCACAAATGGTGGGGTGGAAAAGATTGATGTGTTTTGGTCGTGCATGTGAAGGACCAATGGCACAAAAATAAGGTTATGGCTTAGAGATGGAGTGTAAGAAGGTAAGACATGTTGCCTCCTCAACCTCCATATTGGCCACCTACATAGCCTTGATCAATGTAGAGCAAAAACAATAGTGCCTCCTTCATTCCTTCGACCTATAATATATGCTCAACATCCAAAAATGCATTCTCACTCTAAGTACCGTTGTTTCGTATGAAAAGATGCAGGGGAGAAGAGAGCTTGAGCTCTTAAAAGCACACACACACTCACACAAACCCAACTAGAAGAGAACACACAAGGTGAGAGACTGAAAATTCTTCTTCTTCTTCATAACACAACAAAAGAGGTCTACAAAGAAGATAAAGTAACTAACACACATAATAGAGTATATACAAGCAGTCCATAATGTGAACACACTAAGTGGAGTCGGTAGATGTGGACTAGTCGATGTAGTCCAGCTATAGAATCTCTAGCAAAGATATGTCGATGCCAGCTACCAAACTTGCGTGATGTAAATGTCGAACGGTCATGTAGGCGCCTTGTGAGTGTCAGGTCATGTTGAGCTTGACATCTCAACACTCCCCCTCAAGCTCAACTCCAGCTCATGAACTCCAAGCATATCTTAAAATCTGCAGAGCTTCTTAGCTCCCAAGGCCTTCATGAAGATGTCAGCGACCTGATCCTATGTGCTGACATAGGCCAAGTGGATGTCGCATGCAAACACTCTCTCCCTGATGAAGTGGTAATGTTCCTCAATGTGTTTTATTTGCGCATGGAAAATTGGGTTCCTAACCAATTGTATATTACTAAGATTATCACAATATATGATAACCTTTCTCTGAATATGCAACCCCAAATCAATAAGTAGCTTGCGTACCCAAGCTACCTCACATGCTACCACTGCTACTCCTTTGTACTCTGTCTCTATACTCGATGACAAGGCAACTGTGGGCTGCTTCTTACTACTCCATGTCACAGCAGCACTCCCCAATGAAACATAAATCCACTGATAGATCTCTTGTCTGGATCCTTACCTAGGATAGTAATATATGCACATTAGCTACCTCTTTGCAATGATTGTGACATCTTTATCATGCAAGACAAACTATAACATCAACTAAGAGCTAGCAAATTATCTAAAATTTTGCTCGAATCCCCCTATAACTCTTCCATTGAGAAGCACTTTAGAATATCCACCCAAGGAAAGTCTAGTATAAATGCATGTAGCCATTTTAATTACAAATCCCAATTTTTCCATCACCCTAGCAATCAATGACCACTGTATCCTATCATCATAAGCTTTCTCTAAGTCCCATTGCATCATAATGCATTTCTGCTTAGTTTTAGTGGCCACATCTCTACCCAGTAATACACCTACCTTTGATAAAGCCATGTTGTTTTTTTGAGGTAGCCTCTTGCAACACAGGGGAAGTCAGCTCATATTTTAACATCAGTATATATCATTAAAAAAAAACACTCCACAATCCATCCCCATTACTACCATTACTTCTAACTACTACACATGCACTTTGTACATGTAACTTCTCCATGAAAAATAGCAATATTGACACTATAGGGACTCTCATGTTCCATACAAGTCCAAGGATAAACACTTTATGCTTCCCTATTACCTAGAAGAGGTTGCTATCACCTCGCAAGTCATGCCTTCAAGGGCTTTTCAAACATAAAAGGCCTCTTCATCGAGACATGCCTTCAAGACCTCTTTGAACATCATTAGGACATTTTGGAGATCATTTGTAGGGCCTTCTAAGAAATTCATGAATTACTATTTTCTCTCTCTAGAAAAAATGTACAAATATAAAACAACTGAATTTTGAGATGTGATTATTCTACTCTTGCATTTATGAATAGCTGCTGCAAGCTTTTCATAAATTCGAATCATAATATATCCTTATTCTAATATAATTCTTGTCAGATTGTCATAAAGTATTTTTTTTTGTATCTTATACACCAAGATAGGGCTCTTTAATGAAGCATTTCATGCTTAGAATTGAAATTCTAATAAACCCCTTGATAGTATAAGCAAGATATTATCACCCTATCTTCACCCTTACACATAGTCCATGGAGAGCAACAGTGTAAGTAACCATTCTACTAGCATGCTTAACGAAGTAGACAATAACAGAAAATATTATCTCCACATTGATCTTGATAGTGAGTATGAGCCCATTCAAAAGCGCAGAAAACAATCTTCCACGCTCTCATCAAATGATAAAGCAAACATGAGAGGGTCTGGTTTGTAGTACATAGATCTTTGGTGTGATGGATCAATCTATCCTATCAACCCTACAACCGCTTCCCATCCTTCATTCTCTAATCCCACAACTCTATTACGTTTTACAGGAGATGGAGTCAATGGATTGCTAGGATACTATCAATCCATCGTTGCCTATGCAAATAGTGAAAGGCAACACTCTCAAGCATCTCAACTTCTTCGTTCAATAGAAGAATGCAAGGCACTAAAATTGAACGAAGGCAAAAGGAAACAAGTGTTGGACTACGACAAAGGAAGAGAAAGCTCAAGAAGTTTAGATTCCAACATAACACATTACATGGTAAGGTTCATGATTATGTTCTTTTAGTTGACATGAACAACTGATTGATGCACATCTGTTTCTCTCTTTGTTGATATGTAGCATATTCTCTACAACCATATGCCATTTTTTATCCAAAAATATGGAAACCCTAGTTCTTCGAACACTCAAGGGATGGAAAAGTCACACTATATGGCACGAAATGCATATTTCAGGCATACACAACATGGTGGAGGAAGGAGAAAAGAAAACAGCATGCATGAAGTATTCCATTGGTTCTTTCCAAGAGTATAGGCATGATCAACTGCCTGTCTTCAACATTGAACTCCTATAGATCATTTGGCATCTTCAAACCTTAACACTTGAGAAGAACCAGGTCTAGAGACTTCGCTTCTTCTTCCTCTCATTCAAGTTGGACCTCATTAACAACTTCTATGTCTTCATAAAATTAGGTCGGGTGGTCTCATCTGTAGAAACATCCTCATCAACAGTCTCCTCGTAGAACACCTCTTCCCCTAATGAAGGGAGGATATATATCACTACAAGACAATGCTGCCATACACGCGTTTCATACACGCGATAAATTACGAACGCGTGTATGGTCGCGCTTGTATTTGAATAGAATCGGGCGCGTGTATTTTAGCATTTAAGTTCGCGTGTATATTTGCATTTATCAACGCGTGTATAAACGTGTTTATATACACGCAGTAATATACGCATAAATACACGATAATATTCACGGGGTAATACTCGCTATTATACACGGATAAATACACGCTACTATACACGGATTAATACACGCATGGCAGAGAAAAACTGAAAAAAAACTGAATTCCTTTACAAAATTGAAAACTATTTTCCTTAAACCATCTCATAGTACATTACAGTATACATCATTACACAATCCCACTACATGCATTTACAACAATGAAATATATTCAAAAATAAATCATGCATATGAGATGATAGAAATGTCATCAATTTAGAACATATAGTGACGGATTGGTTAGGGTTCGATCTCATCTTCAATAAGATCCATCCTTGCCAAACGATCAACATCAATATCCATTTGATCAATTGGTAAGGCTACGATTAAATTTATTCCACTATCGATATTCTGTACTCCATTGATAATGGTATCGATGTCCTGATCATCCTCATCAACATCACCATCATCCTCAATGGTAGGGTCATTCTCATGATCATGAGAAATGGCATGCTCATCCTCATTATCATGATCATCTCTTATTTCTTGATCATCGATCACAACATCTTCAATGGCAGGTTCGACGTCATCTTCATTGCGGCTTGTTACATCCTCCATATGCTCCATATCAGTGAATGTATTATACATCACTTTGGAACGTGGTGCAATAGGGATGACGTACCACCATTTGATGTCATGCACCATTGGTAGATAGATAACTCAAATACACACAGTACAGTAATTAATTAGCATATCAAAAGTCAAGGGGTACGCGAGCTGAGATATATATGTACATGAAACACATTAGTAAAAAAATGCATACCTGCTCACATTGTTGTGGCAATACGAGCCTATCTTTCTTTGTTTGCCAGAACTTTGTAGAGTCAATAGTTACATATCCACTTGCATGGCGTTTTATCGTTGCATCAGGCCCTTTTTCCACCACGTTCATTTGCCATTTGACATCCAAAACATACACAAAGAAGCGACGAAAGTCAAGCCTAAATATGTCTTGGATTATGCCACAATAATCATCCATTTTTCCATTAGCTCCCTCAAAGCTACTAATGACACCGCAATCTTGTGTATTTCTCTTTTCATCAATTCTTTGTGTTCGAAAATGCTTGCCTTCACACCATATAGCATTGAACATAGTGCACTGGACCAAAATAGAAGCAATATTTGTGTAAGCAATGTGAATTAATATTAAAAGCAAATCACTTACAACTAATGCAAAACATTAGTTCTATGTACCTTTGACATGCATCCTCGTGCATACTCCCATTCTTCTGCCGTGATATGCAGCCCCTCGTCGCTCTCTGCTCTCTCCATTTCCTCATGCAACCAATCAACATGGATATCATTCGGAAGTGTTGCTAGATGCTTAGGGTACGCCTTCGGAGAGCCATGTTGCCTCCGAAAGAGAGCTCTTTCTGCTTGCCTTTTTGTCTTTGCATCCTCATATCTTGTAACCCATCTGCTCATCACATCACTATTAAGGATACAAGTGAAATTGAGATCATCAATCAATGTTCTGTCAATTACTTTACTCTGTCCTTTTCCTTGAGGCACAATAGAGGTCATCCTCAAGTCCTCTTCATTGCTCCATAGTCGTGGCAAAGAGCTGTCCACCTGACCAAGAAATTCTGAAATATATACAAGAGACTCTTGTATCAACCAACCCTCGGCCATGCTTCCTTCAGGCCTTGCACTTTGCCTCACAAAGTCTTTTAAGGTCTTCATGAAGCGCTCTAGGAAGAACATCCAACGTGCATGCACAGTACCACATAAAGCAATTTCGTCCACTAAATGCACAATGAGATGTAGTTGACTTGTGAGAATGGTTCGCGGAAAAGTCTCCTCTACCAAACAAACCACCTCCACTGCCATAACACGCGCATCATCCAACGTGGCTGGATCAATTGCTTTGGAACTAACATATCTGAAAAATAAATAAATAGTACGTTATACCTCATGCACGTTCATTTTGCAAGGTATAATGAAGGGTGATCTGAGCATGGGTTTTACATACCTCACAAGCTCGCCCATCTTATAAATACATTTTTTCAAACTCTTATTCGCACAATGGTCGATGCTAGTAGGTAGTATGAACTGCGCACAATGGTCGATGCTAGTATGAACTGCGCACATAAGAGCACATTTATGGTTTATGGCATTACAAAATTTAATTTCAACGTACGTACAAGACTTGGAAAACACTTACTTGAAGCATCTTGTGCCAATCGTGGGACTTCAACCCATATAGTTGCTCAACGCCTCTTTTCTTAGTGGTTGTAAAGGCTCCCTTCAATGATCTCATGCATCCAGTGGGAGTACGCAAAGTGGTGATGGCCTGCTTTACCTGCTTCTCCTCTTTCTTTGATATAATCCATGGTGCAGGCGGAAGACGAACGTGCCCACCCACCTCTCGTGGCCAAGCTTGACGCATACGTCCTGCGACCCGCAAGTCCTCACGTACGCTAACATTGTCTCGTTTACCAGTAATATGTTCCCAAATACCAGATCCCACATTCTTGAAGATGTGCATGGGATCAAGAAGATGGTTGATCTTAAGATGGGTTCAATATGGCAGCCGGAAAAAAATGGAGTACCTGCACAAGGGATTGCTCTATGTGACCTACACAAAACAAGATTGAAAAAACATCACTATACCTGTTCATGCCATCTGGAGGAAGAATAGTTGTAGACTCCCAAATACGCTTCCAATCTTTTGCACGAAGTGTTTGTGGAGGAATGTTACTCTTACTAGCAACATATTTAGGATGATCTGAGGGGAGAAATCGATGATGATTATCGAATATAGTCTTACACAAATCATCAGCATACTCATGTACTAACGAAGGGCCACAAACAGGACATGCATGTTTACCCGATGTTTTCAAACCTGTTAAAATGTAAATAAAAGTTAGAATAATAAAGTCAAACCGTCTAATTAATATATATAGCCAATAGTAATAGAGTAGGGAGGTAATTAGAATTCTTACCAGAACAATTGCTGTATCCTGGAAAGTCATGCATTGTCCACATCAACACTGCTTTTAAGTCGAAGTGTCGAGAGGAGGGAGACCTACTAATGTCCACCACCGCAACACCTCTCCATAGTTCCTCCAACTCATCAATCAGTGGTTCAAGATAAACATCCATATGCTTGACTTTATGTTTCCCTGGAATTAGAAGGGATAACATAAGATGTCCCTTCTTGATCGCCATTGATGGTGGAAGGTTGTAATTCACCAACACAACTGGCCACACGCTGTATGCGGTGCTTTTGAAACCAAATGGATTCACTCCATCCATACCTAGGCCAAGTCTCAAGTTTCTGGGCTCTGTTTTAAAGCTGGGCCACTTATCTTCAATATGCTTCCAAGCAGGAGTGTCTGCGGGAATTCTCCACATGCCATCATCCGATCGATGTGAGGAATGCCATGACATGAGCTCTGCTATGGATTTGCACTTGAACATGTGTTTGATGCGAGGAATTATAGGAAAGTGTCGCAAGACTTTACGTGGTACATCAAAACTCTTCATATCTGTTCTGTACGTTGCTTCACCACAAGTGGGACAATGTAGAGCCTCCTTATGCGTCCCACGAAAGAGAATGCAATCATTGACGCATGCATGTATTTTATCATAATCCAGTCCTCCAAGAGATGTCACATAGCGCCTCGCTATGTCTCTTGAGGTGGGTAGTCTATTTTCCTTTGGAAGCATGTTTGATAATAGCCTGCATCCAATATCATCAATTATAATTAGTCTTAAATCCTAAACCTTAAACCACTAATTCAAATTTGTAAGTTAGAATGCTTACTTCAACAATGCGTCAAGACTTGCATTGCTCCATCCATAAACTGTTTGTATATTAAGTAGTTCAAGTGAAGCACGTAAAACTAAGAATGTGCACCCTTCAAACACCGGTGTCGATGAAGCCTTATAAAGATGCTCTTATTCCATATCATCGTCGTCCATACCTTTGGGATCATCCTTAAAAAGATTCCGCACCATATCATCAAGCACCTCCTCTTCCACAACTTCGTGGGGTGCAGGGCTATTGTCGTCCCTTTCCCACTCATCTCTGACAATAGATCCCGAAGCTCCAGCATCATCTCGTTGACGCTTTACGTGCTCTCGTCGCGCGTAGGGTACCATGTTAGGGTGTGGTACTGCATCCTGCTTCAATTTATCAAATTATATGTTACAACTCTATTAATTTAATTTGGATACCATGAGTCATTTGAATACCATCAATTTACATCTACTCACCTCTAAACATGTTTGATTCCATTCTCCATACATGGAGATGTGATTCAAGGTAATTCGACGTGCTCGTACAATGCATCCTTGACATCGATTACACATACATTTGATCCGTTGTCCCAACCACACATCGCGATTACGATGACGCATTGTCTCATCTTTCCCAAAACTGCTTGAAGAGGTTGATGACATCCTGTGTACAAATCAGAAAACACAAAATCATTATATGTTTTTAATGAAAGCACAAAATCGCGTGTATTGACTCGGCTATCTCCTAAAAATTGCGTGTATTAACACGGCTACCTCCTAAAAATTGCGTGTATTAACGCGGCTACTTCCTAAAAATCGCGTGTATTCACGCGACTAATTTCTGCAAAACGCGTGTATAAACGCAGCTAAAATCACATACACGCGAATATACCTGCGTTTATAAACGCGAATATAAACGCGGCGGTATGTTTAAACTAAAAATAGCCCGCCTTCCCCAAATATAGATTTTGAACTAAGAAATCAACAGTGCATGCGTTTTCGCCTGTTTTCGCCTCTTCCAACAGCAAGGAGGGAGCAGAGAAAGGAGCACACACACGGGAGAAGGAGGGAGCAGAGAAGGAGCAGAGAAGACTCACTTTTTCAGAGGTGAGTCACTTTGTCCTGTGCCTTGTCTCTTTTGTCAGATTTGTTTACTTTGCTCTTTGCTCTTTGGGTTTGTCTTTTTGCACACGATTGGGTTACTGCATCCTGACAGGGGCGACAATGGCTGGTCCTTTTATAAGGACATTCTGTCTTTGTCGGGGGGTCGGTCTTTTCGAGAAAATTTTTTCGCAGGTCGCGTGTACGAACGCGTGTAGAAGCGCGTGTAACCTGTCTGCAGAGTATGTTCACGCGCATATACACGCGTTTCTGGACGGGTGTATACACGCGTTTTTTGACGGGTGTATACACGCGTTTCTGCAGACAGAAAACTGTGGCGTTTCAGATTTCATGATTTGCAGGCAACTGACTTGAATGATGATATTTGTGTGAGTCAAGAGACAGCCCATGATGTACATGAAGATGTTTGTTGCAGGTTCTTTATGGATATTCCAGGTTCTTCATCCGATCCATTTGCATACAGCAATTGGTTGATGGAGATGATGAATCACTTTGGGCGCCAACCTGGTCCGGTTGAGCTTACAGAGTATATGTATGCCCATCCCCCTCCTTCCCTGCCTGGTGTCTATACCCCTACCACGAGTATCCAGGGCACTCCAGTGCCGTCTATTCCTCCGAGTCCGACGAGACGGCATGCAGCTTCTCCTCTTCCACGTCCACCGAGGAGACATACCTTGTCCCAGACACACTCACGTACACCCTCACAGCCACCATCATGTGCTCCCTCAGAGCCACCGTCACGTCAGGGCTCACAGCCACCGTCACGTAGACAATCCCCCAGTCGTGACTCCACCCACAGCAGTAGGAAGAGTGGGAGTGGAGGACGCGGCGGGTGCTTTGGTGGGGGAGGTGGGGGAAGTGGGGGAGGTAGTAGGGCACGCGGTGAGAGAGGAGATAGAGAGAGAAGAGTTAGAGGAGACAGTTCGGAAGAGGAGGAGATGAGAGAGATAGAGAGAGTAGTCTGCTATGATGTGACGGATAGGGGCGGGATAGTGATGGATGCGAGGGGGAGGGAGGTAATGGAGTACATGCATGGGGTAATATCAAACTCATATAGAAATTGTTTTATTAAATTTAAAGATCAAAATAGCCGATTAGTTGGGGAGGTGATAGAGGCTGTACATAGTCGGTACCCCAATCCCCCACATGCTACATTCTCGGATGTATGGGGAAGGACGCGAATAAGGGAGATCTTAAGTAATAAAAGATCTCACCTTAAAAAACTCGCGTACGATGACCGGCTAAATGTAGCTGCGGGTGGCTATCCTGCCGAGAAACCTGCCACTGCGCACAAACGCGAGTGGAAGGAGGCAAAGAAACGAGCAGAGGGTGGCGTGAAGAGCAGGCAGCATGTGGAGGCACGACGGATCCAGATGGAGACCATTGGATCTTCGCATTTCGGATCTGGCGGCGTCGAGTCATGGGAGGCAGAGTTCGTAAGTATCCTGCCACTTTATTTGATTGTTTACTTAATTCATTGATTCTATGATTGTTTTAATCTTACAAATTGTGTTGATTATGATACAGCGACGGGTTACGGGGAGGAAGCCCACAACCCACGATACTGCGTATGCTCGCCGGCATAGCAGACGTGACACGTGGGCCATCTTCAGAGCCGAGGGACGTATTACGGACGCGCAGTTTGAGATGGCCATGAGACCATACGGTCGACAGGTACTTGAAAATTCATAACGAATGGTTTTGGTTTATTGAATTGCATATATATATACTTATATACTATATATTACTTGAACAGGCACAAGCTGCTGATGATCCACCGGCCACCGCTGCAGAGGGTGGACGTGAGCACTACTCCTCGGACATTCCGACCGATGTGAGCTCATCTGAGCATGGGGGGAGCACCGAGTCATCATCTGGGTCTGAGTAGTACTCAGACTTGTAGTATCACATTCCATATTGAGGATGTGATTGTATATATTTTTTTGTAAACTCAAGCCATGGGCTACTTCGAGATATGGACTCCCTTGTATACATGTATGAAATTTTGATAGTAATATTGAAATGATTGATCGATAGTATTACATTCATGTCTGTCTTGAATCGTGTAATGACAATGTATGCATTCATGTCGTTCTTGTCTTAATCTCCCTCGTGCATATGTTCTTCGTGGATGGTCTAATGGGATGGTCTAATGCACCAAAAACCCTAAACCAGAGAGTGCTATTGGGTGCTGGAATGCTGGAACAGTATTCAGGCACCAAATAGCACTCTTTGGATTTTTTTTTTTGCTCTCTGTTCGCGTGTATAAACGCGTCAGAACTGCTATAACTTGCGTGTATCTGCGCGGATACCCTGGAAATTACGCATGTATTAATGCGTATAAACTGGCAATCACGCGTGTATAAGCGCATCTAAATTAAAGAAACGCGTGTATAGACGCAGGTATAAATGCGTCTGGGACATTGGAACTGAACAGGATGCGGCTATACACCCGTGTATAAGTGCGTCTAATATAAGAAAAAGCGTGTATAGCCGCGTGTATCAATGCGTCTGTGTAAAAAATGCGGCTACACACCCGTGTATACGCGCGTCTGAGTGGTACTATACACGCGGTTTTACACGCATGTCTCTGGCCGCGATGATACACGGGCCCGCTACTTTTTTTCACAAGTCATTTTTAGCGGCTAAGAGCGCGGGTATGAGCCCGATCCCTTGTAGTGATAGTGTATAGGCAGTGAAGGAAGCATAGGAATCTGATCGATTCCTCCAGCAGCCTAGGGTGTATGGAGCATGTCTCTTTGTGGTCAGAAGGAAATTGCAGATACCTTTTTTGGAGAAGATTCAAGTACTTGGAAGTTGGGGAGCAATCCATTAAATGTACATAAGCTCTCCCACAAATAGGGACTCTCCCATTCCTGAGAGAAGCTTCAAAGTCAGACCTCTCCTTTGATAGAAAATCTACATGCTGCTCCAAAATTAACAAAATGTCAAGTGGTCTATTGAAAATATCAGCCAATATATGATACTGCTCATTAGCCCCTCCAGAAGCGTAGACGAAATCAAACAATTTTTCATCAAATGATAGTGTACTGATCTTTCAAAATCCCTATTACAACCTCCTGTTCCTTACGAGTTCCTATAGAGAAATCAACATCCCTTTTTATCGACTTCCTTGCCACGATAGGAATCAGGGGCAAGTTCGGCATATCCTTATTAGCTTCTACCACAGAATCTAAGCTGTCGGCACTACTGTCATAATCCCTGTTGGCCTTAATTTGTTCCTCGAAATCGGGATCCTTTAATACTTTAAAGGCACAAATCTCTGGAACAACACTGGAAGACGACCTGGTTAATTCTATAGACTCCAAAAGTTCCTACAATAGTATCTCACGATTTTTAGCAATGTAAGGTCTGCATGGGAATTGCATAAGACTAGAGCATCCTCTTCTTGGTCCACAAGAAAATCCAAGCCTCAAGCTTCCTATTTTTTTACTATTGTATGCACCTTAGCATGGTCCCACTTTGACCTATTTTCCCATGTGCACATTAAGTTGGATTTAGATTTGGATATAAAAACAATCTCAATTTAAAAAACATACACAATATTTTTTTGTAGCATCATATTAGATAATTTTGGAAAAAAACCCATTCCCATTTGAAAAATGGGATCGTGGTGAAATTGTCCAAAATTATATTAAAACCCCCTCATGTGACATATCGTTGGAAATATCTTGAAGATTAGAATCTAGATCTATAATCTCTGACAAATTTGGAGTTGGCATGTTTAGGATATATCCAAAATTTAATAGAGTGATAAATTCCCAAAATATGATTTTTTTTTCCAAATTATCTAATATTGACTTTTGTATTTTTTTGTATAAAAATGAAATCTTTACCTAAATGAGCACTTCTTGGATATATTTACACTTACTCAAAGTTTGGAGAACATTATGACGCAAAGTATATGTTAAATTTGATTCATTATATATTTGTTTAAACAATTCACATGACTTAGAGCATTGCATAACATTAAGAGATGAAATGTAAGATTCTAGACAAGATATTAGAAAAGCCTCAATAGATTTACAAAAAACTGGAGTAGCCTAGTGCAAGTCAACTAACATTTTAAGGTGTGTATGTATCATCTATAAATTAAGGAAAAAACATTTAAGATTGACGAGTCATAAGATAGTTATAAGCTATCACTATAAGGATCATGAAACATTTCATCACCATTTCTTCTTTAAAACATTACACTAACTATGTTTTAATAATTTTTATATAACACCTAGATATTTTTCTTTCCTATGTAATATAATTGTAACATTCTCATAACCACCTTTATCATGTTAAAAACTAAGAAATGATTTTTTCTATCATCTCAAACCATCGTCATTCTTGTGCATAATAGCTTCACATTCTTAACTCACTTTGTGTTATTGGCCCCATTACGGTTACGTTTAAATTTTTGGCTTTACAAATTTCAGGGATGCGTTGGGTTTTAGTTTCATCTCTCTAAGACATGACAAGCCAATGTCCTCCTAGCATTATGCAAAGACTTTAAAATTATACTATATCATGGATTCTAAAAACTTGCTAGAGTTCCTACTCATACCCATGTCTTCTAATGTTCATGAGACTATGGAGAATAATAAGGGGTTTTCTTATGCCATGCATGTAAAAACACTTTCACTCTTTGCCATTAGAAAGACATTACTTTCCCCATGCATGCAAAAACATTTCTAGTCTGTCCATCAACTATTGTTCACCATTGATGATTTCTCCTTTCCCAAAATTTTCAAGAATTCCTCGTGTACTACTTCAGTGGTTTCAATATATCTCAACCACTGAACATCATTTGGTCTTCTTCTCAAATTATCATTACATTTCACATAGTAACACTTCTTTAACTTCGGGATACTTGTGGTCTCTCTAAGGATGATCTCAAATCATTGCTCTTTATGCTAGTTTCACTTTATATGCTTTCTTGTGATGAGACTGAGGAACTGCTAACATCACTCTTAACATGTAAACTAATGTTATGGCTTTCTCCTCATGAAGGATTTTTTTTCTTCACATATATGGTACCAAACTTCTTCATTACATCAATTATAGCCAATAACTACATCAAGAAGTTGCTTGCCTTGACATGAAAGGAATCTCCATCCTCTAGCTCTTCACACTCCCTCACACAAAGAATAGAAGAGGCATCAGTGCTAAGAATCCTATAGTGGAGGATATTATACTAGGCAACAAAAACCACAAAGCTTTGTCAATGGTTAACACTTTTTGTCATGCAAGGAGGATGCAACATTCTAATTTTGATTTACAGGGTCAAATGCATTTAGGTCAACAATGGACTTTTTGAAAGTTGATTAAAACAAAAGCATTGAAATTATCATTATCTAAGTAACTTTCTAACAAAAGATGATAGGGATTTGCTACATTGGTTTGAATATCTAATGTATGTAGCTAGTAGAATATCCTCCACTATATGATGGGTCCATGTTATGTATATCACACTGCTCTAAATAGTCTACTAATTTGGATTTAGTATACTATTTGGAGGAGTGTGATATATATAACAAAGAATAGAAGAGCATGGGTGCTAAGAATCAAACACCTCATAATATGAGACTCTATGAGTACAAGGGGGAGCCCAAAAACTAAAAAAGGATAAGAATCTTTGCAAGTGGATAATATTCACAGTTATAGTATTTAAGTTGTTATTTAAGTTGTCATTCATAGCACTTATTTAGTGATCTCATATGTATTGAGGAGCTAGGACTTAACCCAATGGGGCTACCATTGATTGTGCCACCATGTTGTTATAATAAATGGAAATTTGTTCCGAGTGTGAACATTTCTATCCTAGGTGGGGATTACATTACTACCAAGTGTTGGATAATGTTGTAAGGCCATGTGTCTAGTGTAATAGTGAGTACCATCGTTATAACTAGCCACAAAAAATGCTAGCCCTAGGAGTATTGTTACACATTCATAAGATGATGGTGCTAACGTATCATGCTATCAAAACTCACTAAATTATCAAAAAACACAAATGTTGTTGACACCTAGAGCACATGGAGAGCGCATGTGTTAAATTATGTAATTTTTCCATCTTATTACTTATGCTTAAAGGGGCCTTGAGAACATGTGTCATAGTAGCTAAAGTAATCTCTCTCTAGTGGGGAAGAATGAAAATGTTTTTCCATGCATGGCGAAAGTAATGTCTTTCTAATGGCAAAGAGTGAAAATGTTTATGCATGCATGGTGCAAGAGAACCCTTATGATTATCCATAGTCCTTTGAACATTAGAAGAAGTGGGTATAAGTAGGACTCTAAGCATGTTTATAGAATCCATGAGATAGTATAATTTCACAAGTCTTTGCATAACGCTAGGAGGATGTTGGATTCTCATGTCTTAGAGAGATGACGCTGAAACCTAGCGCATCCGTAGAATTTGTAAAGCTAATAAAATGAAGCGTAACCTTAGTGGGCAAATAACACAAAGTGAGCTAAGAATATGGAGCTATTATGCACAAGAATGATGATGGTTTAAGATGATAGCAAAAGCCATTTCTTAGTGAATAACATGATAAAGGTGGTTATGAGCATGTTACAATTATATTACATAGGAAAGAAAAATATATAGGTGTAATATAATAATTATAAAATATAGTTAGTGTAATGTTTTTAAGAAACAATGGTGATGAAATGTTCTTGACTGTCCTTATAGTGATAGTTTCTAGCTATATTATGACTCATCAATCTTAAAGTTTTTTTCTAAATTTATAGATGATATATATACATGTTAAAATATCGGTTTACTTGCACTAGGTTACTCCAGTTTTTTTTATAAATCTATGGATGCTTTTCTAATGTCTTATCTATATTACATTTTATATCTTAATGTTATGTACTGCTCATGTGAATTGTTTAAACAAGAGTTAAACAAATACATAATGAATCATCTTTAACATATGATTTTCATCATAATGTTCTCCAAACTTTATGAGTAAGTGTAAAAATGTCCAAGACGTGCTCATCTAGGTTTGAAAAATGGATCACTAATGTGAAAGATTTCACTTTCATACAAAAATGTGGAAGATTGCATTTTCATACAAAACCATGTTGTGTATGTCTTTTAAATTTAGATTGTTTTATCAAAATCTAAATCCAACTTACTGTGCATATGGGAAAAAAGGTCAAAGTGGGACCATGTTAAGATGCATGAAATAGTAAAAAAAGGAAGCTTGAGTCTTGGATTTTTTTCAAAAGGAATATGTGAACCAAGAAGGGGATGCTCTAGTCTTATCTGATTCGCATGCAGGACTTACATTGGTACAAAGAGTGAGATACTATTGTAGGGACTTTGTCCCATGGAATAAGGCGTACATCGCTCAAAACAAGACACAAAATATGTTTTCCCTCCAAGCATGGTTAGCACCTTAATAAAATGGTTTTTGTCGCCAATAATGTTGGACATTCTTCATAGCTCCTCTAGGAGGATGAAGCAAAAAATTATCTAGCACACAAACCATGTGCATGCTCAATATTGTACACTGAGAGAGAGAGAGAGAGAGAGAGAGAGAGAGAGAGAGAGAGAGAGAGATCCCTTAGTTGCAAGAGAGCCACAAGCTGCAAAAAACCGATATAATAAATCTTTTTTATTTGGTTAGCAACTTGGTCATGTAGGAATTTTTATTCTTTTATGGTAAAAAGATATGTCTTAATAGCTTTCAAAATAGCACAATAAATCCAAATTAGTAGACTATTTAAAGAAGTGTGATATATATAACATGGACCCATCATATAGTGGTGGATATTCTACTAGTTGCGTACATTACATATTCAAACCAACGTAGCAAATCCTTATCATATTTTGTTAGCAAGTTACTTAGATAATGATAATTTCATTGCTTTTCTTTTGATAGATTTTCATAAATTCCATTGTTGACCTAAATGCATTTGACACCCCAAATCAAAATTGGGATGCTTCATCCTCCTTGCATGACCAAAAGACTTAACCATTGACAAACTATTGTGGTTTTTGCTACCTTGACTAATAGAGAGTAATTTTGAGGTTAATTGAACAATAATTTAAGGGGACAGACGTACAACTATTAAATTTCCAAGTGGTAAATGTAAAGCTATGCTATGAATGCTATGAGGGTAAGAAAAAAGTGCAAAAATTTAGATTTGCCAGCTCTTAGTTGATGTTATAGTTTGTCTTGCATGATAAAGATGTAACAATCATTGTCAAGAGGTGGCTAATATGCATATTGCTATCATAGTCGGGAATTCCATCAGTATCGAGGGTGCGATAGTGTTATAAGGCCACATGTCTAGTGCAGTATAGTAAATATCTGCCTCAAAACTAGCCAAAACAAATGCTAGCCGCATTCATGGTGTTTCTATGCTTTCAAAAGATGATGGTGCTAGCCTATACGACTTGCAAAATTGTGGAGAAACGCATGTTTTCACCAGTTAGAGCATGTGGATTGGTGCATGTGTTAGTTGCTACAATCTAGAAATCTTGATCTTTTATGATTGAAGAGGTCTTGAAGGCATGTCTCGAAGAGGGCCTTTATGTTTGAAAAGCTCTTAAAGGCATGTCTTGTGGGGTGGGTGAAAACAATCTCTTTTAGGTAATAGGGAAGCATGGAACTCTTAAAATGTGTCTCTTGGACATGTATGCGACAAGAGAATCCTTAATTTATGAGTCCCTATAGTGTCCATGTTGCTAATTTACATGGAGAAGTTGCATGTAAAAATACGTTAGAGAAGGCGGCCACATCCATGATGTTCCTACTAGCTTTCTTATCATATTGTCGTTAAATAAATCTTTCCCATCGTATTGTCGATAAATATAGTATACTTTAAGTATTGTAAGCCTCAAAAATATGTAGTTTGGAGAAAAGAAGTTAATACATTTTATTGGGCTTTTATTGGCTAATTTGTCCTAAACATATTAAAATGAAAATTGGGATTTTTCCAAATTTCCTAATATGGACTTCCAAGGGTTGGATAATGTTGTAAGGCCATGTGTTTAGCATAATAGTGAGTACCATCCTTAGAACTAGCCACAAAAATGCTAGCCCTAGGAGTATTGTTCCACATTCATAAGATGATGGTGTTAACTTATCATGCTATCAAAAACACAAATATTGTTGACACTAAGAGCACATGGATAGTGCATGTGTTAAATTCTGTAATTTTTCCATCTTATTATTTATGCTTAAAGGGGCCTTGAGAGCATGTGCTATAGCTAAAGTAATCTCTAATGAAAATGTTTTTACATGCATGGGTAAAATAATGTCTTTCTAATGGCAAAGAGTGAAAATGTTTCTGCATGCATGGCGCAAGAGTACCCTTATTTTTCTCCATAGTCTCATGAGCATTAGAAGAAGTGGGTCTACGTAGGAACTCTAAGCATGTTTATAGAATCGATGATATAGTATAATTTCGACATAAGTCTTTGCATAATGCTAGGTGGATGTTGGCTTCTCATGTCCTGGAGAGATGAAACTGAAACCCAACGCATCCTTGGAATTTGTAATGCTAAAAAATTGAAGCGTAACCTTAGTGGGAAAATAACACAAAGTGAGCTAAGAATATCACTACAAGAGCTTGAGGGCATACCGACTGTAACGCCTCCGCTATGGCTGCGTCTTCCTCAAGCCGCCATAGCCTAGGCGTGGAGAAGAAGAGAGGGTGGAAGTCGGTTCACCTCCCAACCACATAATGACGAGTTAGGGTTTCTCATTGGGTTTTATACCAAAACCCTGGCCTGTGTCCACACCTCCTAGCCCGGCCGCCCATCTTACTTAAGAGCCGTGCTAACTTAGATGTGTACACACATCGACCAAACCCTAACGCCCATTAACCCCTGAACCCCGCTAGCACTAATAATACTCTCGAGACTCCGAAAGCTATTAACTTATGCTAGGGTTCGACTTCCGTAGGACCATAGTCCTGACATTACTCCCCCCTTCGAAAAGAGTTTTCGTCCTCGAAAACAAAAGTGGGAAAACGTTTCCTCATCACACTAATGTTTTCCCAAGTGGAGCCTTCCTCTGGGGACGGTCCTTCCACTTGATAAGAGCTTGTTTCCGAACTTGGTGGCGAGTACGTAACATGTGATAATCCAATACTCTTTCTGGTTCATGAGGCAGTATTGGGGGTTCCACATATTCTACCAAGAAAGAATCATCCACTGGGCTTTCATGACCCATAAGGCGTTTCCTCAAACGGCTTATGTGAAAGATGGGATGAACCTTGGAATGTGCTGGTAACTCAAGTTTATAGGCTACTGGGCCCACCTTCTTGAGTATCTTAAATGGTCCACAAAATCGGGGCGACAATTTTGGTACGGGACCCGTTTTTAAACTGGTGGAGTTTTCTGGTACCTTCAGAAACACCCAATCACCTTCTTGAAAGTGAAGTGGCCTACGTTTCTGGTCCGCAAACTTCTTGTAACGATCTTGTGCTTGACGAACATTTAATCGTGCAAGGCGCAACATATCCATATGGTCTTGGATAAAATCCTTAACCTGACTGATTTTCTCATTCGCCAGTCCCACCGACACTGGTGAACGTGGCTGAAAACCATACATCAACATGAAAGGGCTAAAGCCTGTCGAGACATGCTTTGCACTATTGTAAGCAAACTCAAGAATAGGCAAATAAGACTCCCAATCAGATTGTTTTTTGCTGACATATGCCCGAAGCATATCTTCCAGCACTTGATTAACCCGTTCAGTCTGACCATCTGTCTGCGGATGATCGGCTGTACTAAGGTTCAACATAGTACCCAACTTACTGAATACTGCTCGCCAAAAATGGCTGTTAAACTTGCGATCGCGATCACTGACAATATTGGATGGTAAGCCATAAAGTCGGTAAACATTCTCCACGAAAAGGCGTCCCAATTCTGGAGTTGTAACTGTTTTCTTAGTAGGCACAAACCGACAAAGCTTGGTTAATCGATCCACGATTACCCAAATGGCATCATGTCCACGATTCGTTGTGGGCAAGCCCGTTATAAAATCCATAGATATACTTTCCCACTTGCCGTCAGGAATCTCTAATGGATGCAGTAACCCGCCAGCTTTAAGACGTTCTGCTTTGTTCACTTGACACTTCTGACACTGCAGAACATAGTCAGTAACATCCTTGTGAAGTCCAGGCCAATAGAAATGCTTTCTTACGAGAGCATACGTTTTGCGAATGCCCGCATGACCTGCACTTGGACTATCATGACACTCAAAAAGAATTTGGCGCCTAGTGTCTAAGTCCAATGGAACACAAACTCTCCCCTTGTGGAGTAAGTATCCATCATCGATGGAAAAGTTTTTCCATCGCTGTAGTTCATCTTGTGATAAAGAAGAACCATGTGTGGAAGAACTGGAAACACTACCGTTTGAGTGAGAGGGACCCCTCATTTGAACATGATTCCACACCTTTGAGTATGTTGAATCCTGCTTGCATTTGCCTCGTAAAGATTCTAACAATTCGCTTTTCAACTCTGTGAATAGCAGCGAATTAATCTCCGGCATACGACTCAAAGCATCAGCTACAATATTGTAACGTCCTTTGCGATAGCGTAGCTTGCAATCATACTCCTGAAGGATCTCAGCCCATCTGGCCTTTCGACCCTGCAAATCTGTTTGGTTCATAAACCACTTTATGCTTTCGTGATCAAAAACAAGCTCGAATCGCGCACCATATAAGTAATGTCGCCATTTTCGTAAGGCATATATGATGGCAAAGAGCTCACGCTCATAAGCTGAGTAGTTTTGTTGAGCACGATTGAGCTTCTTGCTCTCATAGGCAACAGGATGACCATCTTGAATGAGAACCGCACCCACTGCCTTAGCACTGGCATCCGTTTCAATCACAAATGGTTTTTGAGGATCCACAATTGCCAAGATGGGAGCTGTAGCCAAAGCAACTTTAAGCTTATCAAAGCTACGTTGTTGCTCCTCACGCCATTGAAAGGTAATTGCCGCACCTTTCAATTGATCAGTCATGGGAGCGGCAATCTTTGCATAACCGTTCACATATTTGCGATAAAATCCTGCCATTCCCAAGAAGATTTGAAGTTCTTCCTTACTTCGAGGTGTTGGCCATCGCATAATAGCATCAATCTTACTAGCATCCATAGCAATTCCGTCTGCAGAAATTACATGACCTAGGTATTGTATGCTATCCTTGAGAAATTCACACTTACTTTCTTTCGCGTAAAGTGCATTCTCGCGTAGTAACTGAAAAACTTTTCGTAAGTGTTCCAAATGCTCTTCTAAAGTCGAACTATAGACCAAAATGTCATCAAGAAAGACAATGACAAATTTGCCTAAGTACGGCCTTAGTACGCTATCCCTAAGCGTCATAAACGTTGCCGGGGCATTAGTAAGCCCAAACGGCATAACCAAAAACTCATAGTGTCCAAAGCGAGTTCGGAACGCAGTCTTGGTTATATCATCAGCGTTAATACGCACTTGATGATATCCTGAACGTAAATCAATTTTAGAAAAATACTTCGCACCGTTGAGTTGATCAAACAACTCATCTATCTTAGGTAGCGGGTATTTGTTCTTAATGGTTACCGCATTCAAGGAGCGATAATCCACACACATACGCATGGATCCATCCTTTTTCTTCACCAAAAGAATGGGCGATGCCCATGGTGAAGCACTATGGCGAATGAAGCCCTTACTAAGGTAGTCAGCAAGCTGACGTTCCACCTCAGCTGCTTCAGTCGCACTAAGCCTGTACGACGGCTTACTAATTGGTTTGGTGCCCGGAACGACATCAATGCGATGAGGCAAAGCTCGTTCGGGTGGCAAACCCTCTGGTAATTCATTAGGAAAAATATCTTTAAATTCTTGTAACAGTTGTTGCAAAGACAAAGCATTAACTGGTTGCTTAAGATTATTTAAAGAGATTTTAGAAGAAGGTAAAGAGAAAGAAGGCATCGCTGAGGAAGATTCATTTGAAGAAGAAACATCATGCACATCAAACCCACTAGTTTGAGACACACAATAACAAAAATAGACTTCTTCTATTTGATTACTATGCTCCAAAAAAGAGAGTTCGGCATTACATATGAGTGGTGTTGGGGGTACATCACGTTCCCCAATAAGTAAAACATGCTTACCATTGGCCTCAAACGTAAACGTATTATGTTCATAACTCCTTTTGAGGGATGACCCTAACCCATACAACCACTCCCGTCCTAAGATGACATCCGCACGAGACATATTCATCACTTGGAAGTCAAGAACCATAGTGTGTTCTTGCACAAACACAGGCACTTGCCGTACTAGAGTATCCCACACATCGTGATCATCCCCCTGAATGGTGGACACCACATAACGATGAGAACTCTTTGTCTCCGGCAACTTTAATTTCTTAACTAATGCATAGTTCAAGAAATTGTGCGTGGCACCATCATCAATGAGAATACGTACTCGATGACCATAAATGGAGCCATGCATACGGACCAAATCATGTGGTCCAACTGTCTCTTGCCACATAGATGCAGTGAGATTACACTCATGCATCTCGGCAGTGTGCGAAACCTCTACCGCAGAATACTTAGGATCAGCATCCAAGGGAAGTGTTTGCACCATGTGTACAGCCTTCTCCTTGACCTTCTCCTTATCCTTATTCTTGCGAGGCAACTGTGGACAATTTTTCTTCTCATGATCACTACCTAAGCAATGATAACATAGTTTCTCCTTCTTGGCCCGTTCAAAATCTTGTGGAGACAACAGACCACTTGACCCTTTAGACTTCTTTGTGTTTTCAGTAGAATTGCTGGCAAGTTTACGCTTATTAGCATTAAATTGCGAGCCATTGAATTTGGCCGGTCTATCCATGCCCTTCTTATCCATAGTGTCATCAAAGATAAGGGCACTTTGGATAGCCGCTTCCAAAGTTTTAGGATATTGGGTTTTAACCTTTGCCTGATATTCTTTATCAAGGCCTCTAACAAACCCACGAACCTTTTGAAAGTCGTCCAAACCATCTAGCTTGAGAATGACTTCACGGTATTTGGACACATACTGATTAAGTGTAAGACCTTCCATCTTGCACTTGTCCCAGGCTGTCCAACTCCGATCTTTCTCGTTTTGCGGTAAGAACTCCTTTTTAAATGCTGCCGCAAACTCCTCCCAAGTCTTAGGGCGAGTTTCAATAGGTAGACTCATCCACCACTTGTAGGCTTTACCTTCAAGTGTGAGACTCGTCTCAGTGACCATAACAGCAGCGGGAGTGCGGCGTAAGCGATGCAAGTCCGTCCACTTGTGTAAAAATGTATGGACCGCATCCTTGTTACGATCGCGCTCCTCTCCCTTAAACACAGGCGGCTTCACGTTTTTCAACATAGCCCCTTCTTGCGTTGCAGATGGTGCAATAGATTCTACTATAGGATTTGGAACAAGAGGAGGCATAACTATCGGAATAGGCCCTCCACTTGTCGCCGATCCACTTGCAAAACGTGCCATAAATTCAATAAAAAGCGTGCTCATGTTTGTGAGATTGGTATTGACATTTGTTATAGTGCGCTCAAGTGCAACTACCCTTGAAGTGAGACGCCCAAACTCTACCGTGTCTACCAAACCATAATCATCTATTGGACTCGCACCCCCTTCGGCATCGGTCATGTTGTCATCCCGATCAGGCGCAACGGCCTGTCGCGAATCACCCACACCACCACCCAAAGGGTGTGCCTCACTAACATCATGCATATCATTCTCAAAATCGAAGTGAACATGAGACGGTTCCGCTGAGGCCATGGTATGCACGTGTTTACAAATAGAGAACGGATTACCTTCAAAAGCGAACTCCAATTGAAGCGTCGTAGAAGAATTCCTCTTGCATGCACGGAAATCGAGAAGAAATCACCACTTGAGTCTTCAATCAACACATGCATGCAAAAAAGTGTGTTGCATGTAGCATGTCGTTGAAGATCCGTCCACCAAAAACTTCCAAACTTGGAGCATAGAAAACTCCTCTCACAAATTGAAAGAAGGAAAGTTGAAGGTGAAAAGGTCACTTTCCTTGTAGTTTGTGTCACTTTCCTTGTAGTTTGTGTCCTCCCTTGAAAGAATAAGTAGAGCTCTTTTGAAGAGAAGAACAACACAAGTGAAAAGGTGAAGTGGCTAGCACACTTGCCTTGGAGCTTGAGGTTGTGGGTTCAAAACCCCACTCCTTGGATGGTGAAGCCTCCCCCTTGTGCCACTCAAGTAAGGGAGAATTCTCGCGCGCTCGCCAACGGCGCGCCAACGATCGCTCACCGATCGCCTTCGAGGACTGCCGGTCTGCCTTGGTCGCCGCCTTTAGGCGTCCGCTGTGGTGGCCGTCTGGTAGGGCCGTACGGACGACGGGTGGACGGCGGTGCTCGCTGTGGGCTGTTCACGTGGACGATCGCGTGTAGGCTGCGCTCGTGCAGGACATTGTACGGGCGGCGGCGCTCGTTTCTTTTGCTGCAGCATCGAGCTCTTTTTCTCGTGCAGGTCACGCCGGTCGCCGCTAGCTCTGATACCAGTGTAACGCCTCCGCTACGGCTGCGTCTTCCTCAAGCCGCCATAGCCTAGGCGTGGAGAAGAAGAGAGGGTGGAAGTCGGTTCACCTCCCAACCACATAATGACGAGTTAGGGTTTCTCGTTGGGTTTTATACCAAAACCCTGGCCTGTGTCCACACCTCCTAGCCCGGCCGCCCATCTTACTTAAGAGCCGTGCTAACTTAGATGTGTACACACATCGACCAAACCCTAACGCCCATTAACCCCTGAACCCCGCTAGCACTAATAATACTCTCGAGACTCCGAAAGCTATTAACTTATGCTAGGGTTCGACTTCCGTAGGACCATAGTCCTGACACCGACGCTAAAATACCGACGCAAATGTCGAACGTCGGTATGTCCGTCGTAATGTTGGAGGAGACAAGCATGGCGGGGGTTTTTTAAATTTTCGTGTCCCGTCGCGTATACCGACGCCTATACCGACGCACATTCCGACGCTTATACCGGCGCACATTCCGTAGTATATACCGACATATATTCCGACGCATATTCCATAGCATATACCGGCGCTCGTAAGTTTTTCACAGCCGAGAGCCTATTTTTTGGTTTTTTCGCAGAGGAAGCGCAAGAACAAGCCAAGAAGGTCGCTTTCTCTCCCTCTTCTCTTTCTCTCTCTCTCCTCTTTTTTCCTCTCTTCTCTTTTCTCCTTCTTTCTTCTTTTCTCCTCTTCTCCTTCTCCTAATATGTTCTTGCAATTGCTTTTACTTTTTAATTTAAGAATTAGGACGTTTAGGGTTTTGTGTTTTTTTGGCTCTCTATGCATGTTGAGAGCTCTTTATGTATGCATAGATCTCCTAATGCATGCATAGAGATTTTAGGGTTTTGTATTAGTTCTTTTTCTTGTGTTTAATTTACTAATTAGTTTGTTTAATATTTTGTTTTGCAGATCTTTCACCTCACCAATCTTTCACCAATCCTCTCCTTCAGCTTTGCAAAAAAGAGGTAGATCCTCTTTCGATTTTTCTTGTTTATGCTATTTTCTATGAATTATTGCATCCCTGTTTTATGGTTTAGGGTTAGTTTTGGGTTCTTGTAAGCTTACACATAGGATTAATTTAATATCTATGCATAAAACCTATAATAAGCTTGCAATCTCTATGCATAGCCTTCTTGCAAGCGTTATGCATAAGCTCTATTCATAGAGCTTGTGAGCTTGTGAAATCTCTATGCATAAGCTCTATGCATAGGCTTTATGCATAGAGTTTGCAAGCTTATAAAATCTCTATGCATGGGTTAGCATAGTGCATAAGGCATATAGCATAGAGCTTATGCATAAGTCTTGCATAGAGCGTATGCATAAGACTTATGCATAGAGCGTATGCATAAGACTTATGCATAGAGCTTATGCATATGGCTTATGCATAGAGCGTACGCATAAGACTTATGCATATGGCTTATGCATAAGGCTTATGCATAGAGCTTATGCATAAGGCTTATGCATAGAGCGTGTGCATATGGCTTATGCATATAGCGTGTGCATAAGGCTTATGCATAGAGCGTAATTGCATAGAGCGTGTGCATAAGGCTTATGTGAAAGGGATTGTTGAAATGCAATTGCAAATGCCTTGATTGTGGTTAACAAATGCTTATGCAAATGCCATGGTGAGGGCATTGTGAATTGTTGGTTTGTGTTGGAGCTTTTGGATGATGGATTGAGGCATGAGTCCATGCTTTATTGATGAGTTCTAAATTGTAAAAGGGCATGAGTCATGCTCAATACTTGTAAGCCAACAAACTTGTTCTATCATTTGATATTATCCACATCATTTTGTACCTACACTCACCATTGCTACCACTTCAAGTTTCTATAGAATCTAGCAATGTGTGAGGGTACCTTGGCATTGGTTGGAGAGGCCAAGGGGAGAATGGCTTGAACTCTTTGTGCCGTGATTGCTTGGTAAAGCGGTACAAAGGGGGATTAGGTACACCGGTGTGAAGAAATGGCCTCAACCTTCACCTTGGAGGAAAACTCGGTGAAGGGGTGAGAAGAGCTTGGCCGGGAGATCGGCAAGCTTCAACACGCGTCCTCAACAATCCTCACCATCGACTTTGTGGATGCATTTGGGCAATGGGGGCCCTTTTCCGTCATATTGTGTGGATATTGCAAATGCTTTGATGGACAAAGAGTGCATATGATCTTTCATGACATTGTGGGATACAAAGAGTATTGCATTGTGATTTAAGAAGTTGCATTTTCATTTGAGATTTGGTTCCAATTACAAAGGAGACTCTGGCAGAATTTACAAAACCCTAATTCAGTCCTAGGGTTTTTGGGATTAGGTCCGAGTGATTACACGACTCTATTCTACTCCTTGAGAGTTTTCAAATGAGCCATAGAACCCCTTAATCGGATATCACAATCTCGGTCAAAGTAGTCATGTTGACTTTCTGGTCAAAGTCAAACAGAATATACTTCCACTTTGACTGAATCAAAATGCTTTTAGGGGTAGGTTCTATCTTCCGTTAGCTTTCTATAGAGCCGTCAAAATCCTAATTCCGACATATATTTTGCATTTTAGAGCCAAATTACTACTTTCAGCTGTCCTGCACAAACCCTAAAACAGAGAGTACTTGCCCACACCTAATTCTTACTGTGTTCATTTGGGAGGATAGTAGACACCATTACCTACCCATAGAACCTTCTTTTGTCTAATTCCGACATCATTTGGGCATTCTACCAACATCTTGCATTTCTTCACTATGCCGAAGGGAAGACCACGCAGCAAGGGTGGGGATGTTGTGCAAGAAATGATCATTGGTGATGAGGACATGGAAGGTAATATGGATGCAAGGCATCTTGAATGAGGGTTTAGGGTTTATGCATAGAGCTTATGGCTTATGCATAAGACTTGTGCATAGAGCGTGTGCATATGGCTTATGCATAAGACTTATGCATAGAGCGTGTGCATAAGACTTATGCATAGAGCTTATGCATATGGCTTATGCATAAGACTTATGCATAAGGCTTATGCATAGAGCTTATGCATAAGTCTTGCAGCCTTATTATGCAAGCTTATACTTATACTATGCATTTAGATTATTGCATAAGGCTACTGATCTTAATGAGGATGATAGAATAGATAATGATTTTTAAAATGATGTATCTTAATGATTATGCAAATAGTTATGACATATTTGTAATGGTTTTATGACATTGAAGGTCCATTCATTGTTTACCATTGTTAATGTTTACCATCATAATCACTACTGTAGGAGCAAGTTGATATAGTTTTACCAATGTTGTTTATCATTGTTAATGTTTATCTTATGGTTCTTTCATTCATTGTTTACCGTGTAATTTTCATTTCGTACAAGTTTGTCATATGGTTTTTTGTCCAACAGGCCATGGGTGACTCACCGCCCTACGACTACAGTCCAGATTTCTCATTTAATCCTACACCGCAGGGCATGAGTCCCCAGCAGTTATATGGTTTTCTTTCGTCCATGACTCCAGAGCAGAGAGCCATGGCTCAGAGTTGTTGGGGTTCTGGAGCACGGACATCTGCCTCACCATCTGGCTTCCCGACGCCAGTTCCCACACCCGTGGGTACGACAGTAGCTCCCACACCTCATACCACACAGCCTTCCACTCCTCTTACAGCTCGATCTACCACCTCTTCACATAGACGGCGCTCACGTAGTAGGTCTTCAGGGGGAGGTTGTTGTGGTGGTGGTGCCACAGATGCTGTGACACCACCACCACGTGAGCATCGTCCTTCGCTCTCATCTGTTGATAGCACACCCATAGGGTCACCTTCCACTCCCTGGGGTGCACATGACCATGACAACAGCAAGATTTACACAATTAGGGATGGGGCACCAATAATGGATAGTGCAGGGAAGGCAATGAAGACACGCATTCGACAATTGTGCACTATACAGTTTCATGACTCTGTCATGACTAAATGGGATCAGCAAGACAAGGGGAAGAAAAATTATATAAACACAAAGATAAAGCAAGAGTTCCAGCCATTTGACCCTATGAATGTCGTCTCTAATGAGTGGATACAGTATACAGCTCGCATTTTGATGGGGCATCGTAGGTCAGAGGCGAGGGACGCATTTAGAGAGGGGAAGGAGAAACCTGTTTGGCTAGATGACAGGGAGTGGGCAGCCATTGCTCAGGAGCTCACCGAGACACCAGACAGGTTTCAACAACAAAGAGAGGCGGCAAGGGCAAGACTCCAAACAGTAGGGGCTTCTCATCTCGGGAGTGGTGGTTACGAAACCATGCGCCATGAATTCGTAAGTGTTTGTAGCAATTTTATTTATTTAAATGTATGTATGTGGGCTAAATGTTGATTTCTAAAAGTTATAATTATTAATCGTGTGTGCAGGAGTTGGCCATGAATCGCCCACCAAGTAGGCGAGAGGAGAAGTACGCTCACAAACATGGCCTTGTGGCCTTGTTTGAGATGCTTGAAGAAGAAGGAGAGATCGTCAATTGGGAGGCATTACCATGATGTAAGATGACCTTCAAACTAATGAAATATGATCAAAACATTCTTGAGTATTAATGTTTAATTTAATTTCTTGTTTGTCGATCAGGAAAATATGCAAACGAGCACGGTTGTTTTTGTGCTCTATTGTAGACAGAATGGTGCTGTCTGTTTGCTGCTGTTGATCCTGCTCATTGCAGGCAGCTAGGCAACAGCCAGGCAGCACTATTCTGCCCAAAAAAAAATTTCTGCTACAGCGTCGGTATATGGCCCGGTACCGACGTCGGTATATGCACCGGTATAGACGCCGGTTTATGCGTCGGTATATGCACCGGTATAGACGTCGGTTTGCGCGTCGGTATTACCCCCGGTGAGCGTCGGTATATACACCGGTATAGGCGCCGGTATTATTACCCGACGCTTATACCGACGCAGTGGTTCCGGCACTTATACCGATGACGAGGCTTTTTTAGACCCCGTTAAATAGCGCCGGTACAAGCCCCGGTATTAGGCTAACATGTAGTAGTGTATGGATCTATTATGCACAAGAATGATGATGGTTTAAGATGATAACAAAAGCCATTTCTGCGTTTTTAACATGATAAATGTGGTTATGAGCATGTTATAATTATATTACATAGGAAACAAAAATATATAGGTGTAATATAATAATTATAAAATATAGTTAGTGTAATGTTTTTAAGAAGCAATGGCGATGAAATGTTCTTGACTATCCTTATAGTGATAGTTTATAGCTATATTATGACTCATCAATCTTAAAAGTTTTTCTCTAAATTTATAGATGATATACATACACGTTAAAATGTCAATTGACTTACAATAGGTTACTCCATTTTTTAATAAATCTATGGAGGCTTTTCTGATTTCTTGTCTAGATTACATTTTATCTCTTGTTAATGTTATGCAATGTTCATGTGAATTGTTTAAACAAGAGTTAAACAAATACATAATGTTCTCCAAACTTTATGAGTAAGTGTAAAAATGTCCAAGATGTGCTCATCTAGGTTTGAAAAATGGACCACTAATGTGTGAAAGATTTCATTTTCATACAAAAATGTGAAAGATTAGGTTTTCATACAAAACAATATTTTGTATGTTTTTAAATTCAGATTGTTTTATCTAAATCTAAATCCAACTTAATGTGCACATGGGAAAATAGGTCAAAGTGGGACCATGTTAAGGTGCATGCAATAGTAAAAAGTAGGAAGCTTGAGACTTGGAGTTTTTCAAAAGGAATATGTTGACTGAGAAGGGGATGCTCTAGTCTTATGCAATTTCCATGCACGACTTACATTCCTACAAAGGGTGAGATACTATTGTGGGGCCTTTCCCCCATGAAATAGGTCGTAAACTACTCAAAAAAATTCATAAAAAATGTTTTCCCTACAAGCATGGTTAGCACCTTAATAAAATGGTTTTTCTCGCAAGTAAGGTTGGACATTCTTCATAGCTCCTCTAGGAGGAAAAAAAGTGTTTATCACAAAAACTAGGTGAATGCATGCTCAACACTGCACAAAGAGAGAGAGAGAGAGAGAGAGAGAGAGAGAGAGAGAGAGAGAGAGCCACATACATTACATATTCAAACCAACGTAGCAAAGCCTTATCATATTTTGTTAGCAAGTTACTTAGATAATGATAACTTCAATGCTTTTCTTTTGATAGATTTGCAACAATTCCATTGTCGACCTAAATGCATTTGACCCCCCAAATCAAAATTGGGATGCTTCATCCTCCTTGCATGACCAAAAGACTTAACCATTGACAAAGCTTTGTGGTTTTTCTATCTTGACTAATAGAGAGTAACTTTGAGGTTAATTGAACAATAATTTAAGGGGATAAACTTACAACTATTAAATTTGCAAGTGGTAAATGTAAAGCTATGCTATGAATGCTATGGGGGTAAAGAAAAAAAAAAGATTTAGATTTTCCAGCTCGTAGTTGATGTCATAGTTTGTTTTACATGATAAAGATGCCACAATCATTGCAAAGAGGTGGCTAATGTGCATATTTCTATCCTAGGTGGGGATCCCAATAGTATCGAGGGTGCGATAGTGCTATAAGGCCACATGTCTAGTGCAATAGCAAGTATCTACCTAAAAACTAGCCACAAAAAATGCTAGCCTTGTTCATGATGTTTCTATGCTTTCAAAAGATGATGGTGCGATAGTGTTATAAGGCCACATGTCTAGTGCAATAGCAAGTATCTAAAAACTAGCCACAAAAAATGCTAGCCTCGTTCATGATGTTTCTATGCTTTCAAAAGATGATGGTGCTAGCCTATACGATTTGCAAAATAGTGGAGAAACACATGTTCTCACCTCTTGAAGCATGTGGATTGGTGCATGTGTTAGTTGCTACAGTCTAGCAATCGTGATGTTTTATGTTTGAAGAGGTCTTGAAGGCATGTCACAAAGAGGTCTTTTATGTTTGAAAAGCTCTTAAAGGCATGTCTTATGGGGTGGGTGAAAGTAATCTCTTTTAGGTAATAGGGACGCATGGAACTCTTAAAATGTTATCCTGGACATGTATGGGACAATAGAATCCCTAATTTATGAGTCCCTATAGTGTCCATGTTGCTAATTTACATGGATAAGCTGCAAGTAAAAAGTGCCTCTCTACTAGTAACTAGAAGTAATGGTGTTGATGGGGATGAATTGTGAAGGGGTTTTTTTTTTCGACGATATATACTCACATTAAAATATGAGGTGACTTCCCAAGTCCCTCGTGAGTACGAGTGTGGTCCCCCTCTCCCCTTTTTCTTTGTGAATGGGTCTTCTTTTTAACGTCCTGAACTTGCATTGCAGTTTATATCATAAAGTTTCCAAACTTTATATTTTTACATTTGTACTCATGCAAGACATAGGTGAGAGAGATCTAAAATACATTAGAGAAGTCGGCCACGGAGGACCAGCCAATTGAAGGAGCCGCCAACTTCTATTGCACGAGGCGGAGGAGGCAGATGCAGAGGAGCCAGACAGCAGCCAATTGAAGGAGACAGCATCTGCCTCCTCTTCAGAGTTTGCATCCGCCTCCTGCAGTGAAGTTGGTGGCTGCATGTACAGACACGGCAGGAGAAGGCGAAAAAATTGCGACATGTGTAGAGTAGAAAATAAGCCATATAAAGATATGGTAGAAGGTTTTCAAACTTTATATTTTTACATTTGTACTCACGCAAGACATAGGTGAGAGAGATCTAAAATACATTAGAGAAGGCAGCCACATCCATGATGTTCCTACCACCAGCACAGCAGCGCGTGGCTTTGCTGCCTCAACATGCGAATCTACAGTAGGGTTTCACCTTGCTAGATCACAACCTGTATGGTCCACCACCAGCAAGCCGAGGTGGTGTTGGCACAGCATGGCACACATGAATCTAAGCTAGTTGGAGTGGAATAATATCTTAAAACTGGTCGCCACTGAAGATCTAGCCAAAGTACAAGTCGGTGGAGGCAACATCATAGGAGGTGAGAGTCCTACGGTCACTGGTGGTGATCTGGAAGGAGAGGCTTTGGCCATCCAACAAGGTGTTGCTCTACCAATTCTGTCCCCAATTCCTACTCATGGGCTACCAACCAGTCTTGGAGCCCTTGATGGAGATGGCGCAGACGTCCCCAACTCCGCCTACGTTGGTGACGAGCACCAACAAAGAGAGATGCGGTTTCTCGGGATGGTGTCTCATCAAAAAGATCAAAAAGGTCAAAGGTATAGGTTGTCACAACTTTAGAGACTGGGGGCTCCACTCTAACCATTTCTAACCCAAAAGATCTAGTTAAGAAAGGAAAAAATGCGAAGATTCCCCTTTAGGGGAGGGATGGAGGAGTATGCACAATATTTTCCTGTGGGTTTATATACTGAGTACGAGATCCCCGTGGAGAATTGTTTGGTAGCACCCAGCCACACTATATGTCGTCCCATGGACATTATCAAAGCAGTGAAAATTTGTGGATGGAAAACAATCCTTGTTCATGTGCGTACCTAATGCCTGTCAAGCTGCTTTTTGAAGAAGGGATACACGAGCCACTAGTAGCCAAGGAAGATCTAAGGGTAGGGGATGTTAAAAAATATGGATATTGATCATAGATGGCTAGTGTGACACAAAGTTGGGGTTTTGACTTCGGTCACTTCTTAGAATCAAAACACACTTGTATGAAACCTCACAGCCTCCTCACCTCCTTTTCTCTCCCTAAGTTAAACACATCAAAGGTGAGATCATAATTCATTGAAGGAAAGATGAAAGGCTTAGGAGAAGCAAGAATTTCTGCCAGTCTTGCAGCTCCAAAAAAGAGGGCAATTCTTTGTTGGAAGAAAATCTTCCGACTCAGAATTATGTGAATGGAAACATACAGGGAATGTTGGTAAGGTCCATCCCGTTCGAATTGGGTGATTTGGATTGAACATCTTAAAGTAAAAGAATATAGCAATCACTTACAAGAGGATAAGATACATGGGATTTACTTTTTAATAAGAGATTAAGAGGAATTAATCAATGGCCAAAAGTCTATAAAACAGAGATACACAAAGAATTTCAGTTTTAAATCCATATAGAGTGTACAAAAGATGATTACATTGGGTGATTTGGATTGAACATCTTAAAGTAAAAGAATATAGCAATCACTTACAAGAGGATAAGATACATGGGATTTACTTTTTAATAAGAGATTAAGAGGAATTAATCATGATTAAGAAGAAATAACGGCCAAAAGTCTATAAAAACAGAGATACACAAAGAATTTCAGTTTTAAATCCATATAGAGTGTACAAAAGATGATTACATAGGTACATATATCTTGAAGAGAGCTTCGCGTCTATATAAAAACTTTTAAAAACAGACAATCGACGAGCGAGCGAAAAGTTATGAGCATTTTACTACAAGACTAAAAAAACTACCCAAATTCGCCTAAAAGTTAGCAACTTTGGGAGAAATTCTAATCATCAATGAAGTAAAGGACTAAGAAATTAGTTACATGAGTGGAAAGAGCATATAAACAGCTTCCTAGCCATATGATCAATTTTATAAACCAATACCGGAGTGATGAGTAATTATCGATTGAAATTTGGGTATCAGACCACAAAAACTGCACTTCCCTCTCTTTGCATGAAACCTCAATTTTCACATAGCCTCTTGCCTTTCATCTCCTTCATGATTCAAGCTAGAGGTTAAGGGTTAACATTGCTCAGCAGACAATTGTAAAGATTTATCTATGGTCCCCAAAGTCTTTCCACATGCTCATTACCGCCGCTAAAACCATTGGTATCTCCTAAGGAGGGCGGCAATAAGGCAAGGGCTACCTTGATAAGTCATAGGCCCACTAAGATAATAAATCCTTATCCCACTTATCTCATGAATCATCAAAGAGGTCCAAAATTGGATTAAGCATGAGAAGCCAATGCTAAATGAGACATTCACATATAAAGAGAGTGTTTGAAGATAAGAGAATGGCAATGACACAAAATGCTCAATTGAGGAGGGTTCATTCCATTGATTTGAAAGGGAGAGGAGGGCTCCTTTTCTAGGTGGAGAATCACCCTCTCTTCCATTGTTACAAATTACAATCTAAAAATCTTCAACCCTTTAGTGACATAAGGGTAGATGTCACCATCAATTGTCCTCTTAGGCTAAGTCTTCTATTGATTATTAAATTGAAGACTTTTTGACTTTGAAAGTATAATGAGATAATAGCCAAGTCTAAGTGGCATGTAGGTAGAGATCCCACTTACACATGCTGGAATTCTCGTCTTACATGTAGGCATTCTAGAAGAATCTTTCCCAATTATGCACCTACACACACTCCTCCACATGCCTTCCAAACTCCCCAACTTGTAGCCTTATGGTGAATACTATATTATTAATACAATTAAAATCCATGTGAGCATGAAGGCCCACTTTTATTTTTCACATCACTAGCCTATCTACCATACCAAAGTATTTATCAAGCATACTTGTGGCATTTACAATGTGTGCACCCTAAATCAAGTAAAACCATTATATTTACCATACCAAAGTATTTATCAAGCATACTTGTGGCATTTACAATGTGTGCACCCTAAATCAAGTAAAACCATTATATTTGAAGATAGAATGTTGTTATCAAAGTAGCCGCCAAGCCGCGGCATCACCGCGCCATTATTCCATTGTGGGTGCCGCAATCTTCTTCGACAAGCTTCCACCTTATTACCATTGAGAAACCATCAAAATATGTATAAATTGAAAATGAAAGATGTCAATTTTTCATGTCACATCTTTCCCCCCCCAGCAAATCCTCCATGCTTGTCTTGGAGGTCTACTGGCCATGGTGCTCGAGGGTAAAATATCTTCATTGGTACTTCCGGGAACCTCCTGGCCACTTGCATCCTCTAGAAGATAGGTGTTATTTTTGAACTTTTTCTTTATCTTGAAGGGGCCTTCCCAGTGTCGAAGAAGCTTCTTATCTAGCCGTTTCTCCACACGGCCATCATACCTCATGACTTCCTTGCTTGAGTTCTGGCTTCTTCTTCTTCTTCTTCGTGAGAGTGTCATGCCTTACCTTGCGCCGTTGTTGTGCAGCCTCTAAATTTTGAAGTGCCTAAAGCCACCTCTCATCCAAGGTCTCTAGTTGTACTAGGCGTTGGTGGGCATGTGTTTCTTCTTCATTATTCAAGCGTGCAAAAGATGTGGGAAGGCTTGTGATTTCCAATTCTATTGGCAAAATAGCCTCCATTCCATAAACTAACTGAAAAGGTGTGAAACCAAGAGAGAGTTTGTGAGTTGTCCTATAGGCCCATAGGACCTCTGGCAAATGCACATCCCACTTTCTCTTCATAGTATCCACTAGCTTAGACAAAGATCCACAAAGCAGTCCATTAGTTTTTTCTACTAAACCATTACATTGGGGACAATAGGGAGTTGGCATAGCATGCTTTATTTTTAATTTCTGCACCAAAGCTTCAATCAAGTCATTCCTGAAAGATCTCCCCCCATCCGTAAGGATTTCTAATGGACACCCAAATCGGGCACATATGTATTCCCTGAGAAAGGATACCATAGCCACTGCTTTAATATTGACCATGGACTTTGCTTCTGCCCACATTGTTGCATAATCTATGGCCACTAATATGTAATACTTCCCATGTGAGGAACGAGGAAGTGGGCCCACAAAATCTAGTTCACACCTTTCAAATGGACCATATGCTGGGATAGGGTTTAAGGGTCTGGGAACTAATTGCTTATGCCCATATGCCTGGCATACTTCACATCTTTTGCACCACTCATAGACATCTTTGCTGAGTCGAGGCCAATAATACCCTGTGTTAAGGATTCTCTGAGTTGTGCTGGCTGAGGCAAAATGACTTGAACATTCATGACATAATTCCATAATCCTTTTAGATTCTTCGAGGCTCACCACCCTCCTAAGAATTTTATCCTTACCTTGCTTGTAACAAACATCTCCTAGAATTATGTAAGGATGAGCTTTCCTTGTAAGCCTTTGCTTCTGTTGAGGATTCAATCCTCCAGGAGGGAAGTATCTTGTATCTAAATAGTGTTGAACATCTTGGAGCTCAGGCCTCAGGCCAACCTGTATCCATTAATGCAAGAATAGCTACTTTGAAAGAAGCCAAAGTTTTAGTAGTCAATTCATCAGCCTTTTGATTATCCTTCCTGTTAACATGCACAAATTTACAAAACTCAAAAGCTTCTTTTAACTCCATTGCCCTTTTATACAATTCTTGGAGATTAGGACTCCTTGCCTTATGTTCTCCTTTCATTTGTCAGATGACCAATTACGAATCCTCTTTAATTCCATCTTTTATGTAATCTTCTAATCCCCAAATTAATGCATTGTACTCAGCCACATTATTTGATATAGCCTTTGAAAATTTTTTACCCTTGGCCCATACCTCTTTTCCTTCTGGAATCAAATAAAACTATCCCCCCAAACCCACATTGCCTAGAAGGGCTAAAGGCTCCATCAAAATGCATAGTGAAGAAGTTGGTGGTGTCTGCAAATCTTCATATACTTCTTCCTTTGTTCTTGTTCCTTCTTCCTCTTCCTTCCTTGTAAGCAAATCTGCAAGAGAGGCCCTAGTGGTGTTTTTTGTAATAAAAGTGAAAGAGAATTCTTGAAGCTCACAAATCCACTTTGCAAACTTCCTCCTGTAGGATTGGGTTTGCGGACCAAGAATTGTAAAGAAGGTTGAGATGTGAGGAAGAAAAAAGGAGGAGGTAACAAGTATGACCTGAACTTATTTACTACAAAAACAAGAGATAAACCACCTTTCTCCATTTCACCATATCTCTCCTCGGCATCAAACAAGGCTAACCTCAACTTTTCCAAGTAATCCATGCAGCTTGAATAAATGCAAAAATCATCCAAAAAGACCCTTATAAACTTTTCCAAGTAAGGTGTAAATACCTGACTCATGAAGCGTTGAAAAGTTGCTGGTGCATTGGTCAAGCCAAATGGCATCACCTTATAGGCATACACTCCCCAAGGGGTGATAAATGAGGTTTTCCTTTTATCTTCTTCACAAATCCAGATTTGAAAGTATCCAGAGTATCCATCACACACTGAATACAACTCATGACTTGCAACGTGATCCAAAATCTTATCCTGAAAGGGTAGAGGATAATAATCCCTCTTTGTGCATGCATTCAAAGGGCAAAAGTACACACACACACGCCATTTTTCACCCTTTTTGAGAGTGACTACAACTGGGGAAATCCACTCTGAATTCTCTACTAGAAAAATAAATCCAACTTCAAGGAAATTAGTTACCTCATTCTTATGCACCTCCGCTTGCACTACTCCCAAATGCCTTAGCCACTGTACCACTGGCTTACTTTGGGGCTTGAGATCAATCTTGTGCTCTACTAGGGTAACTTAGCGTACTTCTGAGTAGCTATTTGCAAAAAGATTAGAAAATCCATCCAACATTTTAAAGTAATTCTCCCTTTCAGTACCTGCTACTATGGACTCATCAAAAAGAAGTTCATTCTGTTTGTGAAGACTAGTGAGGTGCACATCTCCTTTCTTGAACATGGTTGAATAAGCTTCCCCTTCCAAGGCTCCATTGTCTTCAGCATCCCCTCGATCCTTTCCTAGGGAAGGACCAAATGCAACTCCCTCCACCTTCCCTTCTGAGATGGAATCCTCGGAGCTACCACTTGTCTCCTCTTCATCGGATGACTCTGAATCGGAACTTTTGGAAGTTGAAGGTTCACCTCTTACCACTTTCTTGCGAAGACTCTTGATGTTGTAGTGGACCTTCTTATTCTCACCTTGTAGAATAAGATCACCTGCCTTCCACTTTTGAATTTCCTTCACTTGGCGAAGCCATGGCCTACCCAATATCAATGGGTAATAAGCCCTAGCATCAGACTTTGTAGGAATGACCTGGAAAGTTGTAGGCACAGAAATACCACATACATCCACTCCCAAATTCCTGACAATTCCTAAGGTTTTCACCCTAGTATTATCAAGTTTGGTGCGATAGGAAGAGTTAGTAGAAGACAACTTTAAATCATCATCTTTCATTATTTTTTCACTCATGACATTGATTGACGCACCTCCATCAATGTATGCATTAGAAATTGTTTGCCCTTCAATGATGACATCAATCATAGGCACATCATCTCCTACATCAATATCCACCTTTTGAGCCATAGGAGTCCCAATATCTCTCTTCTTCTTTTTCTTAGATTCCCTTGTGCTAGCCAGCTTACCCCATTCCTTTCTGAGCTTTGGAGAGAGTGCCAAAAGCTGCCCAAATGTGATTTGTACCGTTTTCTCCCTAAGATCTGTTAAGAGGTCATAACTAAGAGATCCTTGTCCAAGAGGAAAGTTAGATTGTTCAATTTTTCTCCTAGATGACTTCTTCTTCTTATTACTTTTCTCCTTTTCTTCAGATTTATCTTCTTGTTCTTCTTCTTCCTGGCTCCTAGTTTTACGACCCCCTTTTTGCCATTAACGGCATCAATGTTTCCTCTAAAAGTGGTAAACTTTTATCCTCTCTTTTTCTCAATTTTGGACACTTAGTGGTGCAATAGTGCCTCTTCTCTTGACATTCATAGCATGTGACACTACTTCTATCCCTAGGTTTATCCTCAACTCGTGGAACCCTAGGTGGCCTTGCGTTGACTAAGTGTAACTTCAAATCAGCAAATTTTGCCATACGTTGTGCAATGTTATGATCCAAGGATGAAGCTTATAGCTGAGATGTTGAGGCTACCTCTACTTGTGGTGGGGTTGGCACCCTCGGAGAAGATTGGAATGTGGACTCAATATGAAGAGTGGCCTCCTTCTTCAAAGCAATACAAAGAGCCTCTTTAAAATTAGTGGGATCTTTGCTAAGAACTTTTCCATGCAAGCGGGGATCCAAAGCCATGATAAACTTACTCATCTTAAGGTGCTCCATTGCTAAAGAACTCTTTGAATCTCCTATAGAAGGTGAAGAAGAAGAAGCAACAACATGTAAAGCAACTTGTTGATATTTGATGAACAAGGCTGCATACCTCACTAAAAAGGCAGAAACTGACTCTCCTTCCTTTTGGAAAATCTGATCCAATTGCAATAGTAAAGCATTTGGTGACTCCACTATCCCAAATTTCTCCTTCGTTGCTTTGGTCAACCTTTCCCAATCATTCTTGGACTCCTCTGGCAAAGCCTCATGCCAAGTTAAGGCCACACCCTCCAAGAAATCTGGAAGTATTTCTACCCTCTCCTTCATAGACCAACCCGTCAAGCGGCATGCTCTCAGAGATAACTCCCCGGGTTTTCTCCTCCGATCCTTGGAACGCCGGAATGTTGAACATTTTGCACCAAAAGATGAGAAGCAACAAGGAAAATTTACTTATTTCAAAATAACTTTTCTGTAATCATGGGGGACCTTGAGGTTAAAATAGAATAATTCTAAGTAAAACCTGCCCGCCGTCTCCACCCCAAAAGATGTGATACAAAGTTGGGGTTTTGACTTCGGTCACTTCTTAGAATCAAAACACACTTGTATAAAACCTCACAGCCTCCTCACCTCCCTTTCTCTCCCTAGGTTAAGATAAAGATAAACACATCAAAGGTGAGATCATAATTCATGGAAGGAAAGATGAAAGGCTCAGGAGAAGCAAGAATTTCTACCAGTCGATAAATTTATAATGCAGGTTTGGTTTCTAAGCTTATACACTCAGAGAAAAGAAAATAATTTGTGTAACTGTTCACTAGATGCTAAGAGAGCTTTCTTCTACAAGGAGTCTCATGAGCTGGCGGCATAGTCTTAAAGAGTGGCCTGAAAGAATGACCATTCTTGTCATACACAACAAGTGCAAGAATGGCCCATGGGCCATTCGTTTCTTGCACCACAAGTTCAAGAATTATCCAAGGGCCATTCTTGCATGACCCAAGGGCCATTATCCAAGGCCATTCTTGCATCCTCTTTCAATATTAAGGTTGTGTTGAAATGGCCATGAGGCAACAAGAATGGACCTAGGGCCATTCTTTTCATGCACAACAAGTGTAAGAATGGCCCATTCCTGATGCTCTTGGGCATGCGAGAATGGCCCAGGGGACATTCCAGAATGAGCTTGGTGGATCACCCAACTTTCTTGCATGCTCCTGCACATAATAGGTCAATTCTCATCTCTCCATGTATAGATGAGTAAAGAGTGGCCTCAGGGAAAATTTATGCTCCGTATATTGATGAGAAGAGAGATATTCTCTTCTTTAATGGCATAGATCCAATTTATGTTACCATTTTATATTGGCTTCAAGATATGCTTTTTTGCTTTTTTGTGCTCGATGAAGATTGGCATCTACTTGTTAAAACCCTTAGATCTCTCTAGATAATTGTTATGCATAAACATGCATAAATCAGGCATAAACTCAACCACTCGACCACCCCCGAGTCTAACGGATGCACACATGAATTATAAATGAAATACATCATACCTCTACCTTGATGTCCCATAAAGAGGTATAACTCCAATCCAATAGCATATAGCTATAGGGTGAAATGGTAGGTGAGTAGATATGGACCTCTACACAAGAGACCATAGCCTAAGCCTCCAAGTCCCCAAGCCTCCAAGCCTCCCTTGAGTGTGCCCCATGCCCCTATTATATAGAAGGGCCTTCAAGTGACTCTTGACTCTCCATTTCCCATGTGTGACCCTTGGATGCCTGACCCTAACCTTGACCCTTAAGGTTAGTTCTAACCCATGCTCCACTACAGCTTGTTCCCAAGCTCCCATGCTTACAAGCCTAATGTCGGTTAGCCTCCTAGTATATGCACACATAATGTACATATAACATACTTCCCCTCTCTCAAAACATTGCACTCTTGCAATGAAAAGAAGAAGAACTGCACTGAACAATATCAACTGACTCCGAAGTCGAATCCTCTATTTTCCTATCTTTCCACCTAAATTTAACCTCAGGAATTAGTCAACTACAAAGTTTCCTTTCTCTGAATTCAACATTATCAGAACTTGCATCTTATGGGAAATCTGGACTAGCAGGAATGAAATTGTGTTCTTGAGGGCTACATGTACAGGACTGCAGGAAATAGAGCTGATGTATAAACATGTATGCATGTGCTGGTTTGTATGTAATGCAAATAAAATTAGATCTTTGGAATTGGATTTGTTGATTCAGAATCTGTAGAGAAATATCCTTTGAATGTTTCCCTGATTTTGGCTAAGCTTCATGCATACTAGGGCTCTTTCCCTAATATTGATGGATTGGTGGCTACAGGTGAGATGTTGGATTGAGAAGAAAAGGTCTCCTAGATTCGGACCTAAAACTCGGAGATGGTACCGCAAGGAAAAGCAAACCGACCATACATTTGTTGCCCTTATTGAGAACTCGGTTGGCACTAGACCCACAGTTAAGGTTTGGTCGAAGCATGGGGGTATGCTAGAAAAACAATCCCCCCGTGGTTGAAAAAAAAAACAAAAAGAAGTAATGGTAGAGTGATGGGGATGGATTGTGGAGTGTTGTTTTTTTTTCAATGATATATACTGATGTTAAAATATGAGGTGACTTCCCAAGTTCAGTCGTACTCCCCTTCTTCTTTGTGAATCTAAGGGGGGCTATTTTTTTACATCTTGAACTTGCATTACAGTTGCCAAACTTGAACTTGCATTACAGTTTATATCATAAGGTTTCCAAACTTGAAGGTTTTCAAACTTGAACTAGAATGATTTGAGTTTTTACATTTGAACTCATAGGTGAGAGATTACGTGAGAGAGATCTACGGCACATCCATGATGTTCCTACCAGCAGCGGGCGGCTCTGCTGCCTCAGCATGCGAATCTACAGTACTTGCTAGATCACAACCTGTATGGTCCACCACCAGCAAGCCGAGGTGGTGTTGGCGCACATGAAGCTAAGCTAGTTGGAGTGGTGAATAATATCTTAGAACTGGTCGCCGCTGAAGGTCTGGCCGAAGTGCCAGTCGGCGGGGGCGACGTCGTAGGAGGTGAGAGTCGTGCCGTCGCTGGTGGTGACCTGGAAGGAGAGGCTCTGGCCGTCCAGCAGGGCGTTGCTCTGCCAGTTCTGTCCCCAATTCCTGCTCATGGGCTGCCAGCCGGTCTTGGAGCCCTTGATGGAGACGGCGCGGACGTCCCCAACTCCGCCTACGTTGGTGACGAGCACCAAGTTGAAGTAAGAGTGGCCGTTCATGGTGAAGTGGATGCCGCCCGTTTTAACGCACGGAACCCTCCGGTAGAGCACGGGCACGATTCCGCCTTTGTAGACGCCGATCTTCTCGAAGGCCGGCTGCGCCATGTCGAAGTGCTGCAGCGGGGGGTTGCACCAGCCGCCCGCGTTGTTGGGCAGCGCGTCGTTGGGCGGGCAGAGGTTGGTGGCCGTGACCAGTACGGATGCGTCGCTGAGGCACCACTCGGGATCGGCGGCCACATCGCACTTGATCTCGAAGCAGGCGCCGCAGCTAAGGCCGGCGTTGAAAAGCGCCGTGCTGAGGGCGGCGGTGTTGGTGCCGTAGCCCGAGGAGTAGAGGTCCCCGTAGCCGCAAGCGCCACCTGGACACATAGCATGAATCGATCTCAATTTCAGTTCAAGGGTTGATCAGCCACAGCATGCCGACTGAAATGGCAATAACAGCTCATAATGTAAACGTACCCATGGTGCCGGAGGCGTCGCTTCCGCCGTAGAAAGTGGCATGGGCGTTGGTCCACCCGCTCTGCTCGGAGCCGCCGCCGCCGTAGTAGGAGGCCAGGGCCGGAGCACCCATGAGGAGCAGGAGAAGCAGCGGGATAAGCGGGGCAATATTAATGCTGCGGGGGAGGAGAGTCCACATAATTGTAGCAATTGCCATTCAACTGTATTGACGCAGCGGCGAGCTTAGCTTAGCTTATAGCTTGGCTCGGCTTGGCTGCGTGGCTAATTGGCTTGGCTGCGGGGCTAATTGGCTTGCTGCGGCCGATGAGTAGCAGGTTGGGGACGGACTCCTTATATATGAGGCCCTAGGGATGGGATGGCACGTTGGGGACGGAATTCGAAGCCGCAAGAGCTCAGACTGTGAGCAGCAGCTTGCAGGAAGGAAGGGGGACAAGGCAAGACTCTGCAACGAGTCGTGGTTGGTTGGTGCCGCAGCTGTAGGACCGACGTCGAGGTAACATGGATGCTATAATTGAAGGTGATCCTTTTTGCAGCAATGCACATGTTTAGCCTCTCCACGTCCACACCACACCACACCAGGGCTAATTCAAAGACCCACTGGGCTAACGTTCAGACTCCAATCAGACCCACAAACCGGCAGGCCCACTCGATTAACGCAATCAGACATGCGAGCTGATGATGGGAGGTGAGAGCAGCTCGGCGGAAGCCTATAGAGGCCTCATGCCGGACGTCTCCTTCGACAAGGACGAGTGCGTGCAGAACGTCCAACGGCAGCCATGACCCATCATCGTTACGTCTACCTACTCTACTCGCTTATATGTAGGCTACTGTCCCGGCAGCTTGGGCCTCCAGCCACATCGTCCCTGGAAGCTAGCGCTGGCGCTGTTTTATCACAGGTGTCCATCAGTCCATGGACACACGTATCCGACCGAGCGGTGGAGTTTCAACCTTCGGAATTTTATAACCTTCCGAACCGTATCTTTAAAACGTTTTCTTTTTTATTTTTATTTTTTAAAAAGCTTCATACCGTTGCCAACCGAAGAGCAAGGCTCATATCCCTAAGTCTGAATACACAATCAAAACTAAAGTCTTTTACAAGAATCTACTAGTCTTGCGGCTATTATGGGAGATTACAAGACTTACTCAAGTACACTCAAGTAGTGTCAGACCTCTCGCAACAAAGGTCACTTTGGAGGACGAGAACGTAGAACCCCTCAAAGCTGCCCCTAACTAAAAGATGGAGAAAGAATGGAAGGAGCCAAAAAGTAATCAGAGGTGCAGTCATACAAATTCTTCCCCATCTCATACCTTGATTGAATATTGTAATGCCTTTCGAACTCTTGGCATAGAGTATAAAGTCAAGGAGCTAGTCAATCACAGAAGTAGTCACACAAAATCTTCCCCCCTCTCATACCTTGATTAAATATTATAATGCCTTTTGTAATGAAGGGATTTTAGTGAGCACATACATATGAGGGATGGGCCTAGGCACATGGGGCTTAGGGACATTTGCACATATGTTGTGTAGGACATATGGGGGCCTTGGGACTATAAAAGGCACCAGCCCTAGGATAGTGTACCCTTTGATACCTTCTGATATCTTTTGATACATATGACCATTTGGTTGTCTTCTTGCCTAGAGCAAGCTTCAATGGTAAGATTCTCCCTTCGAGATGCTACGATGGGGACCTATACCCTTATTGTCTACTCCAAGTATTGAGTGGGCCACTATCTTGCTGTGGTATCCGAGCTCTTGGCATAGATCTTGATGCTTTGATTAGGAGATTAATTATTTTTAAAATTTTCTTAATCCAGATGCATTGTGAAAATATCCAAGCTCCTCATCCAAAGTGAAATGACCACTAGAAATATCATTAAATCCATGGTCTAAATAATTGGTCTCGTGAGAATCTAGATTTGATGCATGTAAATCCACATAATGCACCATATAATCAAATACCATGCATCCCAAATGACATATACTATATCGAAAAGTAAATGTCGTGGCCCCAAACAAAACAGCATCGTGTTGACATCCGTAGGAGCCAAATGAACATAGCTCAAGGTCGACCTCGTGTAGAGTCAAATGTGAACATAGCTCAAGGTCGGCCTCATGTAGAGTCAAATGTGAACTCATGCCACCATCACATGTAGCACCACTCGAAAATTCAAAGGCATGATCCTCCATATCAATGTATGCATGAGTATGGTCCGAGCCATGCACAATATCTGCATGTGCAAGACACTCTATATGTGTGTATCCCTCTAAGATAAAAGCTCGATCATCATAAAGATCACCATCACTAAGCACTGCCAAAGTGTCCACACAAGAGAGATAAGTGGCATCAATCGACTCACTATCAATGGAATCTCCAAGATCATCCCCAAAGATATAGAAAATCTCCATCAATGGTATCCCTATATGACCTAAATCCCATGGTAAATCAATCTCCAACAACACTGGATCTAAGGAAATACCTAGATCAAATGTAAAGCTCTCCAGGTCAATGTCATAAGATATGCTAAAAATAGGATCGATATTAATACTCCTATGATGTCTCACCTCTACGAACTCATCACTACTCTCATGCACTATCCCTGACTGCTCAATCACAACAACTCGTTCCACACGAATGCTTCCAGGAATGCTATGAAAGCTAGGAGTAGTGGTCGTATCCGAAATCTCTCCACATGTGACAAATGTAGAGGAGTAGCCCAACACATCTAATACTAGAACCACGGGTCTATTCTCCTCATGGTCTATGAAGTGCTCATCAACATGTGAAATATCATCCCCATGATAGTCTAATGCATCACTATGATCCGCTTATGCATCACAATCTCCTAATGCATCACTATGATCCACTGGGAGGTAGGTAGACATAGGCGTATCACAACAATCACAATGCTCGTAATGCTTGCTGCCATCCCTCCCATCAAGATTATGCCCACATGATCTGACTCACACACATCACTCTCACTGTTATCACTATCACATACATCATCATCATGTGCATATGTGTGAGTGGCAACATGTGCACGTATATCACTATCATCATGTGTATGTATGTGCGATGCATCAACATCATCATGTGTATGTGTGCATGATACATCATCATAGGTATGTGGGTGTGATACATCAATGTCATCACATGTGTGTGCATGATCATCACCATGTGTACATATGTCAACAACAATATCATCATCAACATGATGATCATCATCATCCATTGAATACATGTCAACATGATACCCATCCTCAGGTATATATTCATCTCTGCTCACAAATGTAGGGCACTCGATCAAGTCCCCACATACATTGTCCCATGAAAGCAATGTCGAACCATCCATGTAAAGATAACCACATAGATCCTCAACAAAATCACCATATGTAGAACGTCTAGACCATTTGGCACGGACATCCTTCTCATCATATAAGTGTCTAAACTGGCTAGGCAACAACATCTGAAGCTCAAACATCCATATGTGATATGAATACAATGTGTCATCATAACATGATGTCGGTGTAAAGAAGGATCTAGAGGTCAAAGCTATGATGTGCTAAATGTATGTATGAACTCGGTAAATGATATGCATCTCCTCACATGAAATGGAAAATCAAGATGACGGGCATAGAGCCAGAGTAATAGGGTATGAGTGGATGCCGCACAATCAGTGTATGGGATGGAGTCGTAGTGATGTCGACTGATGATGGTGGATAGCACGGCGATCATGGGCAAGGTAGAGGTAGTAATGGATCCCTATGTCGTCCCGCCAATGCCCGAAAGTGTGGAAACACTCCCAAATGTGCACAAGAATTCCACACCACGTGTGCAAAAACACCAATATGCTCAAATGGTAAAAAATGTGCATGTCAACACCCAAAAAACCAAGTGAGCATCTGAACACTACCCAAATGCACCAAAAATCCAAAAAGGAACCCGTGAAAATACTTAAGCACAAGAGCACGACAAAAGCTACATGCGAACAAGCTGCAAAACTGGGCAAGATGGGCTAGTGTGAAAATCCCCCAAAAAAATGAAGAGACAAGATGTGAAGTAGATGAAGGGTGGAGATGTGAGTGAGCACAGGGTTAGAGCAAAAGATGATAGAAAGAATAAAAGACTACACTACACGTTCTTTCTCTTTCACTTCTCTTCCTCAACTGCACCCCTTTCCTCTCCTTGTGAGGGTAAGAGTTGGTTGCTTTCTTGCTTGCTCACCCTCTTAGGCTATGATGCTCTTGCTGAGTGGTAAGTTTCAACACAATGCACCCACCTCCTCTTGAGGGCAAGGCTCACACCAAGGCGGTGAAGCTCCTAATATTGCTTTTGCCATTAGGTAGCAGCCGCGAGGAACGAGGTTGTGCTTGCAGCCATGCTCTCAACGTTGTAGGTGATGCTTCGTTTTTTTTTTTATAATAAACATTAACGCTCCCTAAGAATTTTTGTTTGTGCGCTGCGCCTTGAATATGGCGATGAAGCTAGTTGATGAAGCATGAAATCTGCCCACGTCTCACTGTAGCCCTGAACGAGGTGATGATGCAGGTTGTGCTGCTCGCGCTGTGCTACAGTCAACATTTTTGCACCGTTTGAAGAGAGGCTTTTTACTGTTAAAGACTCTTGGAGTAGATTCACGAAGACAAAGGTCTCGAGCTAGACGACTTTAAGGACTGTATGGTATTATCCAAGCCTGCAATGTAGGCACTATCTATAGGCAATGAATGACGCTGAGCGATGACTGCTCTCGTTGTGCTGGACTTAGACGCTTGCTGCTACTGACGATGTTGCATTAAGATACACTCTACGGATGACGTTGCATTAGGCTATGCTGCAGCTTTGATTTGCTCCGTCAGCTGCAATCTAGTAGGTCACCTGGTCCAGACGTAACTGATTGTCCTCATTGTTCATGATGTTACTCGGGCCCCTTTGGGATCACCACGTTAAGTGTCGAGCTTCTATGAGCCATGAATTTGGCTTCGATTTTGATTTTAGCTCCACCAATGGCCATGGCCGACTACCATCCTGCATGCATATCATGGCCTCCAATGAAGTAGCTGCTTGTGTACACCTTCATTGCTAGTTGCCCATATGCACAATTACTCATGAGAAGCCTCTCTCGGTTGATGCTAGGTGTCAGACTTTAGCTAATATAGCTCGTGCAAATCCTCCTCTGCACTGCTTCCTGCCTTCAGACAACATTGCTTGCCTCTGTTTTTCCACACCCTGTGTGATAGCCACTAAGGCATAGCACTGGAACAGGACACCAATCAGGATTATCGTGGCACCACCATTAGGATTTTTGCTTTTTGCTACAGCCCGTTGGTTCTTCTATTTTGCCATGAATTTCTTCAAGTCCTCTTTCTTTTCTGATTTCAAGATTCAGGATGTTTTTGCCCTAAACTAGGAAGATGAAACCTTCAATGCCCCTCACAATTTTTCTTTAATAATGCTTTACTGCTCTTGTAGATATGTAGATCCTTTCTAATTGTTGGTGCCTTTGAAGCTAGGCGATGAAAATCATGTGTATGTAGAAACTTTCTCCATTTGCAAATCTGCAAGAGCTTTGATGACATGAACTTGCTAGGTTGAGTCTTAAATGATCAAGGTTATGAAGCTTTACACTGAAGCTCTAGTCTACAATTTTTTTCCTTATAAGTCAATATTAGGTAATTTGGAAAAAATATAATATTTTGGTAATCAATTACTCCATTTAATTTTGGACATGTCTTAAGCATGCCAACTCCAAATTTGTAGGAGATTGTAGATCTAGATTCTACTCTTCAAGATCTTTCCAATGATATGTCACATCGGGGGGGTTTGACAAAATTTCGAACAAGCTCACCATGATCCCATTTTTCAAATGGGAATGGGTTTTTTTTTTTAATTATCTAATATGGTGTTCTATTGCATTCAATGGTGCTTTGCACTATGTTTGAGAGCTACTAAAGCTCAGTGAAGAAACTGTGTGAGCTTGCTGCAAATCCTTGAAGGAAACTCAAAACTCAAGGCTTAATGATGCCAAAATCTAAACTCCAAACTATTTGCTTTCTCAATCAAACTGTGCACTATTTATTGGAGATCTTCACACTCAAGGAAACCTTGTATGCAACTAAGGAGAACCTTGTGGTGTATGGGGCACACTAACTCTCATACCAGTGGATTGGGTTCAATTCCCACTAGCAAGGCCATACTTGCAAAGATAGTGTTAATCAACGAACTTTTTGAATTTCTGCAGTCAAAATTGTAATGCTTGTACACTTTTGTATCAACTAGTTATTAGCATGCTCTCTGTATAATATTGATGCTCACATCTGTAATACAACAACATGCTATACATCTACTTATGATGACAATGTACTAAAATGATGTAAACCAAGGTATGTGGTTGTAAGCAGTGTTTTCTCAAAACTTTTCTTGATTCCTTTACTTGTAATACATTAAGATTTATACTAATCTGTGTAGATTTGTACTACTCCAAAAAATTTCTAATCTTTGTCTATCTTCTTTGCAAGAAAGTATCAAGATTAGAAAGATTTCATAAAGAATCACTTAGAGTTCTGTTTTTGCATCAAGATTTGATTTCAGCACAAATAACTTTGCATAATCTGTAAATTTCTCTGTTGTGTACTGTAGATCTGCAACAAAATTGTACTATGCACTGTTATCTTCAAAACTGTTTTTTAATCAATATAGTAAACTGTATTTTGTATACTTCTTGAAACTGTACCAAGATTTTGCATCAAATCTTGAAAGTTTTTTCAAAACTACAATGAATCTGCACTCAATACAGCACTCTACAACTCTACAACATAAATCTGAGAACTCTGCACACAAAAATCTGTAATACTTTGCATAGCAACCTTAATTTTATGCACAGTATTCTGAAAACTCTGCACATCAACTTGGATTTTTTGCACATCAACCTACTTCTTGCAATGTTTCTTCCAAGAACTCAAGATCTAGGAATCTAGGTTTTATTCTTGAAGAAATAAGCACTTAAAGGATTAATATTTGAAACTATAGGCTCTCTAAGCAAGATAATGCAAGAAAATCCCTCAATATTGGTTGCTAAAATCTCGGTTAATCCTAATTTTAAAAATCAAGATCAAGAAAATCCTACACAGTTTGCATCTCTTTGCTATTTGTCACAGTTTTTGTTTAATTCTTACAAGAAACAATTGAAATATCAAGAAACATATGAAATACCAAGAAACGATTAACAACACCAAGAAATGTTTGCAAAGAAAAATTAAACTATAGTGACTTGCGAAGATTATCCTTAAATTAGATTGTTTACATTCTAATCAAGTGTATTGATATTAATTTTCAAAGATTAGTCCTAATTTTTAGAAAATCCAAGCAAATAAGTCACAAAAGTGCTATCTTGATAACTTGCAACTACAATCTTGGTAAAGATTGAGTGCAGATTGTATCTTAATGCAAAAAACAATTTATATTTATGTGTATTTGATGCACATACAGAGTATGGCCTCGTCGAGCTAGGAATTGAACCCAGTCCACTGGTGTGAGCCAGTGTGCCCCATATACCACACGGTTCTCTTAACTTGTATAGAAGGCTTCTTGAGTGGGAAGTTCTCTCGCACGAATGATTAGTGATAAACATGAAAGTGAAATCAAGATTGAGTTCTTAAACAACATAATACATGAGCCTTTTCATCATTGATCTTTGGTTAAGCTCTCATTGAAAAAGGAAAAACAGTTGGACAATGGATCTCTCCTGGCGATTGCTTAATTTTATCCCCTTATGGTATGTTGATATCCTAGATGATATACTTGAAGACATAATAGCATAAATCTACAACAAACAAAGTACAAGATGCAGATGCAATAATCAATAGGTACAGATCAAGGAAAGTTCCCATTCAAGCTATCTATAACACAACACTTGTGCAATAACAAGAAGAGTGGAGAGATGAACGTTCATTTTCTATAACTCAAGTAGGTGTTGCTCTACAAGAAGAGTTCCTTTGTGACAAAAGAGATAGCATGTTCTCTGCACATGGGAAAATAGGTCAAAGTGGGACCATGTTAAGGTGCATGCAATAGTAAACAATAGGAAGCTTGAGGCATGGATTTTGTTAGAAGGAATGTGTGGACCAAGAAGAGGATGATCTAGTCTTATGCAATTCCCATGCAGACCTTACATTGATACAAATGGTGAGATACTATTGTAGGGCCTTTTATCCCATGAAATAGATCGTACATCGCCCAAAACTAGCCATAAAAAAATGCTTCCCCTACAAACATGGTTGGCACCTTAATAAATGGTTTTTCTTGCAAATAATGTACTTACACATTCTTCATGGCTCCTCTGGGAGGATGCAACAAAAGAGTGTTTATCACACAAGTCATGTGCATGCTCAACATTGCACTCAGAGAGAGAGAGAGAGAGAGAGAGAGAGAGAGAGAGAGAGAGAGAGTTTCCCTTAGTTGCAAGAGATCCACATGTTGCTAAAAACTATATAATAAATCTTTTTTATTTGGTTATCGACTTGGTCATGTGGGATTTTTTATTCTTTTATGGTAAAAGATATGTTTTAATAGCTTTCAAAATAGCACAATAAATCCAAATTAGTAGACTATTTAGAGGAGTGTGATATAACATGGACCCATCGTATAGTGGAGCATATTCTACTAGCTACATACATTAGATATTTAAACCAACGTACCTATCATCTTTTGTTAGAAAGTTACTTAGATAATGATAATTTCAATGCTTTCTTTTAATAGATTTTGAAAAAGTCCATCATTCACCTAGATGCATTTGACCTCCCAAATCAAAATTGGAATGCTTCATCCTTCTTGCATGACCAAAAGTGTTAACCATTGACAAAGCTTTGTGGTTTTTGCTTCCTTGACTAATAGAGTGTAATTCTAAGGTTAGTTTAACTATAATTTGAGGGGATGGACTTACAACTATAAAATTTACAAGTGGTAAATGTAAAGCTATGCTATGAATGCTATGGGGGTAAGAACAAAGAGCAAAATTTTAGATTTGCTAGCTCTTAGTTGATGTTATAGTTTGTCTTACATGATAAAGATGTCACAATCATTGTTTTGCAAAGAGGTGGCTAATGTGCATATATTGCTATCCTAGGTAGGGATCCCTAAGGCCACATGTTTAGTGCAGTAGCAAGTATCTGCTTCAAAACTAGCAACAAAAAAGGCTAGCCTCGTTCATGATTTTTCTATGCTTTCAAAATATGATGGTGCTGGCCCATCATATAACTTGCGAAATAATCGCGAAACACATGTTTTCACCACTTAGAGTGTGTGGATTGGTGCATGTGTTAGTTTCTACAATCTAGCAATCTTGATCTTTTATGTTTAGAGAGGTCTTGAAGAGGTCTTTTATGTTTGAAAAGCTCTTGAAGGCATGTCTTGTGGGGTGACAGCAATCTCTTCTAGGTAATAGGGAAGCATAAAGTGTGTATCCTTGGACATGTATGGGACATGAGAGTCCCTATAGTGTCCATGTTGCTAAATTACATGGAGAAGTTACATGTAAAAATTGCATGTGTAGTAGCTAGAAGTAATGGTAGTGAGAGGATCGCAATCAGATTGGATTGCTATGTGTCAGGCATACGAAAGGTTAGTGGGTTAGTGGGGTGTTTAATCCATTCGTGTGGGAGCATGCCCGCGGTACGTCGATGGGTGGTCGACATCTTGGGCCTTGCATGGCGACGGCTTCTAGTGGATGGCTTCTTCGTGAGGATCAGGGGGCGTGGATGGGGGACTAGGATCTGGAGAGGGAGGCGGAGGCAGAGGCAGAGATGAAGCACAGAGGTGAGGACGTTGAGGCGGAGTGCGTCAAGAGGAAATGTTTTCCCGATTGGCTAAACGAAAGACTCTATAATTAGGTGAAGAGTAAGGTATGCTTGAAACTTAGCCAAGAGTTTGTTAGAAGCCAAGTAGGTTTATTTTCAATGTGTAACATGTTCCTTTTCTACCCAATCAAGCCTCCGTTGAAGGGCGATCTAGGCAAGTGGTCCAAGAAAGCATTTTGCACAACTGCTCTGTGTCTAAGATTTTCTATTTGGGGAAGGGTTTTTTTAATGTGCTGTTTATCAAAGGTCATTCTATTTCTGAGTTATTTGCTAAGGGTCCCTTGTTTTTTGGGCAAAGGCCGGTCCTTTGGATCCCTTGTTTGATGTCAATACAGAATACTTGCCCTATCTGGGTTGAAGTGAAAGGGATTCCTCCCTACCCAGACTTGCGTTGTTGCGTGATATAGCTCAGTCCCTTGGCTCTGTGTTGTATGTTCCTGGTGATGAGGTAGGAGGAAGGCAGGGTAATAGCGTGTGCATCACATGGAATCCGGCTAACGAGACTCCAAAATCTGAGGTAGATTTAGGCCAATTGGGTAAGTTGGAGTTAGGCCTCAAGTTTGGAGCTTTCGGTACCGATGCTTGCTTCAAATGTGGGGCCTTTGGGCACATTGCCAAAGATTTCCCCAACTTACAATCTACGAGGGACAAGGCTAAAGAGGTTAATTCAGGGGGGAAGTGACAAAGAGAGAGTACCTTTGGAAACTGAGAAGATAGAATTTAAAGGGAAGGAACTAGTGTCAGAACCTGGGAAGGGGGTTGGGCTAAAGCTAAAACCAAAACTAGTGTCAGGCACACTAAAGCTGAGGCTAGGAAGGTGCAACTTAGTCGGGGTTTCAAGAGTAGAAAGAATGATAATTTGAATTCTATCATCTTTTCTAACACCTTCAATCCGCTGTTAGAAAGAGACAACTCTATATTGGTACAACAAAACTCTCGACGGGTACTGAATGAAACAAGAAAGGATTTTGGTTTTGCTCAAAGTAGTCAAAGGGATGGAGAGGAAGTGGAGATGGTCCCGGAAACTGCATTAACATGGAACATGAAAGGGATTAAAGATAAGAAGAAAAGTGCTATATTTTGGGATTTAGTGAAGTCGTGGGGTCTGTTTGTTTTGGCTATACAGGAGCATAAACTTTTTGGGAAAATATCTAGGATAAATAGTTTTAGGGATTGGGAAATCTTATATGGCGGTGCTAGCTTAGGTTATAGTGGGGTCATGACTCTGGTTAGGAGAGATCTTAATCCTTAAATTATAGCTAATCATCTGGAGGAAAGAATTTTGGTTGTTGAGATTGTAGCAGGTGGTGAAAGCATATGGATTATTAATGTGTATGAGGCTCATAATCGTAAGGTTAGGAGCAATATGTGGAATTGGATTGTCAAACTAAATGCTCGAGTTGCCTGTATTACATTAGTAGGGGATTTTAATATGGTGGAAAAAGTAGTTGATACATGTGGTGGTAGTGTTGTTCTTATAGGGAAGGAAAAAGGGAAATGGGATGAGCTTAGAAGGGGACTAGGGCTTAAGGATAGTTGGTATCTGGGTGATTGGAGAAATAAATCGGGGCACACTTACTTTAGCCTTCAATATAGAGTTTTCTTTAGTCAGTAGGCTTCCTGGGTACCCCATACTTTGAGAGTACTAGTGGATTGTAGTTCTACATTGTCTAATCATATTCCTCTGAAGTGGAGCTGATCCTACTGTAATGAAGGGGGCTTGGAATTAGACTTAAAGGGAGCCCATGGGCATGGATATGGTCGGGCAAATATGGAGGCCCAACATTAATGAGTGTGAAAAGGTGGGCAAGTATATAAGTGAATATTGTAACTAGGGGCAGAACTCACTTTTTAACTAATGCAATCATACTTCTTGGAGCTCTATGCTTCTATGGCTATGGTGGTACTCCCTTGAGTGCATGTGGTACTCCATCATGAGTGCATGTGGTACTCCATTATGAGTGCAATCTTTCTCTCACCATCATTACAGTGGTATCAGAGCCTTGTCTTTGATCCAAGCTTTCTAAAAATTTTGTTTGAAAGTTTCCTTCCATAACAGGATTGATATCTGTAACTCAGTTTTGAATGCTTACATCATGTTTCTAAGTCCTATGTTAAAGTTTGGGAAATTTCATTGGAAGGAAATCATTGGCCCTATTAGAGACTTTCTGTGGAGAAATGGTAATTGCAAGAAAAGAGTTCCTTCTTGGTGGCTCGTTTGGGATAAAGTGTTAGTGCCTAAAAAGGAAGGGGGCATTGATATCATTCACTTGCCCACCCATTGTGTTTCCAGAAGGACTCTGATGCTCCGTAGGGTGTTATCCCCAACTGCTACTTGGGCCTTAATGATAAGGTAATTCATGGAAATGATAGATGTTTTAGTTAAGGGAAGATGGGGGAACTTAAACTGGAAAGATAAATTGTTTTCATATGCTTCTCTTAAAATCACTTGCTCATATTTTTGCAAACTGTTATGTAATTGGTTGGAAAGAAAATTTGGGCTTCATGGCTTGGGATGGTGGTGGGAGGGTTACATGTCATTGGATCTATGGTGGACACATAAGTTTAATCCCCCCTAGCATCACTTGATACAGATGTCGTTAAAATTCTCAACAACAAAGGCATTAGATATTTGGCTAACTTCTGGGGACAGAGATCTGGCTTGGTAGAAACAAGTGAACTTCTTATCTTTGGAGTTTCAATTAACCAGGAGAGAGAGAGAGAGAGAGAGAGAGAGAGACTTGATGACTGAGGTGCGAGAGGTTTTGCACAAGGAATTATGTTCCACAGCAACTAATACTTCAGTCTGGATCAAGGATTGGACTTGGATCAATGGTGTCAAACTGAAGGAGGGCAAAACTAGGGACATTTATGCATTAATGAGGAAGGGGGATGCCAATGTACTGTATTGCAACAAAATATGGAATGTAAAGTAGAGCTCTTCTAGCTGGAAAAAGAGATGGCACTTGATCTGGAATTGCAAGGTCCTTAGGAAATTTCAAGTTTTTTTGTGGAAGGTTAGCATGTGGGCTTTACCTATTGGCTATAAAATGCAAAAAGAAACATGGCTAGTGGCATTTGCCCTAGGTGCAGGTCTTCAATAGAAAGTGGCAAACATTTGTTCTGGGAATGTCCAGCTCAAAGGAGCACTGGTGCAAAATGACTAAGTGGATAGAGAGGGGTCTGAACATGCAAACCTTTTGGGAGGACTAGTTACTTGGGAAGTAGGCAGTCAATGTGATGAGCTTAGTGGGCTAGTGTTTAACATTATCAGAACTTGCATCTTATGGGAAATCTGGAATAGTAGGAATGAAATTGTGTTCTTGAGGGCTACATGTATAGGGCTGCAGGAAATAGAGCTGATGTATAAATATGTATGCATGTGCTGGTCTATATGTAATGCAAATAAAATTAGATGTCTAGAATTGGATTTGTTGATTCAAAATCTGCAATGGAATATTCTTTGAATGTTTCCTTGATTTTAGCTAAGCTTCATGCATGTTAGGGTTCTTTCCCTAATGATGGATTGGTGGGGTTGTAGGTGAGAGGTTAGAAAAGGCCTCCTAGATTTGGACCTAAAACTCAGAGATGGGACCGCAAGGAAAAGCAAACTAATAATACATTTGTTTCCTTTATTGAGAACCCAGTTGGCACTAGACCCACAGTTAAGGTTTGGTCAAAGCATGGGAGTATACTAGAAAATCAGTCCCCCCATGGTTGCACTACTGAGGCCATGATGGAGGCTTGCTTATTGTTGGGGTATCAGATTTCGTGGGAACAGTCTTGTGGTCCATTTCGAGTTATACATTGGACTGGCACAGTTGCGTTTGAACTAAAACTACCTCCAATTGTTACAGTTCATCCAGTCTTTCATATCGATAGATTGAAAGGAAAAATGGGAGGTGAGGATGACACAGTTACTCCTCAAGAACTCGTTGAAGCCAAAGATTTATCCTATGTTCCACAAGAACTTGAAAAAGGTACTTGAATTCAGGGAAAGGAAACTTTGTAGTTGACTAATCCCTGAGGTTAAATTTAGGTGGAAAGATAGGAAAATAGAGGATTCGACTTGGGACTCGGTTGATATTGTTCAGTGCAGTTCTTCTTCTTTGCATTACAAGAGTGCAATGTTTTGAGAGAGGGGAAGTATGTTATATGCACATTATGTGTGCATATACTAGGAGGCTAACCCACATTAGGCTTGTGAGCATGGGATCATGGGAACAAGCTCTAGGGGAGCATGGGTTAGGACTAACCTTAAGGGTTAAGGTTAGGATCAGGCATCCAAGGGTCACACATAGAGTCAAGAGTCACTTGAGGGCCGCCCTATATAATAGGGGCATGGGGCACACTCAAGGGAGGCCTAAAGGCTTGGGCTTGTGAGGCCAAGGCTATGTTATGCTCTGTTGTGTAGAGGTTCATATCTACTCACTTACCATTTCACACTATAGTTACATGCTAATGGATTGCAATTATACCCCTTGATGGTATGGGACATCAAGGTAGAGGTATGATGTATTTCATTATATTCATGTGTGCATCCCTTGGGCTCGGGGGTGGTTGGGTGGTTGAGTTAATGCCAGATTTATGCATGTTTATGCATAACAATTATCTAGAGAGATCTTAGGGTTTTAATAGGGAAGGTCACTTGTATACAGCTCAAGGAATGGATTCGAAATTGGAATGCCTGCACAAAAGTTGCACAAAAGCAAGCATTGATCCATATGATGACATCTATGAGGAAAATAATGTTGTGGATGAAAGTAATAATGTGATTGATTATGTTATGATCCATATGATGACATCTATGAGGAAAATGCTTTGGGTAATGATGATGGTGATGCTTTGGGTTATGGAAGTGATTCATGGGTGGACCTTGATGGTGGCGGATCATTGGTTGGTGATGATGACACTTCCAACCATGATGTTTCATACCCATTTGATCCCAGTATACATGGAAAGGTGCTTGATGTGGATTCATTTCCATATGATCCAGGTGGACATCATGCATTGCCACTTGAAGCAGATGGATTTCCATATGACACAGGTGGATACTATGCATTGCCACTTGAAGCGGATGGGTTTCCTTTTGAATCGGTCATTTCTAGAAGTCAACCTTATTGATGGGCACTTCGTGTGGGACACCTATTACCTTCTACTTGAGTCTTCATGAAATTGAGTACAGCTGTATGGTGTCTTTGGATAGCTATATGCATGGAAAAGGGATGATGGCATGAAAGGTGTTATTGCTGCAAATTTACAGTATGGACAGCTAGGGCCATTGGTTTACATCACCACTCATCAATCAACGCTCAGGAAGCCTCCGTGGGCTTATGGATATCATAGAGGGAAGTCTATACGTACATCAAATAAGTGGACAGCTCTACGTAGAGCTCTCTTGTGTGAGAGACTTTTGGAGTTGCAACAAATGTATTTTCGCATTCATGAGAGAAGCCAAGAAGATTCCCAACATCCCATACATGGTTTCGAGGAAGAAACCTTTGGGTGGGGATGGTTTGTAATGAATGGGGATTGGAATTAGACTTAAAGGGAGCCCATGGGCATGGATATGGCCAGGCAAATATGGAGGCCCAACATTAATGAGTGTGAAAAGGTGGACAAGTATATAAGTGAATATTGTAACTAGGGGCAAAACTCCCTTTTTGACTAATGAAATCATACTTCTTGGATCTCTATGCCTTTATGGCTATGGTGGTACTCCCTTCAGTGCATATGGTACTCCATCATGAGTGCATGTGGTACTCCATTATGAGTGCAATCTTTCTCTCTTTCTCTCACCATCATTACACCTACTCTGATGGGACTAACATGGATTTATCTCATTTTCAAACAAGTAAATTAAGAGTGAATAATCTACTTTTAAAGGACCCCCTCTTTGTGGAATATACTGAAGAAGCCATTAATAAATTAAAAAGGAGAAAGGGAGTTTAGGGCTCATGACAGCAACTTGCTAATGAGATGCAAGGGATTATTAGAGCTGTGGGTAAATTGAGGGCTAATGAAAAGAGAGGTGAGTGAAGAAAGTAGTCTGCTCTGTTAGAAGGTATGTTGCTGAAGAGGCAAACTATAGGACTGGATACTAATGACACTAAAGTGTATTTTAAATATCATACCAATATTAAAGCTGAGGAGGATAGATGCTATAGAGAACATGAATATTGGGTTACAAGGAATCTATTCAGCATCAAAAAAAACCTGACAATAGGCTTTTTAAACTCTCAAATAATAAGTGTGATAGAGAGATTGTGGGGAATATTTTGGATGAGGATGGTAATCTTGTGAATGATACAAAGTCACTAGCTTTGAAATGGAATAAGTTTTTGGGCTCAACCTTGAGTCTGAAAGAGGACTGTTCCTTGAGGAGATTTCAAGCTCTGAAGATAGATTGCTAGGTCCTCTTAGTCAGAAGGTGGACCTTGAGAAAGCTAAGTGGCTAGAAAGAGATCTTGAGGTTGATGAATGTTGGTGTGCTTTGCTAAACCTAGGTAGAGAGAAAGCTCCAGGTTGGGATGGTCTTTCAACTGAGTTATTCATAGCCTTATGGCCTTCATTGAAAGATGTGGTGGGGGATATCTGCAAGAAAGCTTTTAAATTGGGTCTATGGGATAAGGTCTTTAAAGAAGGGCTTGTGAAGCTCATCCCTAAACAAATTGCTAGTAGTAGGTTTGGGCATTGGAGGCCTATCACTTTATTAACAATGATGTATAAAATTCTAGCTAAGTTGATTACACTTAGAGTCAACCTTGTGCTGCAAGAGGTTATCTCAAAAACAACACAGCTTTATCAAAGGAAGGTCTATTTATGATAAATTTTTTGTTGCATTACTGGCTAGAGATGTGGCCATTAAAACTCAGCAGAAATGAATTATGATGCAATTGAACTTAGAGAAATCTTATGATAGGATACAATGGTCATTCATTGCTAGGGTGATGGAAAAACTAGGATTTGTAATTAAATGGCTACATGCATTTATACTCTTTCCTTGGGTGGATATTCTAAAGTGCTTCTCAACGGAAGAGTTGTAGTGGGATTTGAGATCAACAGGTCAGTTATACAAGGTTGCCCACTAGCCCTCCTGCTTTTTGCTATTGCCTCTCACCCTTTAATTTTGTCATTAGAACTAGCATCATGCAGTGAAGGGAAGAGTACATGCTTAAAACTCAAGCACAGTGAACAACTTGTAATTCAATGCTTTGTCCCAAATTTAGGGATAGATATTGTTTTGACTAGACTTAACCCTTTGTATGAAAGCATCACAAATGTGTCAAAGCATGAGCCGTGCATGCTCCTTGGTTTGCAAAGAGATAGTGCCAATAGTGTTGATCATAACTTTTTAATTGTGAATTCATGATCACTATTTATTATGGCAATAAACAATGCTAACTAGTAACATCAATACTATAATAGGTATTGATAAGTTTCATACAAAGCAGTGAATAATTTCGTAATCACTCATGTTGGATGTTTGAAGTCGACTTAAGCTAAATGACAAGCCCACAAGAATATTGGCATGCACCATTAAAGGCTAAGCTTGGCTAAATTCATCAAGCCTAGAATTCAAGGTGGTAAGGAAATACATAGAAGGAGGGCATAGAAAGTATGAGTGTGTAGAGTGATAGATTTATGATCCAAAGATAAAAAATGTTTTTTTTTGTTTAGGCAAATCATATGTGGTGTCCTCAGTTTACCAATCAAGCTATTAGTACATTAAAGCTCATCATAGTATGAAAAAATTACGTGATATAAGCAAATAGTCCTTATTTCGCTAATTAGATCCTTTGATCAACCCTAGATTTACAAAAATCATTGACATTGATATACTAGAGCCTTACCCCTCAATCTCTTTATAATTGCATGATGATGGTGCGGGAAACCCTCACAACCAAACTGTATAGCGGATAAGATTGTCACGATTTGCATATCCACACAAACACCTTTCTACGTGACAAGATCCATGAGTGTGGTTTGATATTGCAATGTGTTGTCTAGATAGAAATCAATTATGAGGAGTCCAAAAAGGCATTAGATTAGCTTAAGAGCTAGAGGTTCACCCATAGCTCCTCATCAATACTAGAAAAACACCCACATTTAGTGTGTTCCCAACTTGTAAAGGCTTTTAATAAAAAACAATAATAAAAGTTGAAGGTTTTTAAAATTTTGAAAATTGGTTACGGTTACAAAAAAAATTCATCAAAATTTGAACTAGGGAGGAAACTCCACTACTCGAAGTCTTCATGCTTATCCCCAAGACATATTCACATTGACATCAATCCCATAGCTATGAACATGGAGACATGGAGATGCTAAACATGTACATTGTTAATTGTAAAAGGATACTTTGCCCACAAGATATAATGACACCCCACAACTCACAATCCTCACCTAACATGGTAGCCCATCTAGTCATTCAATGCTTCACTAAAGCGCCCTTCTCAAAAAATGGTCGATGCCTTCCCCGACTGACTATTTATGTGCTTTCAAAGAACATGACTAGCTACATCACAATAGTGCCATAAGATGATATTTTCCCTTCGCAAAGGCTTGTTCACATGCATTGATATCCTTTGACCACTCTGAACACAAAAATAACCAAAATCATCAATATTGTAATAGGTATTGAAGCATTGTGACGTTGATACAAAGCGGTGAATAATCTAAGCACGATCGAATCCATCGTGTGACTAGAATTGATAGGGCATGAGAAAATACATGAAGAGATGGCATAGAAAGTATGAGTGTCTAGATGAATGTAAAATCTTGTTTCTAGAGTGGTGTCCTTTTGTGTAGCTCTAACCACTTTGCAAGTGCATGCATACATATATGCTTCATTAAAGGGTTATAGCTCTGCATACATATGTGCTTTAACCTTTCTTTCATGTGATGCATGCGAATGGTGGGGCGTCGCTAAATTGAAGCTCGGAATAGTACGACGAAATATGAGCAAACGGTTTGTTGTTGAGGAGGTGCTCATTTCATTAATTAAAGCCTTTGATCGACCCTAGATTTACAGAGATCGTCGACTACTAGAGCCTTGCCCCTTAGTCTCCTATTATGACGGTGGGAGCGCTCCTCACCAGCAAAACTATATGCATCAAGCTGGTGAGATTGTCATGATTTGCATATCCACACGAGCACCTCCCTGCTACATGACAACGCTAATAGAATGATGGCAATGCCCATGAGCATGGTTCGATATCGCAACATGTTGTCTAGATAGCAATCAAAAGGCATTAGATCAACTTGATGCACCTATAGCTCCTCATCAATGCTAGGATAACGCCCGCATTTAGTTTGTTCCCAACTCGTGAAGCAAGAAAAGCCTTTAAAGGTAAGGTTGAAGGTTTTAAAATTTTGAAGGTTGAAACTCCACTGCTCGGATACGTGCATAATGGACACCGCTTATAGCCTCCAGGGGGCGATGTGGCTCGAGGCCCAAGCTGCCGGACGGGGCAGTAGCCTACATATAAGAGGGTAGAGTAGGTAGACGTAACATGGCACATACGACGACGGCTGCTCTCACCTCCCATCATCTCTCGCATGTCTGATTGCGTTACTCGAGTGGGCCTGACGGTTTGTGGGTCTGATTGGAGTCTGACCGTGGGTGTGACGGTTTGTGGGTGAACTTTGAATTAGCGCTGGTGTGGTGTGGACGTGGAGACGCTAAACATGTGCATTGTCCGTCGCTGCAAAAAGGATCACCTTCAATAGCATCCATGTTACCCCCAAATCCACGTCGGTCCCACAGCTGCGGCACCAACCAACCACGACTCGTTGCAGAGCCTTGCCTTGTCCGGGGTTGTCCCCCTTCCTTCCTTCAACCTGCTGCTCACGATCTGAGCTCTCGCGGCTTCGAATTCCCCCCCACATGCTCATATATAATTCAGGAGTCCGCCCCCAATTACTTGCTCCTCATCCGCGCCAGCCAAGCCGAGCCAAGCTAAGCTCCGCGCTGCGTCAATACATTGCTGCAATTATGTGGGCTCTCGTCCCCCGCAGCATGAATATTGCCCCGCTGCTTCTCCTGCTCCTCATGGGTGCTCCGGCCCTGACCTCCTATTACGGCGGCGGCGGCAGCTCCGAGCAGAGCGGCTGGACCAACGCCCATCCCACTTTCTACGCCTCCGGCACCATGGGTACGTTTAAATTATGAGCTGTTATTGCCATTTCAGTCCGCATGCTATAGCTGATCAACCCTTGAACTGAAATTGAGATCATCGATTGATGCTATGTGTCCTGCAGGCGGCGCTTGTGGCTACGGGGACCTCTACTCCTGATCGGGCTACGGCACCAACACCGCGGCCCTCAGCACGGCGCTTTTCAACGCCGGCCTTAGCTGCGGCGCCTGCTTCGAGATCAAGTGCGTTGCGGCCGCCGATCCCGGGTGGTGCCTCAGCGACGCCTCCGTACTGGTCACCGCCACCAACCTCTGCCCGCCCAACGACGCGCTGCCCAACAACGCGGGCGGCTGCATGGTGCAACCCCCCGCTGCAGCACTTCGACCGGCCTTCGAGAAGATCGGCGTCTACAAAGGCGGAATCGTGCCCGTGCTCTACCGGAGGGTTCCGTGCGTTAAAACGGGCCACTTCACCATGAACGGCCACTCTTACTTCAACTTGGTGCTCGTCACCAACGTAGGCGGAGTTGGGGACGTCCGCGCCGTCTCCATCAAGGGCTCCAAGACCGGCTGGCAGCCCTTGAGCAGGAATTGGGGACAGAACTGGCAGAGCAACCCCTTGCTGGACGGCCAGAGCCTCTCCTTCCAGGTCACCACCAGCGACGGCACGACTCTCACCTCCTACGACGTCGCCCCCGCCGACTGGCACTTCGGCCAGACCTTCAGCGGCGACCAGTTCCAAGATATTATTCACCACTCCAACTAGCTTAGCTTCATGTGCGCCACGCCGCGCCAACACCACCTCGGCTTGCTGGTGGTGGACCATACAGATTCGCATGCTGAGCAAAGCCGCCCGCTGCTGGTAGGAACATCATGGATGTGGCCGCCTTCTCTTATGTATTTTAGATCTCTCTCACCTATGTCTTGCGTGAGTACAAATGTAAAAATATAAAGTTTGGAAACCTTATGATATAAACTGCAATGCAAGTTCAAGACGTAAAAAAGAAGCCCCCTTACATTCACAAAGAAAAAGGGGAGAGGGGACCACGCACGTACTCACGAGGGACTTGGGAAGTCACCTCATATTGTAACCTGAGTATATATCGTTGAAAAAAAAACCCTCCACAATCCATCCCCATCCATCACCACCATTACTTCTAGCTACTAGAGAGGCACTTTTTACATGCAACTTCTCCATCTAAATTAGCAACATGGACACTATAGGGACTCATAAATTAGGGATTTTCTTGTCCCATACATGTCAAGGATACACATTTTAAGAGTTCCATGCTTCCTTATAACCTAAAAGAGATTGCTTTCACCCACCCCACAAGACATGCCTTTAAGAACTTTTCAAACATAAAAGACCTCTTCGTGACATGCCTTCAAGACCTCTTCAAACACAAAAGATCAAGATTGCTAGACTGTCGCAACTAACACATGCACCAATCCACATGCTCTAAGTGGTGAGAACATGTGTTTCTCCACTATTTTGCAAGCCGTATAGGCTAGCACCATCATCTTTTGAAAGCATAGAAACATCATGAACGAGGCTAGCATTTTCTGTGGCTAGTTTTGAGGCAGATACTTGCCTATTGCACTAGACATGTGGCCTTATAACACTATCGCACCCTCGATACTAGTGGGATCCCCACCTAGGATGGCAATATGATCATTAGGCACCTCTTTGCAATGATTGTGGCATATTTATCATGTAAAACAAACTATAACATCAACTAAGAGCTGGTAAATGTAAATCTTTGCTCTTTTTTCTTACCTCCACAGCATTCATAGCATAGCTTTACATTTACCACTTGCAAATTTAATAGTTGTAAGTCTGTCCCCTTAAATTATAGCTCAATTAACCTCAAAATTACACTCTATTAGTCAAGGGAGAAAAAACCACAAAGCTTTGTCAATGGTTAACTTTTTTGGTCATGCAAGGAGGATGAAGCATCCCAATTTTGATTTATCTGAGTAACTTGCTAACAAAAGATGACAGGGCTTCGCTACGTTGCCTTTGATATGTAATGTATGTGACTCTCTCTCTCTCTCTCTCTCTCTCTCTCTCTCTCTCTCTCTCTCTCTCTCTCTCTCTCTCTCTCTCTCTCTTTGTGCAATGTTGAGCATGCATTCACCTGGTTTGTGTGATAAACACTTTTCTTCCTCCTAGAGGAGCTATGAAGAATGTCCAACATTATTTGAGACAAAAACCATTTTATTAAGGTGCTAACCATGCTTGTAGGGAAAACATTTTTTGTGACTTGTTTTGAGTAGTGTACAACCTATTTGATGGGGAAAAAGGCCCTACACCCTTTGTAGCAATGTAAGTCCATCATGGGAATTGCATAAGACTAGAGCATCCCCTTCTCGGTCCACATATTCCTTTTGAAAAACTCCAAGCCCCAAGCTTCCTATTTTTTACTATTGCATGGACCTTAACATGGTCCCACTTTGACCTATTTTCCCATGTGCAAATTAAGTTGGATTTAGATTTGGATAAAACAATCTGAATTTAAAAAACATACACAACATTATTTTGTATGAAAACACAATCTTTCACATTTTTGTATGAAAATGAAATCTTTCGCATTAGTTATCCATTTTTCAAACCTAGATGAGCACGTCTTAGAAATTTTTGCACTTACTCATAAAGTTTGGAGAACATTATGTATTTGTTTAACTCTTGTTTAAATAATTCACATGAGCATTGCATAACATTAAGAGATAAAATGTAATCTAGACAAGAAATCAGAAAAGACTCCATAGATTTATAAAAAATTGGAGTAACCTAGTGTAAGTCAATTGACATTTTAACATGTATGTATATCATTTATAAATTTAGAAAAAAACTTTTAAGATTGACGAATCATAATATAGCTAGAAACTATCACTATAAGGACAATCAAGAACATTTCATCGCCATTGCTTCTTAAAAACATTACACTAACTATGCTTTATAATTATTATATTACACCAACGTATTTTTACATGCAACTCTTAGAAGTCATCTCCTCTCTAGATTTATACACCAGGGCCTTTGTTGTGGGTGTGCCCGCCCAATCAGGTGTTTTATCATTTTTCCTCACTCCCCGCATTTTTCTCCTATTTTTTCCCATTTTTCTGTGGCTTGGGAGGTAGCCCATGTGCTGGCCGACTGCTGAACTGGTCCACGATTGCATCTGGGAGGTGGCTGACTGATGTTGATCTGGCCAACTGGAGATGTGTGCTGGTCGTGGAGTTCTCAGGGCCAGTCGGCTGCATACAGCAGGCCGACTGCACTTGTGGGGGCATATAAATAGGCCCCCACCCCCATACCACTCATTGTACCATACCTCGGGATTTTCTTGTGTATATCAGAGCAGAGTTACACGCCTACTTCTCTCTCTCTCTCTTGTGCTGTTTTTCTGCTTGCGTTTTTTGCTCTTGTGTTCCCAGATCTGGTCATCATCTCCGCTGCATATTCTGACATGGTATCAGAGCCTAGGCTCTAGATAGGTCTTGGGATTTGTGTGAGTCAGAGGGGGACTATTTTGTGGCTGATTGGTGGACTGTTTTGGACTGTTCGGGAAGAGAAGAAGCAAGAAGACGGCGGGCTGATTTGCTGGACAGCCACTTGCAGGTATCAGTTCTTCTTTGTTCCCACCCAGCCACCCTTTTCAGAGTACATCCCCGCAATGGCAGATCTGTTAGAGATGGCCGAGAGGCACGTGAAGATTCGGACACTCCCCACGTTCCCGGTGGACCGTCAGTTGGACGGGAGCAACTACGGCATATGGAAGGTTATGATGGAATCTATTCTAGAGTCTTACGACCTCGCTGATTTCATCGTTGTTGGTGTTCCACGGTCGAAAGTAGAGGAAGGGGAGTTGTCATCAACCCGAAAGGACCGGGAGGCTCAGACACAAATGTGGGATCGTGTCAACGCCAGGGTCCGTTCGTTTATTTTCCTCAACTGCACACCACAGGTAATCAATCATGTAAAGCATATGACGTTGGCCAGAGGTATATGGCAGCATTTGGCCTCACTTTACAACAGGGTATCGCCCATGAAGAGGATTTCCTTCGAAGTACAGATGCGGGTTATGAGCCCTGCAAAGTCATCGACGATGCGGGATCATATTAACAAGCTACAGGCTCTTCAACAAGAAGTTCTTCAGGCTGGGAAGGAGATATCGTCATAGGACATGGCCATCACGTTGCTGTCACATTTGCCCTCTTCGTACTCAGCATTTTACTCGTCTTTGATGCAAAAAAGAAACATGGCTAGTGGCATTTGCCCTAGGTGCAGGTCTTTAATAGAAAGTGGCAAACATTTGTTCTGGGAATGTCCAGCTCTAAGGAGCACCTGGTACAAAATGACTAAGTGGATAGAGAGGGGTCTGAACATGCAAACCTTTTGGGAGGACTGGTTACTTGGGAAGTGGGTAGTGAGTGTGATGAGCTCAGTGGACTAGTGTTTAACATTATCAGAACTTGCATCTTATGGGAAATCTAGACTAGCAGGAATGAAATTGTGTTCTTGAGAGCTACATGTACAAGGCTGCAGGGAGCAGCAGGAAATAGAGATGATGTATAAATATGTATGCATGTGTTGGTCTGTATGTAATGCAAATAAAATTAGATCTCTGGAATTGGATTTGTTGATTCAAAATCTACAAAGGAATATGCTTTGAATGTTTCCCTAATTTTGGCTAAGCTTCATGCATACTAAGGTTCTTTCCCTAATGATGGATTGGTGGGTTGCTGCCTGCAGATGAGATGTTGGATTGAGAAGAAAACGCCTCCTAGATCCGAACCTAAAACTCGGAGATGGTACCGCAAAGAAAAGCAAACTGATCATACATTTGTTGCCTTTATTGAGAATCCGGCACTAGACCCATAGTTAAGGTTTGGTCAAAGCATGGGGGTATGCTAGAAAAACAGTCCCCCCGAGGTTGCAAAAAAAAAAAAACAAAAAGAAGTCATGTTAGTGATGGGGATGGATTGTGGAGTGTTGTTTTTTTTTTTTTTCAATGATATATACTGATGTTAAAATATGAGGTGACTGACTTCATAAGGTGACTGACTTCCCAAGTTCGGTTGTACTCCCCTTCTTCTTTGTGAATCTAAGGGGGGTTCTTTTTTTACATCTTGAACTTGCATTACAGTTGCCAAACTTGAACTTGCATTGCAATTTATATCATAAGGTTTCCAAACTTGAACTTGCATTCCAGTTTATATCATATAAGGTTTTCAAACTTGATATAGAATGATTGAGTTTTTACATTTGTACTCATAGGTGAGATTACGTGTGAGAGATCTAAAATACATTAGAGAAGGCGGCCACATCCATGATGTTCCTACCAGTAGCGAGCGGCTTTGCTGCCTTAGCATGCGAATCTATAGTACTTGCTACATCACAATCACAACTGCCGCCGTAGAGAAGCGAGATAAGTGGGGCAATATTAATGCTGCAATCGTAGCAATTGCCATTCAACTGTATTGACACAGCGGCGGCGAGCTTAGCTTGGCTCAGCTTGGCTGCGGTCGATGAGTAGCAAGTTGGGGACGGACTCCGAAGGGATAGGATGAGGCCCTAGGGATACGATGGCACGTTGGGGACGGAATTCGAAGCCCGTGAGAGCTCAGACTGTGAGCAGCAGCTTGCAGGAAGGAAGGGGGACAAGGCAAGAGTCTGCAACAACGAGTCCAAGCGTGGGACCAACGTTCAGACTCCAATCAGACCCAACACTAATGAATAGGGCGTTGGATCCCAGCATTAATTCAAAAATCCAAAATATTTCAGTATGCAATCGGAGAATGAAATATGGTGGCTTGCTGCATTTGAGGTACCAAAGAAGGACCAAGATTGTTTTTAACTTAACAGAGATACCAGATATTGTACGATGGCAAAACAATGGTGAACTTTTGCATGTCAATGGATTTGGTGAATACAAGGTAGAATAGCATCTTGCTGGCGATTTGAAAACATTGAAACGTATGTTTGGTGTTATTCTAAAGTGCTTCTCAATGGAAGAGTTGTAGGGGGATTTAAGATCAACAGGTCAATTATACAAGGTTGCCCACTAGCCGTCCTGCTTTTTGTTGTTGCCTCTCACCCTTTAATTTTGTCATTAGAACTAGCATGCAGTGAAGGGAAGATTTTACAAGCTTAAAACTCAAGCACAGTGAACAGCTTGTAATTCAGTGCTTTGCTAATAACTCAGTGTTATTCTTAAAGGCTGAGAACAACAATGTGAGATGGGCCCTAGAGCTAGTACAAGAGTATGCTTCAAGCTCTAAATGTAACATTCTAAAATCCAGAATCATAAGCCTGCGTGAAGACAATGACTTTGATCTTCAAAGGTGGGGATGTGAGGTAGTGCAAAAGGGCCATATTGTTAGATTGCTTGGAGTTCCTTTTGGGGTTGGACTTACTTATAAATAACTGGTAATGTGGGCCATTAATAGATTGGTAGAGAAATTAAAAAAGTGGGAAGGTTTGAAAGTTCCCTTCCATAACAGGATTGATATCTCCAACTCTGTTTTGAATGCTTACATCATGTTTCTAAGTCCTCTATTAAAGTCTAGGAAGTGTCATTGGAAGGAAATCATTGGCCCTATTAGAGACTTTCTGTGGAGAAATGGCAATGGCAAGAAAAGAGTCCCTTCTTGGCTAGCTTGGGATAAAGTGTCAGTGCCTAAAAAGGAAGGAGGCATTGGTATCATTCACTTGCCCACCCATTGTGTTGCAAGAAGGACTCTGATGCTCCCTAGGGTGTTATCTCAAAATGCTACTTGGGTCTTAATGATAAGGAAATTGGTGGAAATAGCTGATATTTTAGCTAAGGGTAGATGGGGGAGCTTAAATTGGAACGCTAAACTGTTTTCATATGCTCCTCTAAACATCACTTGCTCAGATTTTTGCAAACTGTTATGTAATTTAATTGCTGGAAAGAAAATTTGGGCTTTATGGCTTAGAATGGTGGTGGGAGGGTTACTGGCAATACCATGTTGTCATTAGGTCTATGGTGGACACATAAGTTTAATCCCCCCCTAGCATCACTTGATACATATGTGGCAAAAATTCTCAACAACAAAGGCATTAGATATGTGGCTGACTCTCCTGGGACAAAGATATGCCTGGGTGGAAAGAGGTGAACCTCTTATCTTTGTAGTTTTAACTAACCAGGAGAGAGAGAGAGAGAGAGAGAGAGAGAGAGAGACTTGATGACTCAAGTGATGGAGGTGTTGCACAGTGAATTATGTTCCATAGCAAACTGATACTTCAGTCTGGATTAAGGATTGGACTTGGATCAATGGTGTCAAACTGAAGGAGGGCAAAACTAGGGACATTTATGCATTAATGTGAGGAAGGGGATGCCGATGTACTGTATTGCAACAAAATATGGAATGTAAAATGGAGCTCTTCTAGCTGGAAAAAGAGATGGCACTTGATATGGAATTGCCAGGTCCCTAGGAAACTTCAAGTTTTTTTGTGGAAGGTTAGCATGTGGGCTTTACCTATTGGCTATAAAATGCAAAAAGAAACATGGCTAGTGGCATTTGCCCTAGGTGCAGGTCTACAATAGAAAGTGGCAAACATTTGTTATGGGAATGTGCAGCTCTAAGGAGCACCCGGTGCAAAATGACTAAGTGGATAGAGAGGGGTCTGACCATGCAAACCTTTTGGGAGGACTGGTTACTTGGGAAGTCGGCAGTGAGTGTGATGAGCTCAGTGGGCTGGTGTTTAACATTATCAGAACTTGCATCTTATGGGAAATGTGGACTAGCAGGAATGAAATTGTGTTCTTGAGGGCTACATGTACAGGGCTGTAGGAAATAGAGCTGATGTATAAATATGTATGCATGTGCTGGTCTGTATTATGTAATGCAAATAAAATTAGATCTCTAGAATTGGATTTGTTGATTCAGAATCTGCAGAGGAATATCCTTTGAATGTTTCCTTGATTTTGGCTAAGCTTCATACATACTAGGGTTCTTTCCCTAATATTGATGGATTGGTGGCTACAGGTGAGATGTTGGATTGAGAAGAAAAGGCCTCCTAGATTCGGACCTAAAACTCGGAGATGGTACCGCAAGGAAAAGCAAACCGACCATACATTTGTTGCCTTTATTGAGAACCCGGTTGGCACCAGTTAAGGTTTGGTCGAAGCATGGGGGTATGCTAGAAAAACAATCCCCTCGTGGTTGTAAAAAAGAACAAAAAGAAGTAATGGTAGTGATGGGATGGATTGTGGAGTGTTGTTTTTTTTTCAATGATATATACTAATGTTAAAATATGAGGTGACTTCCCAAGTTCGGCTGTACTCCCCTTCTTCTTTGTGAATCTAAGGGGGGTTTTTTTTTACATCTTGAACTTGCATTACAGTTGCCAAACTTGAACTTGCATTACAGTTTATATCATAAGGTTTCCAAACTTGAACTTTCATTCCAGTTTATATCATATCAGGTTTTCAAACTTGATATAGAATGATTGAGTTTTTACATTTGTAGGTGAGATTACGTGAGAGAGATCTAAAATACATAAGAGAAGGCGGCCACATCCATGATGTTCCTACCAGCAGCGGGCGGCTTTGCTGCCTCAGCATGCGAATCTACAGTACTTGCTAGATCACAACCTGTATGGTCCACCACCAGCAAGCCGAGGTGGTGTTGGCGCACATGAAGCTAAGCTAGTTGGAGTGGTGAATAATATCTTAGAACTGGTCGCCGCTGAAGGTCTGGCCGAAGTGCCAGTCGACGGGGGCGACGTCGTAGGAGGTGAGAGTCGTGCCGTCGCTGGTGGTGACCTGGAAGGAGAGGCTCTGGCCGTCCAGCAGGGCGTTGCTCTGCCAGTTCTGTCCCCAATTCCTGTTCATGGGCTGCCATGGCAATAACAGCTCATAATGTAAACGTACCCATGGTGCCGGAGGCGTCGCTTCCGCCGTAGAAAGTGGCATGGGCATTGGTCCACCCGCTCTGCTCGGAGCCGCCGCCGCCGTAGTAGGAGGCCAGGGCCGGAGCACCCATGAGGAGCAGGAGAAGCAGCGGGATAAGCGGGGCAATATTAATGCTGCGGGGGAGGAGAGTCCACATAATTGTAGCAATTGCCATTCAACTGTATTGACGCAGCGGCGAGCTTAGCTTAGCTTGGCTCGGCTTGGCTGCGTGGCTAATTGGCTTGCTGCGGCCGATGAGTAGCAGGTTGGGGACGGACTCCTTATATATGAGGCCCTAGGGATGGGATGGCACGTTGGGGACGGAATTCGAAGCCGCGAGAGCTCAGACTGTGAGCAGCAGCTTGCAGGAAGGAAGGGGGACAAGGCAAGACTCTGCAACGAGTCGTGGTTGGTTGGTGCCGCAGCTGTAGGACCGACGTCGAGGTAACATGGATGCTATAATTGAAAGTGATCCTTTTTGCAGCAATGCACATGTTTAGCGTCTCCACGTCCACACCACACCACACCAGGGCTAATTCAAAGACCCACTCGATTAACGCAATCAGACATGAGAGCAGCTCGGCGGAAGCCCATATTTAATTTTGCTGGATGAGCAACATAGAGGCCTCATGCCGGACCGTGACGTCTCCTTCCACAAGGACGAGTGCGTGCAGAACGTCCAACGGCAGCCATGACCCATCATCGTTACGTCTACCTACTCTACTCGCTTACTACTGCCCCGGCAGCTTGGGCGTCCAGCCACATCGTCCCTGGAAGCTAGCGCGGGCGCTGTTTTATCACAGGTGTCCATCAGTCCATGGACACACGTATCCGACCGAGCAGTGGTGTTTCAACCTTCGGAATTTTATAACCTTCCGAACCGTATCTTTAAAACGTTTTCTTTTTTTATTTTTATTTTTTAAAAAGCTTCATGCCGTTAAGAGCGAGGCTCATATCCCTAAGTCTGAAGACACAATCAAAACTAAAGTCTTTTACAAGAATCTACTAGTCTTGCGGCTATTATGGGAGATTACAACACTTAAGTACACTCTAGTAGTGTCAGACCTCTCTAAACAAAGGTAGAGAACGTAGAACCCCTCAAAGCTGCCCCTAACTAAAAGATGGAGAAAGAATGGAAGGAGCCAAAAAGTAATCAGAGGTGAGGTGCACTCATACAAATTCTTCCCCATCTCATACCTTGATTGAATATTGTAATGCCTTTCGAACTCTTGGCATAGAGTATAAAGTCAAGGAGCTAGTCAAACACAGGAGTAGTCACACAAAATCTTCCCCCCTCTCATACCTTGATTAAATATTATAATGCCTTTTGTAATGAAGGGATTTTAGTGAGCACATACATATAAGGGATGGACCTAGGCACATGGGGCTTAGGGGCATTTGCACATATGTTGTGTAGGGCATATGGGGGCCTTGGGACTATAAAAGGCACCAGCCCTAGGATAGTGTACCCTTTGATACCTTCTGATATCTTTTGATACATTTGACCATTTGGTTATCTTCTTGCCTACAGCAAGCTTCCATGGTGAGATTCCCTTCGAGATGCTACGATGGGGACCTACACCCTTATTGTCTACTCCAAGTATTGAGTGGGCCACTATCTTGTTGTGGTATCCGAGCTCTTGGCATAGATCTTGATGCTTTGATTAGGAGGTCAATCATTTTTGGAATTTTCTTAATCCAATTTTCACAATGCATTTTCTTCATCATGATTAGTGATAATCATTTTCAGATTACTATTAATTCAATTTTCAGAATGCATTTTTTGATCATATTAGTGTAATCATTTTCAGAATCGATTTTTACACAGTTTTCGCATTTGCTAATTTCTTGATTTGAGAAGATTAGCAATGAATTTTGTGTTAATAATTTTTGAATTTGTATTAACCATTGTTTTTAGAACCCTAATCCACTTTACTGCTTGATTTCTTAAAGCTCTTAATCTTTGTTTCTTGAAATTTTCTTGATTTTCAGAATTAGGGTTTATAGAATTTTCAGCAAACCAATATTGAGTGATTTCATGCATTATCTTCCTTAGGGAACATACTTTTTCAAAGATTAACCCTTAGAGCCCTTGTTTCTTTAGAATTGAAACCCTAGATTGCCAAATCTTTGAGTTCTCGAAGGAATATTGCAAGAAGAAGATTGCTGTGCAAAAATTTGGTGCAGTTTCAAGAAAGTGTGCAGAATCTTGATACAATTTCAAGAATGTTTATAGAATACATAAAGTTTGCATAATATAATTTGATGTGCAGTTTCAAGTGCAAAGTTGAAGGATATTGAAGATTTGTTTTAAGATCAGTGCAGAATTAAAGATTCATGTACAAAAAGCAAGATTGTAGCAAAGATTCATAGTTGTCAGTGATATTTGTCAAAAATCATACACATAGTTTGCATCTCTTTGCTATTTGTCACAGTTTTTGTTGAATTCTTATAAGAAACAGTTGAAATATCCAGAAACAGATGAAATACCAAGAAATAGTTGACAACACCAAGAAAGGTTTGCAAAGAAAGATTAAACTATAGTGATTTGTGAAGATTATCCTTTAAATTAGATTGTTTATAGTCTAATGAAGTGGATTGATATTAATTTTCAAAGACTAGTGTTAATTTTGGTAAAATCCAAGCAAATAAGTCACAAAAGTGATGTCTTGATAACTTGCAACTACATTTTTGGTAAAGATTAAGTGTAGATTGTATCTTAATGCAGAAAACGGTGTACATTTCAAGATCAGTGCAGAATTAAAGATTCATGTACAGAAAGCACGATTGAAGCAAAGATTCACAGTTTTGTAAGTGATATTTGTCAAAAATCCTACACATAGTTTGCATCTCTTTGCTATTTGTCACAGTTTTTGTTGAATTCCAAGAAACAGTTAAAATATCTAGAAACTGTGAAATAACAATTGACAATACCAAGAAATGTTTGCAAAGAAAGATTAAATTGGAGTGACTTGTGAAGATTATCCTCAAATAATCAACTGGATTGATATTAATTTTCCAAGATTAGTGTTAATTTTGTGAAACTCCAAGAAAATAAATCACATAAGTGCTGCCTTGATAACTTGCAACTTTAGTTTTGGTGAAGATTGAGTGCAGATTGCAGCTTAATGCAGAAAACAATCTAGATTTATGTGTATTTGATGCACATAAACATTATGGCCCTAGTGGGAATTGAACCGAGTCCACTTGTGTGAGCCAGTGCGCCCCATACATCATAGGGTTCTCCTGACCTGTATACAAGGCTTCTTGAGTGGGAAGTTCTCTCGTATAAATGATTAGTGATAAACAAGATACTAAGATCAAGATTGGGTTCTACAACAACATAATACATGAGCCTTTTCATCATTGAGCTCTAGTTAAGCTCTCATTAAAAGAGGGAAAACAGTTGGGCAGTGGATCTCTCTTGGAGATTGCTTAAGTTTATCCACTTATAATGTGTTGATATCCTAGATGATGTACTTGAAGGCATAGTAGCAGAAATCTACAACAAACGAAGTACAAGATGCAGATGCAATAATCAACAAGTACATATCAAGGAAAGTTCTTTGAACATTAGAAGAAGTGGGTCTAAGTAGGAACTCTAGGCATGTTTATAGAATCCATGAGATAGTATAATTTCACAAGTCTTTCCATAATGCTAGGAGGATGTTGAATTCTCATGTCGTAGAGAGATAAAGCTGAAACTCAAAGCATCCCTAGAATTTGTAAAATGAAGTGTAACCTTAGTGGGCAAATAACACAAAGTGAGCTAAGAATATGGAGCTATATTATGCACAAGAATGATGATGGTTTAAGATGATAGAGAAAAAGCCATTTCTTAGTTCTTAACATGATAAAGGTGGTTATGAGCATGTTACAATTATATTACATAGGAAAGAAAAATATATAGGTGTAATATAATAATTATAAAATATAGTTAGTGTAATGTTTTTAAGAAGCAATGGTGATGAAATGTTATTGAATATCCTTATAATGATAGTTTCTAGCTATATTATGACTCGTCAATCTTAAAAGTTTTTTTCTAAATTTATAGATGATATATATACACGTTAAAATATCGGTTGACTTGCACTAGGTTACTCTAGTTTTTTTTTAATAAAACTATGGACGCTTTTCTAATGTCTTGTCTAGATTCCATTTTATCTCTTAATGTTATATAATGCTAATGTGAATTGTTTAAACAAGAGTACATAATGAATCATCTTCAACATATGCTTTGCATCATAATGTTTTCCAAACTTTATAAGTGTAAAAATGTCCAAGACGTGCTCATCTAGGTTTGAAAAATGGATCGCTAATGTGAAAGATTTCATTTTCATACAAAAATGTGAAAGATTACGTTTTCATACAAAACAATGTTGTGTATGTCTTTTAAATTCAGATTGTTTTATCCAAATCTAAATCCAACTTTCATGCAATAGTAAAAAATAGGAAGCTTGAGGCTTGGAGATTTTCAAAAGGAATATGTGGACCGAGAAGGGGATGCTCTAGTCTTATGCAATTCCCATGCAAGACTTATATTGCTACAGAGAGTGAGATACTATTGTAGGGCCAATTTCCCAAGAAATAGGTCGTACACTACTCAAAACAAGTCACAAAAAATGTTTTCTATACAAGCATGGTTAGCACCTTAATAAAATGATTTTTCTCGCAAATAATGTTGGACATTCTTCATAGCTCCTCTAGGAGGATGAAGCAAAAAATTGTCTATCACATAAAACATGTGCATGATCAACATTGTACACTGAGAGAGAGAGAGAGAGAGAGAGAGAGAGAGAGAGAGAGAGAGAGAGAGAGAGAGAGAGAGATAGTTCCCTTAGTTTTGCAAGAGAGCCACAAGCTACACAAAACCTATATAATAAATCTTTTTTATTTGGTTAGCGACTTGGTCATGTGGGAATTTTTATTCTTTTATGGTAAAAAGATATGTCTTAATAGCTTTCAGAATAGCACAATAAATCCAAATTAGTAGACTATTTAAAGGAGTGTGATATATATAACATGGACGCATCATATAGTGGTGGATATTCTACTAGCTGCATACATTACATATTCAAACCAATGTAGCAAAGCCTTATCATATTTTGTTAGCAAGTTACTTAGATAATGATAATTTCAATGCTTTTCTTTTGATAGATTTTCAAAAATTCCATTGCCGACATAAATGCATTTGACCTCTCAAATCAAAATTGAGATGCTTCATCCTCCTTGCATGACCAAAAGACTTAACCATTGACAAAGCTTTTGTGGTTTTTGTTACCTTGACTAATAGAGAGTAATTTTGAGGTTAATTGAACAATAATTTAAGGAGACAGACTTACAACTATTAAATTTGCAAGTGGTAAATGTAAAGCTATGCTATGAATGCTATGAGGGTAAGAAAAAAGAGCAAACAATTAGATTTGCCAGCTCTTACTTGATGTTATAGTTTGTCTTGCATGATAAATATGTCACAATCATTGTCAAGAGGTGGCTAATATGCATATTGCTATCCTAGGCGGGAATCCCATTAGTATCGAGGGTGCGATAGTGTTATAAGGCCACATGTCTAGTGCAGTAGCAAGTATCTGCCTCAAAACTAGCCAAAACAAATGCTAGTCTCGTTTATGGTGTTTCTATGCTTTCAAAAGATGATGGTGCTAGCCTATACGACTTGCAAAATTATGGGGAAACACATGTTTTCACCGGTTAGAGCATGTGGATTGGTGCATGTGTTAGTTGCTACAATCTAGCAATCTTCATCTTATATGTTTGAAGAGGTCTTGAAGGCATGTCTCGAAGAGGTCTTTTATGTTTGAAAAGCTCTTAAAGTCATGTCTTGTGGGGTGGGTGAAAGCAATCTCTTTTATGTAATAGGGAAGCATGGAACTCTTAAAATATGTATCTTGGACATGTATGGGACAAGAGAATCCTTAATTTATGAGTCCCTATAGTGCCCATGTTGCTACTTTACATGGAGAAGTTGCATGTAAAAATACGTTAGAGAAGGCGGCCACATTTATGATGTTCCTACCAGCTTTCTTATCATATTGTCATTAAATAAAGCTTTCCCATCATATTTTCATTAAATATAGTATACTTTGAGTATTGTAAACCTCAATATAAAAAATATGCAGTTTGGAGAAAAGAAGTTAATACATTTTATTGGCCTATTATTGGCTAATTTGTCCTAAACATATTAAAATTAAAATTGAGATTTTTCCAAATTTCCTAATATGGACTTCCAAGGGTTGGATAATGTTGTAAGGCCATGTGTCTAGTGTAATAGCGAGTACCATCCTTATAACTAGCCACAAAAAATGATAGCCCTAGGAGTATTGTTCCACATTCATAAGATGATGGTGTTAACCTATCCTGCTATCAAAAACACAAATATTGTTGACACTAAGAGCACATAAATAGTACATGTGTTAAATTCTATAATTTTTCCATCTTATTATTTATGCTTAAATGGGCCTTGAGAACAAATGTTATAGCTAAATTAATCTCTCTCTAATGGGGAAGAATGAAAATGTTTTTACATGCATGGGGAAAGTAATGTCTTTCTAATGGCAAAGAGTGAAAATGTTTCTACATGCATGGCGCAAGAGAACCCTTGTTATTCTCCATAGTCTCATGAACACTAGAAGAAGTGGGTCTAAGTAGGAACCCTAAGCATGTTTACAGAATCCATGATATAGTATAATTTTGCCACAAGTCTTTGCATAATGCTAGGTGGATGTTGGCTTCTCATGTCTTGGAGAGATGAAATTGAAACCCAACGCATCCTTGGAATTCGTAATACTAAAAAATTGAAGCGTAACCTTAGTGGGAAAATAATACAAAGTGAGCTAAGAATATGGAGCTATTATGCACAAGAATGATGATGGTTTAAGATGATAACAAAAGCCATTTCTACGTTTTTAACATGATAAATGTGGTTATGAGCATGTTACAATTATATTACATAGGAAACAAAAATATATAGGTGTAATATTCTAATTATAAAACATAGTTAGTGTAATGTTTTTAAGAAGCAATGGCGATGAAATGTTCTTGACTATCCTTATAGTGACAGTTTATAGCTATATTATGACTCATCAATCTTAAAAGTTTTTTTCTAAATTTATAGATGATATACATACACGTTAAAATGTCAATTGACTTACACTAGGTTACTTCAGTTTTTAATAAATAATAAAGAACAAAAAAAAGTAGATAACTAAAGATAATAAGATGAATGGCATATCATCACCTTGGGCCCAACAAAACAACCTCGACTTCTTTGATACCGATACCAGGTATCTCAACATTCAACTTTGATGAAATCACTTTAGGAAAACAACATTTAGTGCTACACAACAACTCTCGCAAAGATAGGCAGTGGAAACATGCCAGCATCTTATGACGTCCCTTAAAATGCTTTGAAGAAGGGATACTAATTATCCTATCAATTGCTTGAAGCAAAAAAAATGGTGGCAAGCTATCATTTATCCTTTATCCTGTTTCCAACTCTAGGGTAGAGTGAATCATCTTTAACATATGCTTTGCATCATAATGTTCTCCAAACTTTATAAGTGTAAAAATGTCCAAGACATGCTCATCTAGGTTTGAAAAATGGATCACTAATGTGAAAGATTTCATTTTCATACAAAAATGTGAAAGATTGCGTTTTCATACAAAACAATGATGTGTATGTTTTTTAAATTCAGATTGTTTTATCCAAATCTAAATCCAACTTAATGTGCACATGGGAAAATA